>NC_053035.3:463160584-463463614 GCF_002575655.3 Aegilops tauschii subsp. strangulata
ATGGTGATGGCCGGCCTGAGCTCCCCGCGCGTCGTATCCTGCATCGGCGGCCGCGGCGCCCGCGACGGCTCCTACCAGCTCTTCCTCGAGTTCGCCCCCGGCGGCTCGCTGGTGGAGCAGGTGATGAGCAACGGGGGCCTCGACGAGCGCGCCGTCCGCGACTACGCGGCCGATGTGGCGGCCGCGCTCGCGTACCTCCACGGCGCTGGGATGGTGCACGGGGACGTCAAGGCGAGGAACGTCGTGATCGGCGCCGACGGCCGCGCCAAGCTCGCGGATTTCGGCTGCGCGAGGAAAGTGGGCGCCGGCGTGCCGATCATCGGCGGCACGCCCGCGTTCATGGCGCCGGAGGTGGCGCGCGGCGAGGAGCAGGGCCCCGCGGCCGACGTCTGGGCGCTCGGATGCACGGTCATCGAGATGGCCACCGGCCGCGCCCCGTGGACCGGCATGGACGGCAACGCGCTCGCCGCGCTGCATCGGATCGGGTACACCGAGGCTGTTCCCGAGCTGCCCCAATGGCTGTCCGCTGAGGCGAAGGACTTCTTGGCCAGATGCCTTGTCAGGCAGGCCAACGACCGGTGCACGGCGGCACAGCTGCTGGAGCATCCGTTCTTGGCCGCCGCCGTCGTCGACGCGAAGGCAGAAGCCGTGGAGAGCAAATGGGTGTCGCCGAAGAGCACGCTGGACGCGGCATTCTGGGAGTCAGAGTCCGACGCCGACGAGGCGGACGACGAGCCGTCGCACGGCGCGGCCGAGAGGAGGATCAGCGCATTGGCCTGCCCTGCTTCGGCGCTCCCGGACTGGGACTCGGACGAGGGATGGATCGACGTGCTCTCCGGGCCGACGGAAGCAGCGGACGCAGTTGCCGCGCCGGCCAAGGAGAGGACTGGCATCATCGTGCACGACGCGATCACCAGTGAAGAGGAGTCGATCGGCGCAGTGTTCGGTGCTCTCGACATTACCGTGGACGTGGAGCACGGCAGCGTGCTCAACGCAGGGCAAGAAACATATGCTGATGAGTCAGTAGTAGGGCACAGTAGGCATCAGCTCATACTCGTGCTTCTAGCATCTCACCAGTTAGTGTCATGTAAATTGTTACTACTGTTATTTGGCAACAGAATCAGTAATGCAATCGATTTCGTTCATGCCAAAGCACTCTGCTTCGCCAGCGCTGCTCCTCTGTTTATCTGCTCATACTCGTGCTCCCCGTTGCGACACGATTGATCGGCAAATTCCGAGAAAAAATTAGGTTGCAACTAACACGTCGCGTGGCTGTGACTTCGATGGACTGAGATCCAGCATGAATTCACAAGCTTGCCCGCGGAAAGGACGGAGTCGACGCGGAAAGCGCAGCGTCACAGCCGGCGGACGTACTGGACTAGAAAGAGTAGAATCCTCGACGGAAAGTACTGCTGAACGGTCAAGAACCACTTGCAGAGTCGACGGCCGACGAGTGAAAGGGAAACCTTTATCGACAAGCGAGCGTCGCGTCCAGAGATTACTTCGCCAGGTGGAGATCGAGCGCCCTCCTCCGACGGTGTCCTCTCGCCGCTGCCCGACGCACTCGCCGACTCGTCGTGCACTTCTGGATCGCGTGTCGGCGCATTTGACACGTACTCCATGCTGCTCCATTGCCTGTTTCTAGATTGACGAGAACTGGTAGAGGCTCTGGTTTATATGCTCTCCATTTAGTGCGCAGGAGCATCTCCAACAGATGGTCAAAATATAAAAATACCTAGCTTTCGGACCGTATGAGGCAAAAAATGCTGCTCCAACAAACGGTCATATGTAAAAAAAATTAAACCGCGGCCTTCCGTGATGCAAATTTACATCACGAGATGCAACTGATCCAAAACCGCGGCCGCCCGGCAAACGCCCAACCGCCACTTCATTCCGCTTCCGCCTGGCAACCGCCCGCCCGCGACCCAGCACCAGCCACCGAAAATTGCCGCCGCCGCCAGCCAAGTCGCCGTCGCTGTCGCCGCCACCTCCCTCATCGCCGTCGCCGCCCTAGCCCTTGTCGCCTCCCCCGCCGGAGGGCGTCTCGCAGCCGCCCCGGCGCCGCCATTTCGGGAGGCAGCTGCGGCTGGATTCGCCGACTCCGGCGGTCTGCCTCCCTTCTCCTCTGTGCCGCCGCCGCCCTCCGCCTCCCATACCGGATGGCGTCAAGCAGCCGGCCCGGTGCCGCGGCTGAAATCGCCGACCCTGGCGGCCTGCCGTGCTCCCTTCTCCTCTGCGTCGCCGTGCTCCCTTCCCCTCTGCGCCGCCGTTCACAGTAGTTCTCCTCTGCGCCGTCGTCCGCAGCAGCGACCAATCGAACCGCCGACCATCTTCCTCCACCCACCGCACAAGGTGTTCCGCGAAATTCCCAAGGTAAAAAAACAACGAAACTTGATGATTTTAATTGGGATTGGATAGTATTTTTGACGGTGGTTGTCCGCATAGATTCATTATTTGTTTGTGCAAAACTATGTTGTATTTGTGTTGCATTTGATCTCGTGGATTTGAACAACTATGTAATAATTTGATATTGTGGACATGTATAATTTTTTAATGTTGTTTTTAGATGTTTTTTGCAATATGTGCGGCTGTACAGTGGTTGAACAGCAGCCGCCGGCCGGTTTTGCATCTTTGTTTTGGACCATCTGTTGAAGTTGCTCTTTTTTTTACATCACCGTTTTGGACCATCTCTTGGAGTTGAGTCTTTTTCGGAGATGTAAAAAGCATTTTTTGGTGCTTCAAATTTGGACCATCACCTATTTGGACCGCCAAAAATTGGACCATCTATTGAAGATGCTCTACGTACTCCCTCCGTTTCAAAATGAGTCTCTCAAATTTAATATAATTTTATACAAAAGTTAGTACTCTCTCAGTTTTTACTTAGTCCAACGTAGTAGCTTTGGTCAAAATCGCAAACTTTGACAAAGTCTATAAAATAAATATTAACATATACAATAACAAATCAATACCACTTTTTCGAAAAGAAGAATGACCCCCGACCTCTACTTTTAGGTGATGCATGCATCCATTTTGTTAATTATTCATCGAGATCTTACAAATTATACATCAAATAGGTCTGAAACCACCATCTTGACAACATCTTTCGCTACTCCTATTCATTTGATGAAGCGGTGTAGATTGTGTGAGCCGTATACCCAGACGTCACACTAAAGCCTAACATCTAAAGCCGGAGGCCCCAACCAAGTCGTAATACCAGGTCTGAGGCATACACCGGTCCGGCGCACTCTCAGCTGGCACCGCATGCGCCCGCTGCAGAGGCCGTCACCACCGTCTTCCATCGATCCATCTTCAGAGCAGACACTGACGCATCTACCTTGCCAGGCCTGCTGTCGACGCGACCACAACGTCAAACAACGCCCCCCGCCCTGCGCGAGCCATCATCTCACGTCCGTCACCGAGACCCGCTGCGCCACGCCGCCGAGACTCACCGTCGTCGACGTGGTAGATGTACACGCTCCACTCCTTCCGTCCTTCGTCTAGCAACTGCTCCAAAACAATGCCCTCATGAGGAGAGGGGCACCGAGAGCGTTGTCATCGTCCGATCTGGGATACCCAGATCTGGGGTTTCCCCCAGAGCAGCGCAAGTGGGTAGAATGTGGCTGCAATGACGATGCCTTCAACAAAGTAACAACGCGCAGACGCCGCCATCGCCTACCATGACTGTAGTCGGAGCTCGGTTTTCACCGGCAGCCAAGTCTCCCCAACTCGCCGCTGGGACTAGCCGTGGGATATAGGGATCCGCCACAACCAGCCGGCTGACCACCTCTTGCAGAGGAGGAGGCCACCGCCGCCACACCAGGGGCCAAAGCCACCGGCTTCCTCGTGTCACGGGACTAGCCCAGAAACCCGCAAGCTGCCGTCGGAGACGTTGAGATGCAACCAGTACAACGATGTGGGTGGCTGCCAGTGTGAACCCATGTGGGCCTAGATCGGGCGCGTCCACCACTGCCGCCCCCCGTTGACCTTGACCTTCCGCTGTCGCAGGTAGCAGATCTTGGTCGCCGCCTCCCCGTGACACTGCCGTTGAATGGCCGGTGCGGCTGCCACCTCGATCCGATCTATGGCCGAGTAGATCCACCGCCCCTGCCATGTAACGCGGGCTTTGCCCAGCGACACCCCTGGCAGCGGCGGCGAGAGGGAGGAGCTTGGTGCGGAGAAGGCCTCGAGCTGGCCGGCGGGGGCTGCCTTGGTGCGGCCCGGCGCGGCCGCAAGGGAGCAAGGGTCAGGAGGTTCTAGTCTCACGTCCCACAGGACAAATCAATACCATTAGATTCATTATTGAATGTACTTTCACATCATTATAGATTTATTATGCTAAATATTTATATTTTTCTCTATAGACTTGTTCAAATTTTACGAAATTTGACTTCGTTTAAACCTAATATGCAGAGTAAATAAAAACGATGGGAGTACAAAACTAAGACACTTATTTGGAGATGGCGGGAAGCATTTTTTTTGGGAATAATACTAGTATTACTCAAAACTATCCAGGGTTACAATCACGATGATCATCAGTGCTTACGCAACCAACCGAGTGAACCGTCTGAGAATCTTCTTGATGCATGGCCGGGAGAGCATTGATAAGTTCGGCTTGACCGATAGATGATCATAGGTGAGATCACTGATGACCTAACTAAAATAATGCTACGCGTGTGCTCCAGGCTCCGTGCTCCAGGCTCCGGCTTAGACATGCATGCATCAATGTATGGTTGGTTTGACGTAAGACATGTGATGTCTCATCTAACTAGCTAATTAACGAGCACTTGGTGTCTTATTGTTTCTGTAGGAACCACAAAGCGATAAGTCAATTGATCGGTCACATTACTCAAATTGGGTGTGGTTGGCAGACAGTTGGCACCAAGATTGCGTGCAGCGAACATAGAAGTTTACTGAAAATCTGTGGCAAACGTTGGTAGGACGAGCAAAGGATATTCCAACACGAAATTTTTTCAAAAAAAAATCTAACACGTATTACGATGATTTTGTAATGTTCGCCCAAAAAAAGGTAATTCTACTAAGTACGTAACTAACCTGTGGCAGAGGCGCGAGTGAATAGTATAATACTACCACTTTCGCGCTAGGCTTTCAAAAAACTACCAGAAATTTGTTTGTGACTAATAACTATCAAAACCGACGTCAGCTGTCTCAAAAAACCCAAACTGCCCGTTGCTAAGAAAATAAACCGGTTTATGACAGGTCGGGCCCGCATCTAACCGAACCGTCTGTTTGACCATTTCTTTTACTGTTAACTGACATGCGAGGCCCACATGTCAGTTACCCCCTTCCTTCCTCTTCTCTCTCTCTCCGCACGAGCCATGGCAGCTCGAGCACACCGGATATGCACTGGCCTTCTCCTCCCCCGTCCCATCCTCCCTTCCCCCGGTCGTCCCTCATACTGCCCCCTACCAGAGCCGCCATCCACCATGGCGCTCGGACAAATTCCGCGCGGACCGCGGCCTCCAGGCGCGCAACCCCGCATGGCGCACGACGCCGCCCTCTGCCCGAAGCACAGCCTCCCGGACGCTGATGGAGGGCCGGATCATGTGAGGAGGGAGCAGCGCGCGACGACGTCGCTCTGCCCGGAGCACGACCTCCCGAACGACGGCGGTGTGCCCCTTCATGGCGCGCGGCGGTGCCTCTCCGGCCGGAGCACGACCTCCCGCACGATGGTGTAGGGCCGGAGCGGGTGAGGAGGGAGCAGCGCGCGGCGGCGCTGCCTGTGTCGGATCTCGCCGGCCCCGTGGGGGAGGAAGAGGTTGGCGGCGACCCATGGCTCGCGGCAGCGTTTCCTGGCAGCCTCATGGCGCGTGGCGGCGACCTGATACGGGGATGGCCGGCGGGATTTACTGGCCGGATTGAGGGACTCAGTTGCTTTTTTCAAAAGATCACAGGGACCCGATTGCGTTTTTGAAACATTTACAGGGACCCAATTGCTTTTATATGAGGAACAAACACTGACATGTGGGCACACATGTCAGCTAACGGTCAAACAGATGCTCAAAATAACGGTTCATTTAGGTGCGGGCCCGACCTATCATAAATCGGTTTCATTTCTTAGCAACGGGCGTTTTGGGTTTTTTGAAACAGCCGACGTCAAAAGTGGTAGTTATCAGCAAGGTTGTTAGAATCGCGATTTTGAATCGGATCGGAGCTTCGATGGTAGGATTGCAAATCGTAGAATCTTCACTATCAGGATCATGAAAACGTAGATTCTAAGAACTAAAATCGTAGAATCATAGGGGTTAGTTTGGATCGTAAAGTCGTAGAATCGTATAGCAGAATCGCGATAGTTTTTTGGAACCATAACGCGAAAAGTGGTAGTTTTATGCTATTCGCTCGAGAGGCGCAGGGCTAGGCAGGGTTGATTGGCTGCCAAGCTTAGGAGAAGGAGTATTTAACCAAAAACTACCACAATTCGTAAATCTGTGCCCACAAATTACCACATTATGAATTTGTGCCGCAAACCACCACTTTTTTCTATTCCCTTGCTAAAAACTACCAAGTATGAATAATGGTCGATTAAACCTGATTATGACAAGCTAGGCCCACCCGTCAGTGCTTAAATAGTCAACACTGTTACTTTAACCGTCAACCTAAGGGACTCGCCAAGCACAAGCCTGGGCACGGCTGCGGCCATGGCTAGCCAGCATGGCAAGCAGCTTGGCAGGCGGTGCGGCAGCCAGCCAGCCCGGCAGCGCGTAGGCTAGCTCGCGCGGCGGTGGCCATGGCCAGATCAACCCCTAGGACACTAGAGCCTCGCCGACGAGCTCTTCTTCCTCGCCCGTCGCGCCAGGAGCTGCGCCCGCACGAGCCCCCCCCCCCCCCCCCCCCCCCCCCCTGTGTGCGGCAGCGACATCGACTCCGGCGGCGGGGGGACAACCGGATCCAGAGCACAGGGAGGCGAGGAGGTCGAGGGCGAGGCAGGAGCCCACCGCCCGCAGCACGGCCGTACGCTGACGAATCGATCAGCCTCGGCCATCAGCAGGTCAACGCCGCCGCTCTCGAGTTTGTCTCCTGTCGAATCGCGCCGACGCCTCCCGTCGCATCTGCCTTGGCTAGCAGCAGGTCAACGCCGCGGCCTCGCCGGAGCGGGCAGGGGCGTGCGCGCACGGGGACTCGGCATCACCGGAGCGGGCAGTGGCGCTGGGCCTTGGCCTCGCCAAAGCGGGCGGGGGTGCGGGCATGAGGGGCTCGGCCTCGCCGGAGCCGGTAGGAGCACGGGCACAAGGGTCTTCGGCCTTGCCGGAACGGGCAGGGGCTCGGGGGGGGGGGGGGGGGGGGGGGGGGCGCTCAGCCTCGCCGGAGCATGCTGGGGAGGCCTCGGGTGCAGAGGATGGCCACCGGAGCTCGCAGGCGACGGAACCCCCTATCTGAATCCTCCATGGGGAATTTAAGAGGAAGGGGATAAAACTGACATGTGGGCCCCACATGTTAACGATCAAAGTTAACGGTGCTGACTTTTTCAGTCCTGACGGATGGGCCCAGTCTGTCATAAGTGTGTTTAAAATGGATGAATCGGTCGATTTACAGACATGGTAGTTTTTAGTCATAGATTAGCAAAAAAAATGATAGTTTTCGGCACAAATTCGTAAAGTGGTAGTTTGTGGTCACAGGTCCACGAATTGTGATAGTTTTTGGTTAAATACTCTAGGAGAAGGGATGATTATTGCAGTTATCATTTTGAACAGTGGCACGGTGCCTCCCTGCTCTTTAAAAAACAGTGTCACGGTCTTGAGAAGACAAATTTCACGTCAGTGGTATCTACAATCGCATAATATCTAAAAATGTCTACTGGTACCAATCATTAGACCCATGATACCAACGAATGATCGCCCATGATCGATGGAAGGGCGTCACGTTCCTCGGAGAAATCGGGCCCAGGTCAGCATGAGATGAGCACCGTGGCGTCAACATAAAAAGAACACGACAATGCTAGCTGTCGATGCAACTATATACTAGATCGGTAACGCGCCTTGACGCGAGGGTGCCGGACCCAACGATATTGTAAGCCATGGAAGATCAAACAACATGATGCATTAGTATAAAGGCAAGTTTAACACATATAACAGCGCAACCGATTATAGTGTTAAAGGGTAAGAAGAAACATTTACTCTGTCCAAAAGAATAACATCATTGAGTTCAACAGGCTCATGAGATTATAAAAGCTGAAAGCAAGGTAGCATCCAATTTAGCACATGAGATTATGAAATGTTAATCTCCAAATTCCAGAACCATTCATCATCAACAACATAATAGAATTAAAATAGGAAAACTTTACATATAGACCATTTTATTATTTATAAGAGATACACAGAGTAAGTAGTCCCATATCAAAACATTCAGTAGCGTGACAAAATAAAAGGAGATGCATGTACATATCAGAATTGAGATTCTCCAAATCCCAAATCTCGGTCATGAAATATATTCTTTATCAGAATTTGAAGTACCGCAATGGCCTAATAATCACTGTCAATGTAAGGTACTGCATGCTTTTCTTTCGCTTCATATGAACAGAATTTCTCTATTAAATAATCATAGTTGATATCAATGTCCAACCTTGAAAACCACTGCATTAGTAACTTGATGCATTCGTTTTGTCTTCACTTTGTCATAGTAGACACATTTATTGCCCCATTCTGATTTTAAAACTCTGCTGCACAAGTTAATATCATGACAATATAAGTGCCAAAGATAATGAAAATGTTTGTTATACGCTATTTTCTGATTAAAGAGAAACATCAAGCATCTAGCATAATTTTACGATTGAAGAGAAACATCAAGCATCTAGCCGAACAGGGCATCTTATAATAAATGGATCATTGGCTATCCTTGATTGGCAAACTAACTCGATATCTCCAGGAAAAGAACCTGTCATGACACATTATGCACTAAAAAGGCAAAAGGCAACCATATAGGGTACATAATGTTTGCAGTCCATCGGCTTTACCAAACACTAAAAAGGGGTGAGCATAAATACACCTCGCTAATCGACCATGGAGGAGAAGCATATGATGTACCATTGGGTACAGAGACAACATGGGGAGGTCCAGGATGAAGGCGACGAACGCCGATGGTGTTGCTTTCACCTGGTGGAGGGAAGTAGAGGACATGGACAATGGTAAATATTTAGACTCAAAGCATGAAAAAAACATCACATGCTCCAGAAATGCATAGAAAATAATGTCTGAAGCCTTCACAAAACAACTTTTGTAAAAGCATATGCATTGGCTTGATAAATCCAATATTGGATGCAGAATGTTAAACTCAATTTGATCAATAGTGTAATCAGACAGAGTTGTATGGCATGCACTGCAGGCATCACATTAAGATCACTTAATAAATTTGTATCTGAAAGTAACTTAAAAGTCCAGCACAGTGCAGGCTTTTTTTGTACAAAATGATTATAGGTTGAGACTGAAAGATTTTATTTTTCTATAATACACACAAGCATGTATATAATTATAGAAGCGTCCGTCCACGTCATTACGATACAACAAGCGACGACAGTCCACCACTAAGTGCCGCTACGGTGGCTGCTCAGGCACACTCCACCTAAACAACCATCCAAAATGATCACTGAAATCCCAATTCAGCAGCCCAGCCAATGGCATGCTTTGGCTCAACTACTCAAAGGGTTCACCAGATTAGATATGTTTAATTCAGTGTCGAAGTAGAATATCTTAGCTAAGCGACACAAAAAATTACATAACACGATATGTTTAGTTCTGCAAACTCAGTCCATCAACACATCACTGATAGCAGCAGTCCTAAAGGCAAGAACAAATACCAATGTTTTCAACTTGATGCTGTATACGGAAAATGGCTTGATTTGCCAGTGTTCGGACATCAATAACTCGATAGTCCAAGCGTGTGTCCTGACCAACATGGACAAGTGGCACTCCCTTATGCAAAACAACAAGATACCATTAGCTGAACCCAGATATCATCATCGGAGATTGGAGCAACAATCCGTGTCCTCCTCCTTTATGCATCCAAAGAGGAGGCAAGCAAATACGCAGATTGTGTAGACTGACATACTGATTCAGCTATTGCAAACTCCTCAGCACTCCGTCCGGCATCCTCCACGCTGATTGGTAGCTTCGGGTCAGCCCTGTTGTTGCAGTAGAGCTTCCTGACCTGAATATCCACCTGCCAGCCATCAAATGGAATTACAAATAACTACTGTGGTGTGTATGTCAGCCCACAATTCGAACAGTCAACAGACAGAGGGGACTTGCAACGAAACGAGATCTCAAACTTATAAAAGACGGGTAAACAAACGGAACCATCTCCCTCTCTGCCTCCTCCTCATCTTCCTGGCACTCACAGGCTGCGGCGTACAAGCAAGAGAAGGCGAGGGACTGGGCTGACCTCAGACCCTCTCATCCATCCCTGTAGCGGGCCTCGTCGGCGAGGATGCCTCGTCGAGGAACTCGGGCTCCTTGTCGCCGGTGGCCATGTTCCCGGCCTTCTTGGTCGGCTGCGCCATGCGCCTCTTGGTCGCCGCCGTCGCGTGCCCCTCCTCCTTCTGCCGCTCCATGGAGGCGGCCGTCTCCTCGTCCTCCCCGAGCGTGAGCTCCTCCTCGGCGACGGGGACGGGCCAGGGAGGTGGTCTAGGGTTTGGAAGGAGAGAGAGAGGTGAGGCGGGAGGAAGAGGAGAGGGGCGGTGTGAGGTCGTGGATGGGTGCCCGAGTGAGCGGCGGCGGCGGCCGGTGGCGGGGCAGGGAGGCGGCGCGGGTTAGGGTTTCGAGGGAGAGAGGGAGGCGGCGTGGGAGGAAGAGAAGGAGCGACGCGAGTGAGAGAGGAGCGACAGCTAGGGCATCTCCACAGGAGCGGGCCACTTTTATACCGGAGGACGCGAAATGACGAAACTGCCCTTCGGGGGGCGCTGGAATTACCCGCGGTGGCACGATTGTTGCCGTACTATTCATTGTAGCAGTGTTCCGGTCGGATCCAACGGCCGAGGTGATCCGGTGGCAAGATCAGACGGCCCAAAACGCATCAAAAATGCGATCCGACGGCCGAGACTCGCTGAGCTGTGAGAACGCTCATGTTCTCCCAACTAACATAGTAGTCTAATACTTCGGAAAACGCAGCGGCTCCAGTCATGATGAGAGGCGGCGAGTCGATCGGGTGGCGCCATGTGCGCTGTGCAAAATGTTGGATTGCAGCCCACCAAACTGCACCAGATACAACGCTATTGCCGCAGCACCGGCCGGGACACATGGCTGCCCGTGGCGCTGCCCACATGTGCTGAGTTGTGTTACTCTAGTTAGTTTTCTTGTCAGAGTACGCAATTTGTGAGTACAAGGAAGCAATACAGTTGGCCTATGATCACCGGTGACGCTGAATCGGTTCGCGATCAGCAGTGACGCGCCCAATTCCCCGCGACAGGGAGGTGTACGGCACCGGGCCATCAAGATTCCGTGGCTCTTCACTCGCCCGTTGTCGTAAAACGCAGGAGAAAGGCGGTGAGAGGAGCGCACACAAGTGCGGCACAAATGCGGGCGTTCAGAAAGATAGGCAGCGACGCGGCGCACTGAGGCGAATCGGCGACACACGGCGCAGCAGCACGGCCCGGGTTGGCATCGCTTCGCTTGGCGGACAGACAAGCACGACGATGTGCAAAGCGCAGTGGCGCGCGTGTAGCGACTCCTCGATCGACGCCGTCCGCGGCCACTCCACTTGCGCCCGCGCGTCGTGCATGGGTACGTACGCAGCTACCGTTAGCACGGTCAGACGCGACTAGCTGTGGCCTGTGGGTAGATTAGATATGCATCGTTGGCTGGTTGCACGTCCAATGATCAGACCAAACATCATCCAACAGAAGCTGGGTTTTTAGAGCATCTACAGCCGGACGCCCAAACCGGCCTCAAACGTCCGGGTGGCTCGTCCGGCCACAGACCAGTCGTGAAAATCTGACGCACACGAAAGTCTTAACCGGGCCTCAAACGTCCGGGCTGACCTGCACCCCCATATTCAGCACAAATATGGAACGGATATGGGGCGTCCGGGCGCCCGCCACGTCGGACTGACGGCGGAGTCCCACGCGAAATTGCCCGGAAACCCGGCAGTCCGAAGTTTGTCTTCTCCGTCGGACCGATGTCGCCGCGTGGCGCCGCTCCGGCGGGCCGTGTAGTGCCTAGCCTGGCAATTTAAGTCGACCGCCAGCACTGAAACCCTACCATCCACATTTTCCTCCGTCTGTTCGTCGCCGCCGCCACTTTCCACTCCCCGTCCGCCTAGTAGCCATGCCCCCACGCCGCCGGGTGAGGAGCCGCCCATTTCTAACGCCAGAGCGCCAGCTGGAGCTCCTTGAGTAGATTGGGGCAAGGCGCGAAGCCTGGATCGCCGCGGGGCTACCTCCGGATGCAGTGGATCCGAAGGAGGAGGACGATGTGGGGGACGCTGGCGACGTGGATCTGCAGGCGGAGCAGCAGGCCATCTTCGATCCCCTTCGCTCGGAGTCGGCTGCGGAGACCAGACACCGTCGCCGGCAGGATATGGAGGCGCAGCAGGCCGCGGAGGAGGCGGAGATGCTCGCCTACATGGACGAGGTCGAGCTGGAGGAGGATGAGCTGGAGCCCTCATACGCGCCCGTCACCGACGTCGTAGACATCTCCGACTACGAAGATTAGCTAGGGTAGCACATAGGATTTCTTTTGCATGCCTTGTATGGATTTAGGGGTTGAAATATGAGAGACTCATATGCAGAGTGGCTAATTTGATGCGTGACCGATCACTATCCGCGGATCCGCCCGATCTTGTCTGCGGACGTTTGAGGGATCAGATTTGTCAAATCCAACCGTAGATGCTCTATGTCCAAACTACAAAGTTCTCTAGCCTCCCCCTGACCCATAAACAGTAATTAGTGTCCATGTTTCATTATTGTGTTTAGAGGTGAACTTAACAACTACTAGTTCAAAAGGCCGAACATCAGTGAGTACATCTGCGGTAGAAAATGAATTCCTCACGGCCCCATTTAAGGGAAAGGTGGATATATCGTAACCATGCCAGATGGATTTTCAACTGAGTTTTAGTAGATATTCTCATATGCGGTCATGGATAGCATGATGATTTTTTCCCCATGAATTTCAAGCGGCGACATGTCACTATATGGTCACAACTGGTGGCAACTACCTTGCACCCAAGACGTAAATAGACCATGATCATTAGACGGTTCCGACCCAATTGTCTCCTAACTATTTCTGAATACTCGTCAAGGTGGCAACAATAAGATCTAAGCAGGTTCCTGACCACGTGGTTTGTCCAAGAAAGCATCTTCGAAGGATTTCTAATATTACATTCACAAGATCCATCAGAAAAAAGGTGGGAGTACTAGGTTTCTGAATTGATTTTGAGAAGACAGACGATAAGGTTAAAAAGTGGTGGTTTCTATTCAAACCCTCGGGACGAAAGGATTTTTCACTTCTTTCTGATGTAAGCGGATGGAGTGACTTATATTATGTTGAGGTGCTTTGTATCACAATAATTTAGGGATATATTTATAAACAAAGAAAGATCTCAAGGAGGGGAGCTTCTGTCCTATATCTCTACTTTTTGAATAGTTTGGATTGCTTACCACATGTGTCACGTGGTTGTCCTATATCTCTACTATTAAAGGGGAGTAGGTCGTTCCCTTCCTCGCCTTTAAGGTTTTTCTCTCTCCTTTGATTACACCCCTTCTCACAGATTTACTTCCAATTTCAATTGCCCGACATCACATCTGCTACCTTCCATAATATGGTAACTAATGTTATTATTTTTCTGTTGGCAAATTGAAAAAACAGTAAGCCCACTAATTATTTCCAATTTTGTCGCCCAACATCACATCCCCGCCCACTTATTTATTTCCAAACTTATTTGCCCAACATCACATCTCCTTCGGTTAGTAATATGAACACTAGTTTTTTTTTTGTTTGGCAAATTGGAAACGTGATACTCCCACTGATTTAATTCCACTTTTATTTATCCAAAGCGTGTATGGGTGACAGTGGAAGGGGATTGTAACCGAATGAGCCATTGAGATATGTGGATTGGGGGCGGAGATAGTGGGGTGAAAGGTATACGGGAGGCACAATTGATATGGACCACTAAACTATGTATGCCATCCGTTGCAACACACATGCAATTAGCTAGTTCTTTTATAATTCGATATGCCAACAAGTTTGATTGAGAGAGTTTAGTCCGAGAGTATAATTCATAGGATGGTGCCTCATCTTGTTGATGATTGATTTGTGCAATTTGGAGTAAGCTGATTAAATCATTCTATTCGTGGATCATGACCTAAAAAAACAACGAATATACTACTTTTAAAGTAAAACCTCGACAAGTAGTTTGGAAAGGAGTGAGCACTACTTATTATAGCAACACAAGGTTCAAACAAACAAAAAATAAGAGTGAGATTTTATTCTTCAGCGAGGGACAAAAATGGCGGTGGAGTTCAATCGACTAGAGGGGTGAACAGAGCCTTATCAAGTTTCATTCAATTTTTTGTTAATCATGCAAGAATGAAGCTTACAACTCTACCATGTACTCCCTCCGTCCGGAAATACTTGTTCTAAAAATGGATAAAATGGATGTATCTATAACTAAAATAAGTCTAGATACAACCATTTCTAGGACAAGTATTTCTGGACGGAGGTAGTACCAAAAAGTGTTAGTATAAAGCTAGAAACAAGTTGATTTATTAGCGTGCGTTTCTGTTCCATGACTTGTATTTATATCCGTATTTAGACGAATCTAACACAAGAATTTTGGGACGAAAGGAGTATGATCGTTGATTTTTGCACCAATCGCAAGTTGATATATACTAGTACAACAAGCAGAATAATACCTAGACTATGAAAAATGTTTATAAATATCTTGGACCAAATCCAAAGAAAACAGAATATGCGCTCCATCTGCCCATGTGAGAGCAGGTTCCGGTCGCGTGTACGGCTTGGTGTAGGGACGGCCCGGTGATCGCCGGCCCTCACGCACCGACCCCACCGGCATGAATCGGCTTCACTTTTTTACATCGTGTTTGTCCTTGTGCTCTGCATGCGGCATGCCGACTAAGAGCAACTCTAGCAGACCCCGCATCTGGCGCAAACCCGCATAATTCCGGCGATTATACGGGCTCGGCTCATTTCTCTGGTCAGACCAGAGCTCGCATCGGTGTCCGGCTCGTAATTTTTTTTGCCGCAGCCCGCAAACGCAACCCCCGAGGCACTATAACTGTGGGTTTGCGGGGCAGATGCGGGTCGAAACCCTATCCTCCCGCCGCCGCGTTCCCCTCCAATTCCCCACCGCGCCGCTCGATTTCTCGCCGCCGGCGAGCCTTGAACCACCATGGCCGACTCGGGGAATGAGGCGGAGCGCCGCCGCCGCGCCGGATCTGACACCGCGCGCAAGCGGGGGGCGCGTCGGTGGCTCAACCACGGTGCCCGGCCGCCGCCGGCATTCGACCGGCACGAGCTCGACGAGTACGAGCTCGAGCGCGCCCGTCGCCGCCGCGCCTCCTCTGGCAACTGGTCCGCGGGGAGCTCATCCGGCCACTGGTCCGCGGGGAGCTCATCCGCGGGCGCATCGAGCTCGCGGCTCGTTCCGGTGAAGAGGGAGCCGGAGGAGGCCGTGCCCGATGCGCCGCCGCGCCGAGGCGTCATCGGACCCGAGGACTACCTCCCACCGGGGCAGGAGGAGCTCCTCGAGCGCGTCGTCCTAGAGCGGTCGGCGAGGGATCAGGAGGAGATGGAAGAGCGCATCCGGCGCGAACTCGAGTACGAGCGGCTCTTCCTCGATTCGGGCCTCACGGCATCGCTGGCGCATGCATCGAAGGAGGCCGACCTGCGCGTGATGAAGGAGGAGCAGGCGAAGCTCTTCGTCGACCTCGGCTCCGACTCCGACTGATCGCCGCCGGTGGGCAGCTACCGCAGGAGCTCCGGTGAGCTCAATTTTGTTGCAGTGATGCGGTAGCGTAGGCCCTGTCTAGCATATCTAACCTCTATGTATGTATGTGGCGTGTATGAACTTATTTATGCGAAGAAGAACCATGTATGCTCGCGAGCTCCGGCGGGCTGTTGTTTAAATTTCTCGCACGAAACAATTTTTTTTAAATTTTAGGGGTCCGTTTGCGGTTTCTAGTCCACCGCCGCAATTTTCGGCCTGCATAATCGCCCCCGTGCGACCTGCAAACACATTTTACGGGTCGGCAAAATGCGGGATCTGCTAGAGTTGCTCTAACTCATGAGAGAAACAGATAAACACTAGCCTGCCAGTTCTCATCAGTCTAGAAACATGCGGAGCATGGTTTGGGGGTACGTGTCGACTGCGCCGGCACACCCACTCGAAAGAAAAAAAGACTGCGCCGGCGCACAGCCGACACGCCATCCACAAGCGCACGGCGAGAGGACACCGGAGGGGTGGTGGCGCTCGTGGCTGTTTCCATCTCCACCCGGCGAAGCAATCTCTGGACGGGACGCTTGCTTGACTCGCTTTCGCTCGTCGGCCGTCCACTCCGTCTGCTGGACCCACGTAAAAACAATAGGTTTTTCACCGTGCGGCAGCACTTTGTGTCGACGATCCATTCGAGCAGTACGCCTGCAGTGCAGTGACGCTGCGCTTGCCGCGTCGACCCGAGCCTTTCTGCGGTGGAAGATTCACCGTGCGGCGGCGTGCCGCGCGAGCTCTGTGTCCACGCTGGATTTCCTTTCCTCCACCACGCCACGTGCTGTTAGTTACTGTATGTGTGACCTAATTTCCCCCCGAAATTGTCGACCCATCGGATTCGGCGGACACAGCCTAATTTTTCTTTGAATTCGTTGACGTCGCAATGGGGAGCAGAATTATGAGCGGAGACAAAAAAGAGGAGCAGCGCCAAGCAGGATACTGTTTGTGTAACAACGAATTCGATTGCATCAGTGATTATGTTGCAACACAGTACTGTTTGCACTAACAATTTACTACATGGCACTAATTGGCCAGAAACAAAACTCTTCAAAAACTGACAATGCCTAACGACTGGATCAGCCTCGTACGTTTCTCCTGCGTGGAGGAAGCTGCTGTGCTCTACGTCAACGGCAATGTCGAGAAAGCCGGACTCTGCATCTACTGATTCTTCTTCACTTGTGATCGCGTCGTCCACGATGATGACGGTCGTCTCCTTGGCCGGCACGGCAACTGCTTCCGTTGGTGCGGATAGGACGTCGATCCAGCCCTCGTCGGAGTCCCACTCTGGGAGCGCCGAGGCAGGGCAGGCCAATGCTCCGATCCTCCTCTCGGCCGCGCTGTCGTGCTCCGCCTCGTCGGTGTCTGACTCCGACTCCCAGAATGCCGCGTCCAGCGTGCTCTTGGGCGACACCCATTTGCTCTCCACGGCTTGCGGCTTCGCGTCGACCACGGCGGAGGCCAAGAACCGGTGCTCCAGCAGCTGCGCCGCCGTGCACCGGTCGCTGGCCTGCCTGACCAAGCACCGGCGCAGGAAGTCCTTGGCCTCGACGGACAGCCATTGGGGCACCTCTGGGACGGCCTCCGTGTACCCGATCCGGTGCAGCGCGGCGAGCGCGTCGCCGTCCATGCCGTTCCACGGGGCGCGGCCGGTGGCCATCTCGACGACCGTGCAGCCAAGCGCCCAGACGTCGGCCGCGGGGCCCTGCTCCTCGCCGCGCGCCACCTCCGGCGCCATGAACGCGGGCGTGCCGCCGATGATCGGCACGCCAGCGCCCACTTTCCTCGCGCAGCCGAAGTCCGCGAGCTTGGCGCGGCCGTCGGCGCCGATCACGACGTTCCTGGCCTTGACGTCCCCGTGCACCATCCCGGCGCCGTGAAGGTACGCGAGCCCGGCCGCCACGTCTGCGGCGTACCCGCGGACGGTGCGCTCGTCGAGCCCCCCGTCGATCGCCGCCCGGTCCGCCAGCGAGCCTCCCGGGGCGAACTCGAGGAAGAGCTGGTAGGAGCCGTCGCGGGCGGCGCGGCCGCCGATGCAGGAGACGACGCGCGAGGAGCGCAGGCAGGACATGAGGTCCTCCTCCCTCTTAAGAGCTGAGGCGCACGCTGCCGTGGCGGACTTGACCGCGAAGAGCTCGCCCGACACGTCGTCCGACGCGAGGAAGACCTCGGCCCCCGACGCGCCGCGGCCGATCGTCTGCACCCGCGTCCATTGTTTGCTCGCCATCTTGATCTTATGTGCGTTGCAAATTGGGGTTGTTGTGGTTGGTGTTGGTACTCTGTTGTCGAGCTTGCTTGTGGCCTGCTGAATTGATGATGGGTTCTCTTTTTTTGGCGGGTGTGCGTATATATAGGACGGGGAGGGGGGAGAAAGGAAGGCTTTGCACTTGTGGAGAATAAGAAAGGTTTAGAACATGGCGTGTGTGGGGATTAGTAAATCCGGAAGCAAAAAGGCGTGGGAAGAAAGCTGTTTAGGCCCTCGAGCACGCGCTCGCGGCGGCGGGATTCCTTCTATGAGTGGTAACGCGCGGTCCGGGCTTGACCTGACCAAGCTTCGCGCTGCGCCTCTGCCTAGCCCGCGTCAGATTATCTCGTGTCCGAATAGGAAAACTATTAAACCGTGTCAAACCATTAAAGTGCGAGTGTTTTTTGCTCAGCCGATTATTCTTGGAAGGTGCAATCTTTGTGAGCGGTATAGTTGTCAAAGTCTTGGTCGCTCATAGCGAGACGAGGTGTGTGAAACACAGTATTGTGATGGGTCCGCGTGTGTAAACTTATCGGGGGTGGAAGTCAGCGGGCGCACCTGAAGGGAGCGGAGTTGGCCAGTTGGGATCTCCTCGGTTGGTCGTTTGCCACTGCGGCATGCCAAGTCCACCGACGCAGTGCACTGCACCCACTGTACTGTATATTATATGGTGCGGCGCCGCCGGACTGTTTCGTGTGCACCTGCCTGCCCCCAACATCCATCTAGAACCAAGACCGACGGAAATACTCCTGAGCGACATCCCGACACCAGTTTCTCTTTAGCCCGAAGCAAGAATTCACAGCTGGTCACAGGCGCGATCCCTCCAATTTCACAGCTGGTTACGGTTCACCGGGAAAGTTCCCTTTCATCGCCGGGAAAGAAAGCTCGTGGTGGACGCGGGTGGCTCCTCGACGTAGTACCGGAGAGAAGATTCCGGGTAAATATCTGGCGCGTGTCTCCTCGCCCTCGGCATCGTATGCGCCGTTGCCCTTGCAGACATCGGAATAGGATGTGGCCTGCAGGAATATTCGATTCCCCGTCCATATGCAGGCACGTCGTCAACCACGGCTGCTGCTCCGTACACGCGATGTCCAGGACACCGGCTGCGGCCCCGCTCAGCGGCGGCATACACCGTGTCGCCACAGTGTCCAGCCACGTCGGAGCCGGCTCAGCTGTGGACAAGTGGCGTTCGCGAGGATACGGATTCGTGAGGGTCCATGCCGATGCGGCGACCGAAAGCCGAGCGTGGCGTGAAGGGCGCGCTTACTTTTGCCGTTCTGCGGCGCGGGGCGGCAGAAACCGAGAGACTACTCCTACGCAGGTCGATTGCCGCGCGAGTCCGATGCATTGCTTCGCTTCGTTGGCCAGCGTTGCCGCTCACTCCTCCGCCGCCAGTCGCCAGTGCCAACGTCGGGCCCTCTGGTACGTGCCGCCACCTGATTGTTTGGTTCCTCCTCACTCCACTCCACTTCACCGGTCGGGTAAGGCCAACACCAACACGCGGCCCTAAAAGGACGTGTGTTTCATCCTTTTTCGTCCGTTTAGTGGTGGCAATGGGGCCGTGTCCGCCCGGATTTGTGGATGCGGCGGCCGGGCGCCCAACGCGCGGCCGCATCTTCGGTCGCATCTTGTCCCCGTACATGCAAAAGTGAGAAACCAAGGATTTAAGTCGCGGCCGCGGTTCGCACAAGTTCACGCCGGCCGGCAACACAGCCGGCGGCCTACAGTCTGATGCCGGCAACAAAGCCAGCGACCGGCACTGGAGCTAGCCATCAAAAAGGACATGTTTCACGCCGGAACAAAGTCAGCGGCCGGCACACGAGCCAGCCATCAAAAGGGACAAGTTTTGTCGCCGACATAGGAGCCAACCTTCAAAAAGGACCGCCATCGCGGTCGACGTCTCACCTAGATCATGCCGTTGCGGGCGAACATCTCCTTCTGCCGGTTCGTGAACCAAGCCTTTCTCTCCTGTGACATGTTGTTCTTGTCGACGATCATGATCGCTAGTGCCACCTCCTTGGCTTTTGTGCCGACATTGGTTGCCTCGCTCTCTAGCTTCTTGAGTTGAGCGGCCTCCTCGATGTCAAGCTTCCTCTTCTTCACGGCTTTCTTCATGTCAAGCTTCTTCGTTTGAAGATCTAGGTATATCTTCATTTGCTCCTCCTTCCCTTTGCTCTTCATATGCCATTCTTCTTGAAGTTCCCCTTCTTTCCCTTACCCTTTTCCTTGAAACTAGTGGTCTTGTTAACCATCAATACTTGATGCTCCTTCTTGATTTTTACCTCCGCAGCTTTGAGCATTGCGAAGAGCTCGGGAATTGTCTTCTCCATCCCTTGCATATTATAGTTCATCACGAAGCCTTTATAGCTTGGTGGCAGTGATTGGAGAACTCTGTCAATAACAATATCATCTGGAAGATTAACTCCCAGCTGAGTAAGTTATGATACCCGGACATTTTGAGTATGTGTTCACTGACATAACTGTTCTCCTCCATCTTGCAGCTATAGAACTTGTTGGAGACTTCATATCACTCAACTTGGGCATTTGCTTGAAATATTAACTTCAACTCCTGGAACATCTCATATGGTCCATTACGTTCAAAATGTCTTTGAAGTCCCGATTATAAGCCGTAAAGCATGGCACACTGAACTATTGAGTAGTCATCAGATCGAGCTTGCCAGACATTCATAACATCAACATCTGCTCCTGCAACAGGCCTTTCACCTAGCGGTGCATCAGGGACATAATTCTTCTATGCAACAATGAGGATAATCCTCAAGTTACGGACCCAGTCCGTGTAGTTGTTACCATCATCTTTCAACTTAGCTTTCTCTAGGAATGCATTAAAATTCAAGGGAACGGTAGCACGGGCTATTGATCTACAACATAGATATGCAAAAACTATCAGTACTAAGTTCATGATAAATTAAGTTTAATTAATCAAATTACTTAAGAACTCCTACTTAGACAGACATCCCTCGAGTCATCTAAATGATACGTGATCCAAATCAACTACACCATGTCCGATCATCACGTGAGATGGAGTAGTCATCAATGGTGAACATCTCTATGTTGATCATATCTATATATGATTCACGTTCGACCTTTTGGTCTCCAGTGTTCCAAGGCCATGTCTGTACATGCCAGGCTCGTCAAGTTTAACCCGATCATCACGTGGTGTGAACTGTCTTGCACCCGTTGTTTGTGAACGTAGAGTCTATCAAACCCGATCATCACGTGGTGTCTCAACACGACGAACTGTCGCAACGGTGCATACTTGGGGAGAACACTTATACCTTGAAATTTTAGTTAATGGATCATCTTACAATGCTACCGCCGTACTAAGCAAAATCAGATGCATAAAAGATAAACATCACATACAATCAAAATATGTGACATGATATGGCCATCATCATCATATGCTTTTGATCTCCATCTCCAAAACATCGTCATGATCTCCATTGTCACTGGCTCGACACCTTGATCTCCATCGTAGCGTCGTGGCGTCTCGCCAACTATTGCTTCTACAACTATCGCTAACGCATAGTGATAAAGTAAAGTAATTACATGGCATTTGCATTTCATACAATAAAGAGACAACCATAAGGCTCCTGCCGGTTGCCAGTAACTTTAACAATACATGATCATCTCATACAATAACGTATATCACATCACGTCTTGACCATATCACATCACAACATGCCCTGCAAAAACAAGTTAGACGTCCTCTACTTTGTTGTTGCAAGTTTTACGTGGCTGCTACGGGCTTCTAGCAAGAACCGTTCTTACCTAGGCATCAAAACCACAACGGTGATTTATCAAGTTTGCTGTTTTAACCTTCAACAAGGACTGGCCGCAGTCAAATTCGATTCATCTAAAGTTGGAGAAACAGACACCCGCCAGCCACCTTTATGCAAAACTAGTTGCATGTCTGTCGGTGGAACCGGTCTCATGAACATGGTGATGTAAGGTTTGTTGGAAATATGCCCTAGAGGCAATAATAAATAGGTTATTATTATATTTCCTTGTTCATGATAATCGTTTATTATCCATGCTAGAATTGTATTGATAGGAAACTCAGATACATGTGTGGATACATAGACAACACCATGTCCCTAGTAAGCATCTAGGAGACTAGCTCGTTGATCAATAGATGGTAACGGTTTCCTGACCATGGACATTGGATGTCGTTGATAACGGGATCACATCATTAGGAGAATGATGTGATGGACGAGACCCAATCCTAAGCCTAGCACAAGATCGTGTAGTTCGTTTGCTCAGAGCTTTTCTAATGTCAAGTATCAGTTCCTTAGACCATGAGATTGTGTAACTCCCGGATACCGTAGGAATGCTTTGGGTGTACCAAACGTCACAACGTAACTGGGTGACTATAAAGGTGCACTACAGGTATCTCCGAAAGTGTCTGTTGGGTTGGCACAAATCGAGACTGGGATTTGTCACTCCGTGTAAACGGAGAGGTATCTCTGGGCCCACTCGGCAGGACATCATCATAATGTGCACAATGTGACCAAGGAGTTGATCACGGGATGATGTGAGTTACGGAACGAGTAAAGAGACTTGCCGGTAACGAGATTGAACAAGGTATCGGGATACCGACGATCGAATCTCGGGCAAATAACATACCGATGGACAAAGGGAATTGCATACGGGATTGATTGAATCCCCGACATCGTGGTTCATCCGATGAGATCATCGTGGAACATGTGGGAGCCAACATGGGTATCCAGATCCCACTGTTGGTTATTGGCCGGAGAACGTCTCGGTCATGTCTGCATTGTTCCCGAACCCGTAGGGTCTACACACTTAAGGTTCGATGACGCTAGGGTTATAGGGAAAGTATGTACGTGGTTACCGAATGTTGTTCGGAGTCCCAGATGAGATCCCGGACGTCACGAGGAGTTCCGGAATGGTCCGTAGGCAAAGATTTATATATGGAAAGTTGTTGTTCGGGTTCCGGGAAAAGTTCGGGTTTTTTCGGTATTGTACCGGGAAGCTTCCAGAAGGTTCCGGAGGGATCCGGAGGTCCGGAAAATGTTCCACCACGTCCAATACAGCAGCATGGGCTGTAAGGGGGCGCCCTAGCCTTAATGGGCCAGGGGCACCAGCCCCCCCAAGGCCCATGCGCATGGGCGAGGGGAAACCCTAAGGGGGAGGGCCTCCACTTGACTTGGGAGGCACTCCTCCCCCCTTTGGCCGCCCCCAAGCCCCATCTAGGGCTGGCCGCACCCCTTGAGGGGGAAACCCTAGATGGGGGGTGCAGCCCTCCCCTCCCCTATATATATTGGGGTTTTGGGGCTGCCCAACACACGAGAACGTCTCTCTTTCGGCGCAGCCCTACCCCTCTCCTTCCTCCTCCTCTCCCGCGGTGCTTGGCGAAGCCCTGCAGGATTGCCACGCTCCTCCACCACCACCACGCCGTCGTGCTGCTGCTGGATGGAGTCTTTCCCAACCTCTCCCTCTCTCCTTGCTGGATCAAGGCGTGGGAGATGTCACCGGGCTGCACGTGTGTTGAACGCGGAGGCACCGTTCTTCGGTGCTTAGATCGGAATCAACCGCGATCTGAATCGCTACGAGTACGACTCCCTCATCCGCGTTCTTGCAACGCTTCCGCATCGCGATCTACAATGGTATGTAGATGCACTCCCCTTCCCCTCGTTGCTAGATTACTCCATAGATTGATCTTGGTGATGCGTAGAAAATTTTGAATTTCTGCTACGTTCCCTAACAGTGGTATCAGAGCTAGGTCTATGCGTAGTTTCTATGCACGAGTAGAACACAAAGCAGTTGTGGGCGTAGATGTTGCCAATTCTTCTTGCCGTTACTAGTCTTATCTTGATTCGGCGGCATCGTGGGATGAAGCGGCCCGGACCGACCTTACACGTACTCTTACGTGAGACAGGTTCCACCGACTGACATGCACTAGTTGCATAAGGTGGCTAGCGGGTGTCTGTCTCTCCCACTTTAGTCGGATCGGATTCGATGAAAAGGGTCCTTATGAAGGGTAAATAGAAATTGGCATATCGCGTTGTGGCTTTTGCGTAGGTAAGAAACGTTCTTGCTAGAATCCCATAGCAGCCACGTAAAACTTGCAACAACAATTAGAGGACGTCTAACTTGTTTTTGCAGCATGTGCTATGTGATGTGATATGGCCAGAAGATGTGATAAATGATATATGTGATGTATGAGATTGATCATATTCTTGTAATAGGAATCACGACTTGCATGTCGATGAGTATGACAACCGGCAGGAGCCATAGGAGTTGTCTTTATTTTTTGTATGACCTGCGTGTCATTGAATAACGCCATGTAAATTACTTTACTTTATTGCTAAGCGCGTTAGCCATAGAAGTAGAAGTAATCGTTGGCGTGACAACTTCATGAAGACACAATGATGGAGATCATGATGATGGAGATCATGGTGTCATGCCGGTGACAAAGATGATCATGGTGCCCCGAAGATGGAGATCAAAGGAGCAAAATGATATTGGCCATATCATGTCACTATTTGATTGCATGTGATGTTTATCATGTTATGCATCTTATTTGCTTAGAATGACGGTAGCATAAATAAGATGATCCCTCACTAAAATTTCAAGAGAAGTGTTCCCCCTAACTGTGCACCGTTGCGAAGGTTCGTTGTTTCGAAGCACCACGTGATGATCGGGTGTGATAGATTCTAACGTTCGAATACAACGGGTGTTGACGAGCCTAGCATGTACAGACATGGCCTCGGAACACATGCGAAACACTTAGGTTGACTTGACGAGCCTAGCATGTACAGACATGGCCTCGGAACACAAGAGACCGAAAGGTCGAACATGAGTCGTATAGCATATACGATCAACATGGAGATGTTCACCGATGATGACTAGTCCGTCTCACGTGATGATCGGACACGGCCTAGTTTGACTCGGATCATGTATCACTTAGATGACTAGAGGGATGTCTATCTGAGTGGGAGTTCATTAATCAGATGAACTTAATTATCATGAACATAGTCAGAAGGTCTTTGCAAATTATGTCATAGCTTGCGCTTTAGTTCTACTGTTTAAGATATGTTCCTAGAGAAAATTTAGTTGAAAGTTGGTAGTAGCAATTATGCGGACTGGGTCCGTAAACTGATGATTGTCCTCATTGCTGCACAGAAGGCTTATGTACTTAATGCACCGCTCGGTGTGCTGAACCTCAGCGTCGTCTGTAGATGTTACGAAACATCTGACATACACGTTTTGATGACTACGTGATAGTTCAGTGCGTATTGCTAACGGTTTAGAATTGTGGCACCAAAGACGGTTTTGAAACGTCGCAGAACATATGAGATGTTCCGAAGACTGAAATTGGGATTTCAGACTAGTGCCCACGTCAAGAGGTATGAGACCTCTGACAAGTTTCTTAAACCTGCAAACTAAGGGAGAAAAGCTCAATCGTTGAGCATGTGTTCAGATTGTCTGAGTACCACAATCGCTTGAATCGAGTGGGAGTTAATCTCCCAGATGAGATAGTGATGGTTCTCCATAGTCACTGCCACCAAGCTAGTAGAGCTTTGTGATGAACTATAAGATATCAGGGACAATTATGATGATCCTTGAGCAACTCGCGATGTTTGACACTGCGAAAGTAGAAATCAAGAAGGAGCATCAATTGTTGATGGTTAGTAAAACCACTAGTTTCTAGAAGGGCAAGGGCAAAAGAGATACTTCATGAAACAACAAGTCGTTTGCTGCTCTGGTTAAGAATCCCAAGGTTGAACCCAAACCCGAGGCTAAGTGCTTCTGTAATGAGGGGAACGGTCACTGAAGCAGTACTACCCTAAAATACTTGGTAGATGAGAAGGCGGGCAAGGTCGACAGAAGTATATTGGATATACGTTATATGAATGTGTACTTTACTAGTACTCCTAGCAGCACCAGGGTATTAGATACCGGTTCGGTTGCTAAGTGTTAGTAACTCGAAATAAAAGCTGCGGAATAAACGGAGACTAGCTAAAGGTGAGATGATGATATGTGTTGGAAGTGTTTCCAAGGTTGATGAGATCAAGCATCGCATGCTCCCTCTACCATCGAGATTGGTGTTAAACCTAAATAATTGTTATTTGGTGTTGAGCATAAACATGATTGGATTATGTTTATCGCAATACGGTTATTCATTTAAGGAGAATAATGGTTACTCTGTTTATTTGAATAATACCTTCAATGGTCCTGCACCTAAAATGAATCTCGATCGTAGTGATACACATGTTCGTGCCAAAAGATATAAAACAGTAATGATAGTACCACATACTTGTGGCACTGCCATTTGAGTCATATTGGTATAGAACGCATGAAGAAGCTCCATGTAGATGGATCTTTGGACTCACTCGTTTTTGAAAAGATTGAGACATGCGAACCATGTCTATTGGTATATATGCATGAGGAAACTCCATGCAGATGGATCGTTTGGACTCACTTGATTTTGAATCACTTGAGACATGCAAATCATACCACATGGGCAAGATGACTGAAAGGCCTCGTTTTCTGTAAGATGGAACAAGAGAGCAACTTATTGGAAGTAATACATTTTGATGTATGCAGTCCAATGAGTGCTGAGGCATGCAGTGGATATCGTTATGTTCTTACTTCACAGAAGATTTGAGTAGATGCTGAGTGTATTTACTTGATAAAACACAAGTCTGAATTATTGAAAGGTTCAAGTAATTTCAGAGTGAAGTTGAAGATCGTTGTGACAAGAGGATAAAATGTCTGTGATATGATCATAGAGATGAGTATCTGAGTTACGAGTTTGGCACACAATTAAGACATTGTGGAAAGTGTTTCACAATTAATACCGCCTGGAACACCATAGTGTGATGGTGTGTCCGAACATCATAACTGCACCCTATTGGATATGGTGCATACCATGATGTTTCTTATCGAATTACCACTATCGTTTATGGGTTAGGCATTAGAGACAACCGCATTCACTTTAAATAGGGCACCACGCATGTCGGAGTAAATGGCCACGGGTAGCCTAACCGACTGCCCCTGGTTCTTCCGAAAAAATTATCAGGCCTTCGGGCCTCCAAGCACTCCGAGCATTGGGCCGCCTTCCCTGGCCGACTACCACTAAAGCCGACTCCCGGAAGGCGACCCAGCCTCACCAACTCCTCCCCAGGACGACTATGGGGTGGCCGACTCCAAGAAGCCGGCCAAGAAGGACGCCGACTCCTAGGAGCCGGCCAAGACCACAACCACTCCAAACCACTCCCACATAACGGCGACGTGACAGGGTGTGGCCACAGTGCGGCCCACTACCCCCGAAGCCCGAGGCGGGCGTGGCTACAGGAGGCCGTACGGGACGGACGTCTCCCGCGCGGCTCGGCACTGTAGCCATGTTGGCCTCGACGTCACCCACGACCGACTCCCGTACGGCCCGCGGGCGGCGGGCCCCTTCGGCCAGAGAGAGGCGTGAAGGTGGCCCGGCCTTTCCCAGTCGGCCAAGAGCGTAGCCGGCCTCCAGAAGCCGGCTACTCCCTTCCTCGAAGCAGGAGCCCCATTAAGGAGACAAGACGAGGTAAGGCTACAGTGATAGCCCCCGAGGCGGCCCACTGTAGCCACGCTTACCTCGACAAAGCCCTCGTCATCACAGGCGAGGCTACAGTAAGCAGCCGCCGACAAGACCCTATGCGGTGGGGCCGGCCTGTCGACCGAGTAGCCGGCAGCCGGCGGGACCCACCAGCCAGCGGGACCCAGCAGCCGGCGGAGAAGCCGGCGAGCGTAGACACTGACGGCTGGGGCAGAGCCCAGCCAGATTACCATTGTACCCCCGGGGGGTAGGCCTATATAAACCCCCCGGAGCACCCATGCAAAGGGTTCGCACCCAAGCATAGTTGGCCTCTGAGCATAGAGTCGCCCTCTAAGCATAGCACACACACCATAGATAGAGAGAAGCAAGAGCTAGCCTTGTTCTTCTTCTCCCTTGATCTCAACAGCTCTAGGAGTGATTGTAGCTACCTTTTATCGATCTAGTGATCATGCGGAGACCCCGCAGAGCAGGACTAGGGGTGTTATCTCCTCGGAGAGCCCCGAACCCGGGTAAGATTCGCCGGCGTGCATGCCTTCGCCTCATCCCGTTTCCAGGCACCGGCGACGTTTTATTGGCTCCCACAATGATAAGCCATCCCTTGGCATATGTCGCACCAACCACCCGACAACGCAATTCCGTTGAGACGACACCATTTAGAGAAACCTAAGTTGTCGTTTCTTAAAAGTTTGGGGCTGCGATGCTTATGTGGAAAAAGTTTCAGGCTGATAAGCTAGAACCCAAAGCGGATAAATGCATCTTCATAAGAATACCCAAAATCAGTTGGGTATACCTCCTATTTCAGATCTGGAAGCAAAAGTAATTGCTTCTAGAAACGGTTCCTTTCTCGAGGAAAAGTTTCTCTCGAAAGAATTGAGTGGGAGGATGGTGGAGACTTGATAAGGTTATTGAACCGTCACTTCAACTAGTTCGTAGCAGGGCACAGGAAGTTGTTCCTGTGGCACCTACACCAATTGAAGTGGAAGCTTATGATAGTGATCATGAAACTTCGGATCAAGTCACTACCAAACCTCGTAGGACGACGAGGATGCGTGCTACTTCAGAGTGGTAGGTGATCCTGTCTGAGATATCATGTTGTTGGACAATACTGAACCTACGAGCTATGGAGAAGCGTTGGTGGGCCCATATTCCGACAAATGGTTAGAAGCCATGAAATCTGAGATAAATGGATCTTTGAGAAGAAGACGGACGTGGATGGTAATGTTACCGTCTATGAAGCTCGACTTGTGGCAAAGAGTATTTCCACAAGTTCAAGGAGTTGACTACGATGAGATTTTCTCATCCGTAGCGATGCTTAAGTCCGTCGGAATCATGTTAGCATTAGCTGCATTTGTGAAATCTGGCAGATGGATGTCAAAACAAGTTTCCTTACCAGTTTTCGTAAGGAAAGGTTGTATGTGATACAATCAGAAAGGTTTTGTTGATCCTAAGGATGCTAAAAGGTATGCTAGCTCCAGCGATCCTTCCATGGACTAGAGCAAGCATCTCGGAGTCAGAATATACGCTTTGATGGAGTGATCAAAGTTTTTGGGTTTATACAAAGTTTGTTAGAAACTTGTATTTACAATAAAGTGAGTGGGAGCGCTACAACATTTCTGATAAGTATATGTGAATGACATATTGTTGATCCGAAATGATGTAAAAATTTCTGGAAAGCATAAAGGGTTGTTTGAAAGGAGTTTTTAAAAGGAAGACCTGGAAAAAGCTACTTACATATTGGGCATCAGGATCTATAGAGAAAGATCAAGACGCCCGATGATACTTTCAAAGAGTTCAAAATAGATCAGCAAAGAAGGAGTTCTTGGCTGTGTTACAAGGGGTGAGTATTGAGTAAGACTCGAGATCTGACCACAGCAGAAGAGAGAGAAAGGACGAAGGTCGTCCCCTATGCTTTAGACGTAGGCTCCACAGTATGCTACGCTGTGTACCGCACATGAAGTGTGCCTTGCCATGAGTTGGTCAAGGGGTACAATAGTGATCCGGGATTGGATCACGTGACAGCGGTCGAACTTATCCTTAGTATCTAGTGGACTAAGGAATTTTCTCGATTATGGAGGTGAAAAGGAGTTCGTCGTAAAGGGTTACGTCGATGCGAACTTTGACACTAATCCGGATGACTCTGAGTAGTAAACCGGATTCGTATAGTAGAGCAATTATTTGAAATGGCTCCAAATAGCGCGTGGTAGCATCCACAAGATGACATAGATATTCGTAAAGCACACACGGATCTGAAAGGTTCAGACCCGTTGACTAATAACCTCTCTCACAAGCATAACATGATCAAACCAGAACTCATTGAGTGTTAATCACATAGTGATGTGAACTAGATTGTTGACTCTAGTAAACTCTTTGGATGTTGATCGCATGGTGATGTGACCTGTCAGTGTTAATCACATGGTGATGTGAACTAGATTATTGACTCTAGTGCAAGTGGGAGACTGTTGGAAATATGCCCTAGAGGCAATAATAAATAGGTTATTATTATATTTCCTTGTTCATGATAATCGTTTATTATCCATGCTAGAATTGTATTGATAGGAAACTCAGATACATGTGTGGATACATAGACAACACCATGTCCCTAGTAAGCCTCTAGGAGACTAGCTCGTTGATCAATAGATGGTTACGGTTTCCTGACCATGGACATTGGATGTCGTTGATAACGGGATCACATCATTAGGAGAATGATGTGATGGACGAGACCCAATCCTAAGCCTAGCACAAGATCGTGTAGTTCGTTTGCTCAGAGCTTTTCTAATGTCAAGTATCAGTTCCTTAGACCATGAGATTGTGTAACTCCCGGATACCGTAGGAATGCTTTGGGTGTACCAAACATCACAACGTAACTGGGTGACTATAAAGGTGCACTACAGGTATCTCCGAAAGTGTCTGTTGGGTTGGCACGAATCGAGACTGGGATTTGTCACTCCGTGTAAACGGAGAGGTATCTCTGGGCCCACTCGGTAGGACATCATCATAATGTGCACAATGTGACCAAGGAGTTGATCACGGGATGATGTGAGTTACGGAACGAGTAAAGAGACTTGCCGGTAACGAGATTGAACAAGGTATCGGGATACCGACGATCGAATCTCGGGCAAGTAACATACCGATGGACAAAGGGAATTGCATACGGGATTGATTGAATCCCCGACATCGTGGTTCATCCGATGAGATCATCGTGGAACATGTGGGAGCCAACATGGGTATCCAGATCCCGCTGTTGGTTATTGGCCGGAGAACGTCTCGGTCATGTCTGCATTGTTCCCGAACCCGTAGGGTCTACACACTTAAGGTTCGATGACGCTAGGGTTATAGGGAAAGTATGTACGTGGTTACCGAATGTTGTTCGGAGTCCCGGATGAGATCCCGGACGTCACGAGGAATTCCGGAATGGTCCGGAGGTAAAGATTTATATATGGAAAGTTGTTGTTCGGGTTCCGAGAAAAGTTCGGGTTTTTTCGGTATTGTACCGGGAAGCTTCCAGAAGGTTCCGGAGGATTCCGGAGGGATCCGGAGGTCCGGAAAATGTTCCACCACGTCCAATACAGCAGCATGGGCTGTAAGGGGGCGCCCTAGCCTTAATGGGCCAGGGGCACCAGCCCCCCCAAGGCCCATGCGCATGGGAGAGGGGAAACCCTAAGGGGGAGGGCCTCCACTTGACTTGGGAGGCACTCCTCCCCCCTTTGGCCGCCCCCCAAGCCCCATCTAGGGCTGGCCGCACCCCTTGAGGGGGAAACCCTAGATGGGGGGCGCAGCCCTCCCCTCCCCTATATATATTGGGGTTTTGGGGCTGCCCAACACACGAGAACGTCTCTCTTTCGGCGCAGCCCTACCCCTCTCCTTCCTCCTCCTCTCCCGCGGTGCTTGGCGAAGCCCTGCGGGATTGCCACGCTCCTCCACCACCACCACGCCATCGTGCTGCTGCTGGATGGAGTCTTCCCCAACCTCTCCCTCTCTCCTTGCTGGATCAAGGCGTGGGAGACGTCACCGGGCTGCACGTGTGTTGAACGCGGAGGCACCGTTCTTCGGTGCTTAGATCGGAATCAACCGCGATCTGAATCGCTACGAGTACGACTCCCTCATCCACGTTCTTGCAATGCTTCCGCATCGCGATCTATAATGGTATGTAGATGCACTCCCCTTCCCCTCGTTGCTAGATTACTCCATAGATTGATCTTGGTGATGCGTAGAAAATTTTGAATTTCTGCTACGTTCCCTAACAAGGTTGGTTCGGACCGCTTCATCCAACAATACCGCCGAATCAAAATAAGACATTGGTGGTAAGCAGTATGACGATCACCGCCCACAACTCTTTGTGTTCTACTCGTGCATATCATCTACGCATAGACGTGGCTCGGATGCCACTGTTGGGAAACGTAGCATGCAATTTCAATAAAATTCCTACGGTCACGCTAGATCTATCTAGGAGATGCATAACAACGAGAGGGGGAGAGTGTGTCTACGTACCCTCGTAGACCGAAAGCGAAAGCGTTTGACAATGCGGTTGATGTAGTCGAACTTCTTCTTGTTTCGACTGATTAAGTACCGGACGTACGTCACCTTCGAGTTCTGCACAAGTTCAGCTTGATGACGTCTCTCGAACTCTTGATCCAGCAAAGTGTCGAGGAAGTAGATGAGTTCTGTCAGCACGATGGTGATGGTGAAGTGATCCGTGCAGGGCTTCTCCTAAGCACCACGAGAATATGACCGAGGGTGTAATATGTGGAGGGGGGCGCCGCACAAGGCTAACAGATGTTGTTGTGTGTTCTAGGCGCCCCCTCCCCATGTATATATAGGTGGGAGAGGGAGGGGAGCAGCAAGGGGGCGCCCCAACTAGGTGGAATCCTACTTGGGCGCCTCCCCAATTTGGCCTCCCCCCTTCCATAAGTTCCGGAGGGGGAAGGAAGGAGGAGGGAGGAGGGAAGGAAGGGGGAGGCCGAATCCCTCCCCTTCCTTCTCTCTTCCCCTCTTTACTTCTCCTCTAGTTCGGTCCATATTGGGGGCGCAACAGCCCCTGCTGGCTGCTGCGTTTCCCCTCTTGGCCCATTAGGCCCATATCTTTTGGCAGGGGTGCCCGGAACCCCTTCCGGTGACCCGATATGTACCCGGTACCCTCTGGAACACTTCCGGTGTCTGAATACTATCGTCCTATATATCAATCTTTACCTCTCGACCATTTCGAGACTCCTCGTCATGTCCGTGATCTCATCCAGGACTCCAAACAACATTCAGTCACCAAATCACATAACTCATATAATACAAAATCGTCATCGAACGTTAAGCGTGCAGACCCTATGGGTTCGATAACTATGTAGACATGACCGAGACACATCTCCAGTCAATAACCAATAGCGGAACCTGGATGCTCATATTGGTTCCTACATATTCTATGAAGATCTTTATCGGTCGAACCGTAATGACAACATACGTTATTCCTTTGTCATCGGTATGTTACTTGCCTGAGATTCGATCGTCGGTATCTTCATACCTAGTTCAATCTCGTTACCGGCAAGTCTCTTTACTCATTCAGTAATACATCATCCCGCAACTAACTCGGCTTCTTATGATGTGCATTACCGAGAGGGCCCAGAGATACCTCTCCGATACTCGGAGTGACAAATCCTAATCTCGATCTATGCTAACCCAACGAACACCTTCGGAGATACCTGTAGAGCATCTTTATAATCACCCAGTTACGTTGTGACGTTTGATAGCACACAAGGTATTCCTCCGGTATTCGGGAGTTGCATAATCTCATAGTCAAAGGAATATGTATATGACATCAAGAAAGCTATAACAATAAAACTGAACTATCAATATGCTAAGCTAACGGATGGGTCTTATCCATCACATCATTCTCCTAATGATGTGATCCCGTTCATCAAATGACAACACATGTTTATGGTTAGGAAACTTAACCATCTTTGATTAACGAGCTAGCCTAGTAGAGGCTTACTAGGGACACGGTGTTTTGTCTATGTATCCACACATGTATCAAGTTTCCGGTTAATACAATTCTAGCATGAATAAGAAACATTTATCACGATATAAGGAAATATAAAATAACAACTTTATTATTGCCTCTAGGGCATATTTCCTTCAATATCTTCATCCCCCGCCAGCCTTTTGCCTTCGGTAGCGTCATGTTGCACGCTGACTTGACCGGCCATCTCGCCCAAGTAGAGAATTTATCCCCAGGCCAGACCACCCGGTTTCGCAATCTAGAGTACGCTGCAGATTTATTGTCGGAGTAAATGGCCACGGGTAGCCCAACCGACTGCCCCTGGTTCTTCTGAAAAAATTATCAGGCCTTCGGGCCTCCAAGCACTCCGAGCATTGGGCCACCTTCCCTGGCCGGCTACCTCTGAAGCCGACTCCCGGAAGGCGACCCAGCCTCACCAACTCCTCCCCAGGACGACTACGGGGTGGCCGACCCCAAGAAGCCGGCCAAGAAGGACGCCGACTCCTAGGAGCCGGCCAAGACCATAACCACCCCAAACCACTCCCACATAACGGCGACGTGACAGGGTGTGGCCACAGTGCGGCCCACTACCCCCGAAGCCCGAGGCGGGCGTGGCTACAGGAGGCCGTACGGGACGGACGTCTCCCGCGCGGCTCGGCACTGTAGCCATGTTGGCCTCGACGTCACCCACGACCGACTCCCGTACGGCCCGCGGGCGGCGGGCCCCTTCGGCCAGAGAGAGGCGTGAAGGTGGCCCGGCCTTTCCCAGTCGGCCAAGAGCGTAGCCGGCCTCCAGAAGCCGGCTACTCCCTTCCTCGAAGCAGGAGCCCCATTAAGGAGACAAGACGAGGTAAGGCTACAGTGATAGCCCCCGAGGCGGCCCACTGTAGCCACGCTTACCTCGACAAAGCCCTCGTCATCACAGGCGAGGCAACAGTAAGCAGCCGCCAACAAGACCCTAGGCGGTGGGGCCGGCCTGTCGACCAAGTAGCCGGCAGCCGGCGGGACCCAGCAGCCGGCGGGAGCCAGCAGCCGGCGGAGAAGCCGGCGAGCGTAGACACTGACGGCTGGGACCAGAGCCCAGCCGGATTACCATTGTACCCTCGGGGGGTAGGCCTATATAAACCCCCCGGAGCACCCATGCAAAGGGTTCGCACCTAAGCACGGTTGGCCTCTGAACGTAGAGTGGCCTTCTAAGCACAGCACACACACCATAGATAGAGAGAAGCAAGAGCTAGCCTTGTTCTTCTTCTCCCTTGATCTCAACAGCTCTAGGAGCGATTGTAGCTACCTTTCATCGATCTAGTGATCATGCGGAGACCCCGCAGAGCAGGACTAGGGGTGTTATCTCCTCGGAGAGCCCCGAACCTGGGTAAGATTCGCCGGCGTGCATGTCTTTGCCTCATCCCGTTTCCGGGCACCGGCGACGTTTTATTGGCTCCCACAATGATAAGCCATCCCTTGGCATATGTCGCACCAACCACCCGACATTTGGCGCCCACCGTGGGGCCAGGTGCACCGTCGTCCGGAGACCTGTTCTGGACGGGAACCCTCTTCCTCCCCCGCGAGCGCAGCCAGCCTGCTGTGCCCGATGGCGTTTGCCTCGACGCGCTGCAAGGCGTCGACGACGCCTGCGCAGCGAGCCGCCTCGCCGATCTGCTCGGCGAGACTCGCATCTCCGACGAGCCTGCGTCCGACGCAGGCACCGACTACCCCGAGAGCCGCCTCGTCAGCCTCCTCGACCAACTTCACGTCTCCAGCGAGCCCGCTGCGGACATGGAGTCGGTCGGCTCCACCGACCCGATGCTCATCGACTCCGACACCGCGTTGCTTGACGCCTACCCCTCCGACGTGGTGGTCTTCGACGACCCCCTCCCTCGAGCATACAGCGGCAGCAGCGCTGTCACCGAAGTGCTGGTCATCAGACACGTCTCCAACTCGGGCGAGAATGCCCGCGACGCTTAGCAAGCGGCGATGCACGACCTCTCCGTCCCCATCCCGGCCGACGCCAACGCCGAGACCCTGGAGGCACGCCGCCTTGCCCTCATCGCGGAGGGCCAGAAGATAGCCTCGATGAGACGCCTCACCGAGGCCCACCAGGGCGAAGTCGACCGCGCCGCCTTCGGCACGCCGCCGCCTAGCGGCCCGAGCCGAGCCGGCTTCGTCCAGAAGCGCGGCGCGGCCGTCGCCAGCATGCTGGGCGCAGATCGTCCCGTCTACGCCACCCCGCTCGAGAATCTGCGAGCCGCTCAGGCGGCTGCAGAAGAGCTCAATGGGATGGGAGCCGATGAGCTCCCCTACATGACGAGACGGATCCAACAGCTGCTCGAGGCGGCTGCCGAACGGCACGAAGCCAGCGCCCGTGCTGATAGTCATCCCCCGCACCGGGAGCACGCCGCGACGTCCCGCTCGCCGACTGCGAGCGGCGCGCGCCAGAAGAAAGACAAGGAGCCGGCAGCCAGCCGCAGCCGGACTCGCATCACCATCGAGCGCGACGCGGAAGGCCGCCCTCGAGCAGTAGAGCACCAAGGAAGCCTGCCTCCTCCTCCGCCTCGAAGAGAAAGACGCCTCACTCCGCCGCCCATCACACATCCGACTCTTGGCGACCGACTCGGCCGCCGAAAAGGAGTCGGCGAGAACGACGCCCACCACAGGATCGACCGCCTTGCTCGATCCTTGGCGTTAGAAGAAGAAGACGATGTCGGCCCGCCATGCTTTGGCCCCCGCATCCGCGACGAGCCCTTCCCCAAAGGGTTCTCGCTCCCCAGAGACACGCCCAAGTACAACGGCTCGGTGAAGCCGGAAGATTGGCTCATCGACTACTCCACGGCCGTCAGCATAGCCAATGGCAATCGGCGCGTCGCCGTGAAGTACGTCCCCCTCATGCTGCAAGGCACGGCGCGCACATGGCTCAACAGCCTCAAGCCCTACAGCATCAACAGTTGGCTGGACTTCACCGAAGTTTTCGTCCGCAACTTCACCAGCACCTACAAGCGGCCTCCCAAGCCTCGCTAGCTCTCCCTCTGCGTCCAGGGGCCCAATGAATCGACCCGCGACTACCTCACGTGATGGGCCGAGCTCCGCAACTCCTGCGAGGGAGTGCACGAGGTCCAGGCCATCGAGTACTTCACCGCCGGGTGCCGAGAGGGCACCCTCCTCAAGCACCGACTCCTCTGGGACGAGCCGGCTACCCTCGACGAGTTACTAGTCATCGCTGACAAATACGCCACCGCCGACTCCTCAATGAAGACCGAGCTCCGAGTGGACGCCTCGGGGAAAGTAATTGCTCCGGCTCCCAAGACGCCGGCTGGCGACCCTAATCGGCGCCCCTACCAGAACGACCACAAGCGCAAGGGCCCCATGCTGACTTCCTCCAGTCGGCAGGTGGCCACAGTTGAAGACGAGCAGCCTGAAGAACGGCCCGCTCCCAAGAAGAAGAGTGGAAGGCCGGCTTGGCAGCCGTCTTTCTCCTACGAACAAGCACTCGATGCCCCCTGCAAGTTCCACAGCGGCGCGAAGCCGTCCAACCACACAACACGGAAATGCCACTGGCTCACCCGCATCACCAAGGGTGAGGGAATGTTGCCGCCTCCGCCTCCCGGCCAGCCGCCTCCAGCCCCCCAGCAGCCGGCGGCTCGGCCGGCAGTCGGCGCCATCCAAGACGAATTCCCCGAAGAGCACGCCGCCTACGTCGTCTTCACAAGTCAAGCCGACGACAAGCGCAGCCGACGCCGGCAGCACCAAGAAGTGAATGCAGTCGCCTCTAGCACCGCCGAGTTCATGCACTGGTCAGAAAAGCCAATCAGCTGGAGCCAGGCCGACCACCCAGAGGTGATGCCTTCGCCTGGCTCCTATGCAATGGTCTTGGACGTCACCCTCGCGACGGAGAGGCGAGCTGCCAGATTTTCCCGCATCCTGATAGACGGCGGAAGCAGTATCAACATACTGTACCGCGATACCATGGAGAAGCTGAACATCAAAGCGAAGCAGCTCATGCCGAGCCGCACAGTCTTCCATGGTATCGTACCCGGCCTGTCTTGCTCTCCAATCGGCAAGATCAAACTGGATGTTCTCTTCGGAGACAAAGATCATTTTCGCCGGGAAGCAATATGGTTCGAGGTAGTGGATTTGGAGAGCCCCTATCATGCACTACTTGGCCGGCCTGCTTTGGCCAAGTTCATGGCTGTGCCCCACTACGCCTACCTGAAGATGAAGATGCCGAGCTCGAAGGGGATCATCACGGTAGCCGGCGACTACAAGAAGTCCATCGAGTGTGCCATGGCCAGCAGCCGGCTGGCCGAGTCCCTCGTGGTAGCAGAAGAGAAGAAGATGTTGGAACGGGTTGTGGCCATGGCCGGCAAGCAGCCGGCCTTGTCCCCCAACCCCAAGGATTGTGATGCGTAGGGCTCCTTCCAGCCTGCAAAAGAGACAAAGAAGATACCTCTGGAACCGGAGCACCCGGAGAGGTTCGCTGTCATCGGGGCGAACTTGGACAGTAAATAGGAAGGCGAGCTCGTCGACTTCCTCCATGAGAATCGAGACATCTTTGCATGGTCCCCAAAGGACATGCCGGGTGTCCCGAAGGATTTCGCCGAGCACAAGCTACATGTCCGAGATGATGCGAAGCCGGTCAAGCAACCCCTCCGCCGACTGTCAGAAGAGAAGCGAAGAATTGTGGGAGAAGAGATAGCCCGGCTCCTTGCAGCCGGCTTTATCATGGAAGTGTTCTTTCCAGAGTGGCTTGCCAACCCAGTTCTGGTTCTGAAGAAGAATAACAAGTGGCGCATGTGTATAGACTACACGAGTTTGAACAAGGCCTGCCCAAAGGATCCGTTTGCTCTGCCACGGATTGACCAAGTGATAGACTCCACAGCCGGATGCGAGCTGTTAAGTTTTTTGGATGCGTACTCAGGGTACCATCAGATCAAGTTGGACCCAGCTGACCGCCTGAAGACTGCCTTCATCACACCCTTTGGAGCTTTCTGCTACCTGACAATGACATTCGGCTTGAGAAATGCCGGTGCCACTTTTCAGCGTTGCATGCAGAAATGTCTCTTGAAACAACTCGGCAGAAATGCCCACGTCTACGTAGACGACATTGTGGTGAAGACAGAGAAGCGCGGTACCTTGCTGGAAGACCTGAAGGAAACATTTGCCAACTTGCACCGATTCCAAATCAAGCTCAATCCCGAGAAGTGCGTGTTCGGAGTGCCAGCCGGCCAGCTGCTAGGCTTCCTGGTCTCCGAACGCGGCATTGAGTGCAACCCCATCAAGATCAAGGCCATCGAGAGGATGGAAATTCCCACCAAGCTGCGAGATGTGCAGAAGTTCACTGGCTGCTTAGCCTCCCTGAATCGTTTTATCAGCCAACTAGGAGAAAAAGCTCTCCCCTTGTACCGACTCATGAAGAAGTCCACTCACTTTGAGTGGAATGATCAAGCCGACCAAGCCTTCCATGAGTTGAAGAAAATGTTGACCACTCCGCCTGTCCTGGCTGCGCCGACTGAGAAGGAGCCCATGCTCCTCTACATCGCCGCGACTAGCCGAGTCGTCAGCACTGTTGTTGTGGTCCAGCGCCTGGAGGAAGGCCGAGCCCAGCTGGTCCAGAGGCCGGTCTACTATCTCAGCGAAGTACTGTCCAGCTCAAAGCAAAACTACCCACACTACCAGAAGATGTGCTATGGAGTGTACTTCGCTGCCAAGAAACTGAAGCCCTACTTCCAAGAGCACCCCATCACGGTCGTGTGCACTGCCCCGCTCGCCGAGATCATAGACAGCCGGGATGCATCCGTCCGGGTGGCCAAATGGGCCATTGCCTTGGCGCCCTACACGATCTTCTATCAACCCCGCACCGCCATCAAGTCGCAAGCATTGGCCGACTTCCTCGTCGACTGGGCCGAGACCCAGTACTTACCGCCGGCCCCCGACTCTACCCATTGGCGGATGCACTTTGACGGGTCCAAGATGCGCACCGGCTTGGGAGCCGGCATCGTCCTCACCTCTCCCAAAGGCGACAAGCTCAAGTACACGCTGCAGATCCACTTCGCCGCCTCCAACAACGTCGCCGAGTACGAGGCGCTCGTACACGGGCTCCGGCTAGCCAAAGAACTCGGCATACGCCGGATCCTGTGCTACGACGACTCAGACTTGGTGGTCCAGCAATCATCTGGCGACTGGGACGCCAATGACGCGAACATGGCGAGCTATCGTTTCCTCGTCCAGCAGATAAGCGGATACTTCGAAGGGTGCGAGTTCCTTCACGTGCCAAGGGCCGACAACGACCAAGCAGATGCGCTAGCATGGATCGGCTCCACCCGACAAGCCATACCGACTGGCGTCTCCCTCCAGCGCCTCCTCAAGCCGTCCATCAAGCCGTCTCCAGAGTCGGATTCCATCTTCGTACCGCCTGCACCAGAAACAGCTGGATCTGACTGGAAAAATCCCGCAGGCGGCACGGGGACTTCGACGACTGGCCCGGGGACTGCCGTAGTCGCACCCGGCCCGGGGACTTCAGAACCCGGCTCGGGGACTGCAGCAGTCGGCCCGGGGACTGCAATGACACAAGAAGCGGTGGCCGACTCCAATGCAACACCCATCCCACCCACCCGAGTCATGGTGGCCACATTAACAGAAGAAGAAGTCACAGCTCCCTCATGGGCCCAACCCATCCTCAAGTTCCTAGTCAGCAGAGAGCTGCCGGCTGACGAGATCTCAGCAAGACTAGTGCAACGACGAGCCGCAGCATACACAATAATCAACAGAGGGCTTGTGAAGCGCAGCGTCACTGGAGTCTTCCAGCGTTGTGTCGAGCCAGAAAAAGGAGTGGCAATCCTCAAAGACATCCACCAAGGCGAATGCGGCCATCACGCAGCCTCAAGATCCCTCGTGGCCAAGGATTTCCGCCATGGTTTCTTCTGGCCGACTGCCTTGGAGGATGCTAAAGAAATAGTCAAGAGCTGCAGAGGATGTCAAGTTTTTAGTTCCAAGCAACACCTGCCGGCTTCTGCCCTCAAGACCATTCCCCTTACTTGGCCTTTTGCCGTCTGGGGACTGGACATGGTGGGCCCTTTCAAGACAGCTCGCGGTGGCCTGACACATCTACTTGTTGCTGTGGACAAGTTCACAAAGTGGATTGAAGCAAAGCCGATTAAGAAGCTGAACGGGCCGACTGCCGTGACATTCATCACCGACATCACTACTCGGTACGGCGTACCGCACAGCATCATCACCGACAACGGCACGAACTTCGCCAAAGGAGCACTAGCACGTTTCTGCGCGACGCAGGGCATCCGACTGGACTTAGCGTCCGTTGCCCACCCGCAGTTAAACGGCCAGGTCGAGCGAGCAAATGGACTCATCCTCTCCGGCATCAAGCCCCGACTGGTTGTACCACTGGAGCGATCGGCCGGCTGTCCTCTGGAGTCTGCGCACTACACCCAACAAGTCAACCGGCTTCACTCCATTCTTCCTCGTGTACGGTGCCGAGGCTGTCATCCCAACAGACATCGAGTTCGACTCGCCTCGGGTCACCATGTACACGGAGGAGGAAGCCAAAGAAGCAAGAGAAGACGGCGTCGACCTACTGGAAGAAGGCCGGCTGTTAGCCCTCAGCCGGTCCGCCATCTACCAGCAAGGGCTGCGCCGCTACTACAACCGCAAGGTCAAGCCAAGATCCTTCCAAGAGGGCGACCTTGTGCTCCGGCTGGTCCAGCGAACAGCCGGCCAGCACAAGCTCTCGGCCCCTTGGGAAGGCCCCTTCGTCGTTAGCAAGGCACTCGGCAACGACTCCTACTACTTGATCGACGCGCAAAAGCCAAGAGCACGCAAGAGAGACGACTCCGGCAAGGAGTCGGAGCGACCATGGAACGCAAACCTCCTAAGACGATTTTACAGCTGAAAAGCAGTATGTATCACGCTCCCCTTTTGTATTAAGTACAAACCAACAGGCCCCCCGAACAGTACTCGGGGACTGCCTTTTATTTATCTATGAATGACGAGTGTCATATCCATGAATGTATTATTACATTTTGAATTTTTGTCCGGCACCGGGTTCGACTAGTCGGCCCGGGGACTGGCCGCCTTGAGCTATATCGAAAGTTTTTCCTAAAGTCAGAAAAGTAGTGCGCCGGCTCCCGAGTCCTCTCTTGTTGAAAGTCGCAGCTCAAAGAACTGTCTGTCCGACTAGCAAGAGGAAAGACAGAAAGGATGCCCACACGAAAAATGGCTAAGGAACAACGAACCTATATAGCAAAGAGACGGCCTCCAAACATGCCTGCCGGCTACCAGAGCAGCCGGCTGGCCAGCTTCCTAAAAAACTTAGCTTTAGTCCAGCAGAGCTAAAGTACTTCCCCCTCCCCAATCGGCCAAGCACTCCCCCGGCTACAGATTGCAGAGCAACTATTTGACTGGGGAGGCGGCAACCAAGGGAGGGCGGCAAAGGAAAAAGCAGAAGGACAAAAAGCAAAAAGTACAAGGTAAGGCCGAATGCATAAGTCATATATATACATAAAGCCGCCAACAGGCCGGCAACAGACATAAGTTCAAATACACCCAGTGGGTGGAATTGTGCGAATTTAACCAAACATTGTTCTAAAGAGTAACAAGACAGGAAAAGCAAAAGACGGCGGACTAGGGCGCGACATGGAGGCCGAGCTGGTCGGTGAAGGCAGCCTCGCCGGCTGAAGGAGTGGCCGACTAACGGGCCCCGGCTTGACCACCACCCGCGGCAGGAGGCGTGGAGGCGCGCGACGTGGTGCTAGAGGTGCGGTCAGGCTGAGGCTGGCCGGCTGCTCCACCAGCCGGCTCGGCGTCTTCACCTTCCTCCTCCTCTTCTTCACCCTCGTCGCTGGAGTCGATCTCCTCCGCCGAGTCTTCGCCGTACGCCGGGTCCAGCCCGAACCACTCTTCCGGCTGGGCGACTCCATTGTCGTCCACCTCGGGGGCGAAGACGCTGGTGTCGGTGTAGTCGGCGATCGCCGAAGCCCGCCGAATGATGTCCGGCCGCGCCGGCTCCAGCTCCGTGTCGGCTTGCTGCCGCCAGGTGGCCAGCTGGTCCAGGTTCAGGCCGGGATACCAGGCCTTGACGAACTCCAGCGCCCGCCTGGCGCCGGAGCGAGCCGCCGACGCCTTCCAAGCCTCGAAGCGGCCGACTGCCACCTCCAGCCAGTCGGCGGTCCGACTGGGGGTGCGAGGGACCGCTTGGCCGGGCCAGAGGGTGGCCAAGACCTGCGCCCCGGCACGCTGAAGCCGGCGGAGCAGCCGGTGAGCCGGCTGGATGCGAGCCTGGATCGCCAGGAGCTGTTCCTCCAGCGAGCGGCCGACGGTTGGCGAGATCTCAAAGCCGGCTTGCCTCTTCGCTTGGCGACGGGCCTCGATGGCCTGGTTGGCGGCAGTTGAATAGCCAGGGAAATACTCTGTGCAAGAAGAAAGGAAGAAAGGAACACCAAAATCAGAAAGCAAGCCAAAGTAGCAGACGGCAAGAAAGGACGAAGGGGTAGGCGGCTTACCGTCAACTAGATCTTCGATCTGGCCGTAGCCAGAGACCAGAGTCTGCCTGGCCTCAGCCCAGCCAGCCGCCTCCGTCTCGAACTCGGCCTGGAGAGCGGCTTCGCGATCCTGCGCAGCCTTCAGCGCCGCCTTGTGGCCTTCCTCCTGGTCGGCCAGCTTCTTGACCAGGCGGTCGCGCTCCTGCACCAAGGCGGCGAGCTCGGCATCCTTGGCACGAAGAGCAGTCTGGGACTCCCCCAGCTGTGCCCTCAGACTGGCGTTGGCCGCTGCAAAGTCAGAAGAAGAAAAACAGTAAGAAGTCGTCAAGGAAGATCCGACCCGACTGCTCAGCAGTCGGCCCGAATCTCGGGGACTACACCCAGTGGGTGCGCTGACGCGCCCCCACATGAGATAAAGATCAAGTCACGTACCTCGGCTCTCAGTAAGGTCGGCAGTCTTCTGAGTCAGCTCCCGAGCCTGGGAGTTGAAGGCGGCCGCTCGAAGGTTGTGGTAGTCCTGCAAGATGGACAGAAGACCGAAGTGAGAACAAAAACAGCAAAGACAAAACCTCCAAGAAGTTCCAAGCCGCCTGCTCAGCAGCCGACTCGGAACTCGGGGACTACACCCAGTGGGTGCGCTGACGCTCCCCCACGGAAGAAATCAATATCAAGAAGAGAAATCAAGAGCAAGATGGGAATACTAACCCGGATGGCCGCCCGCGTCGCGAGGAACTCGTCGGTGAATTGCCTCAGCGCCGCGGCCTGGCCTTGGAGCCGGGTCCGGACGTCTTGTGCGGCCACGTTCACCACGGCCGTCCCTCCGCCTGGTGTCCACCCCGAGGTAGCACTGGCCGCCTCCGCATCTTGGGCCGACGAGCTGGAGCCCACGGCCGGCTGTGGCTCCGACGCAGCCTTCTGCGGCTCCGACACGGCCTTCCCCGTGCGCCGGCTTGGCGGAATCCTGACCGCCACCTCAGCCCCCGCGGCCGGCTCGCCCTCCGCCGACTGTGCAGGCGGCGGATCAGGCTGGCCGCCTTGGGCCGCCCCAGTTGGCGGGGTCAGCTCCGGCGCCGTCCCCAAGATGATGACGTCGTCGCCGCTTCCCCCCAGCCCCGGCTGGTCGCCTCTGGTTCCCCCTGGCGAGGGCTCCATGCCCCCAGGCGCCATGACGCGCAGCGGGGTGACCATCAGAACCTCCCCCGCCGCCGCCGCGGCCTCAGCCTCTGCCCTGGGCCCTGGCTGCGGCCTCGGCGAGTGCCTTCGCCGCTTCCTCCTCCTGAGCCGCCTGGGCGGCGGCTGCCTTCCGTGCCTCCGCCTCCCGTGCCTCCTGCTCCTCCCGCACCTCCCGCGCGTTCCTTTCCATCGCCTCCTGGAGGTCGGCGCGGGGGTCCACGCGGCGGGTGGTGCTCCCAGAGCCCCTTGGCGACTCGACGACGGAGCCGGCAGCCACCCGCTCAAGTGACAACGGAGCTCTGATCGTTGAAGAAAAAGACGAGAGTTCAAGAACCACCAAAGAAAGAAAGAAAGAGAGTACACAGAGAAAGAAAACTTACGCCGACACGGTCTGCGGTTGCTTCACCACTTTGCGGAAACGAGCCGCCTTCGCGGCCGCCTCTTCCCACCTGGTGGCTGCCGCCCCGCCCCTGGGCTTCTTCGTTCGGCTGCCGAATAGACCCTGGGTGGCGCGACGCTTCTGCCCTCCACCCCGAGCAGGCTGCGCGGCGGAGGAGCCCATGCCGTGTCCAGATGCCGGCTGGCGGCGCCGGACGGCTTCGGCTTCATCCTCGTCCGGCCAGTCGTCAAAGGTAGCGGTGAACCCGGAGCCGCCTGCTTCGCCGCCGGCTTGGCCACCGCCCGGTTCGACGGCGTCGTCCATATGGACCGCCCCCAGGTCGGGGTCCTCCAGGTCGTGTTTGGTCCGGTCGGGGACGAAGCGGCGCTCCGCGTCTGACCCGCTGGCCGGCCGAAGCAGAGGGCTCTGTCGAAGAAAAAGCCGACTAAGTCAGAGTCGGCCAAGAGATGCTCGGCAACAAGGCTGAGAAAGAGAGAAAAAGAGACAAGGGGAACATCCCGTAGGCGGAGGATTGGCTCGGCTATATGGCTCCTTGCCGAACTGCCACTCTTCAGTGAGTTGGCAGTTTGCAAGGTAGTTCACCATGTAGGCGACCGTTAGGCCCTCCGACTGGACCATCACCCGCAGTCGGGCGATGGCGGCGTTTCCAGCCTGCGACAGCGTCACCGCCCGGAAGGACCACTGGGGCAGCCTGCCCGCTGGTGGGCCGGCTACGTAGGCCGGCAGGTTGATGTAGTCGCCCCGTGGAGCGATGTTCCGCACGTAGAAGTACGACTTCTGCCACTTCTTCACCGATTGGATCAGCGTGATGACGGGGAAGGGGTTGTCGGCGCCCGATCTCCGCGACGCGATGAAGGCGCCAGTATGAGCCGGCACGCCTTTGCTGCGCGTGCCCAGCTTCGACTGGAAGAACTCCCCCCAGAGCTCAAGGGTGGGGAGGACGCCGAGATAGCCCTCGCACAGGGTGACGAAGGCCGACAGCAGCACCACCGCGTTGGGGGTGAGATGGTGCGGCTGGAGCTGATAGAATTCGAGCCAGGAGTGGAAGAAGGCGCTCACTGGCAGACCGAAGCCGCGCAAGAAGTGCGAGCGGAAGACCACCCGCTCGCCCTCCCGCGGCTTCGGCCTGATTTCCTTCTCCGGCGCGAGGCGGACCTCCACTTTATCCGCGCTGGGCAGCCGTCGCGTGTCGCGGAGGAAGTCGACGTGGTCGTCATGGACGTTGGAGCCGTCCCAATCCCCGCCAAGCTGCTCTACGGTGGGAGGCATGGCGAAAGCTAGCACGGCGGCGGAGGAGAGTGCGGCGGAAGAGCGCGGCGGTGAGGCGCTGTCGCAAGAGCTGGCAAGAGCTGGCAAGAGCAAAGAAGACGGTGGAAGTAGGAGGAGCGTGCGAGGGCCTGCCGCCCTCCACCTCCCCCTACTTATAGCCTCACGAGGCCGAAGAGGCCAGACGTGGGGGGAGACGTGGGATTAACTGCGCCCACTCCCCCCACGTCTCGCGATTATTACGCGTAAATGCGAGCCGAAACTGTCGCACGGAACGTGCGGGCGGTTTCGGGATACAAAGGATCCGCGCCTGGGCCGGGGCGCGGACGTGGCGGGCCCCCTCCCTGCGGCGACGTCCCGTCACGCGCGTGGGCTGGCAGGCTTTCCGGCCACGTGGTTCGCCGACGGCCCGTGGCCGGCCCGCGGCCCGGTGCACGTGCCAGCGGGTTCCCGCCCTCCGACTCCAGAAGATTTTGACTCAGGCGGCGCGCCTGACCAAGGCCGGCTCCCAGCTGCCGACTTGTCACAATAGGAAGCTGATCGAGCTTCTCAACTCCCACTCCACCTCGAAGCCCAATCAGCTTCGGGGACTACTGTCGGAGTAAATGGCCACGGGTAGGCCAACCGACTGCCCCTGGTTCTTCTGAAAAAATTATCAGGCCTTCGGGCCTCCAAGCACTCTGAGCATTGGGCCGCCTTCCCTGGCCGGCTACCTCTGAAGCCGACTCCAAGAAGGCGACCCAGCCTCACCAACTCCTCCCCAGGACGACTACGGGGTGGCCGACCCCAAGAAGCCGGCCAAGAAGGACGCCGACTCCTAGGAGCCGACCGAGACCATAACCACCAAAGCTGTTCCCACATAACGGCGACACGACGGGGTGTGGCCACAGTGCGGCCCACTACCCCCGAAGCCCGAGGCGGGCATGGCTACAGGAGGCCGTGCGGGACGGCCATCTCCCGTGCGGCTCGGCACTGTAGCCATGCTAGCCTCGACGTCACCCACGACCACTCCCGTACGGCCCGCGGGCGGCGGGCCCCTTCAGCCAGAGAGAGGCGTGAAGGCGGCCCGGCCTTTCCCAGTCGGCCAAGAGCGTAGCCGGCCTCCAGAAGCCGGCTACTCCCTTCCTCGAAGCAGCAGCCCCATTAAGGAGACAAGACGTGGTAAGGCTACAGTAATAGCCCACAAGGCGGCCCACTGTAGCCACGCTTACCTCGACAAAGCCCTCGTCATCACAGGCGAGGCAACAGTAAGCAGCCGCCGACAAGACCCTAGGCGGTGGGGCCGGCCTGTCGACCAAGTAGCCGGCAGCCGGCGGGACCCACCAGCCGGCGGGACCCAGCAGCCGGCGGAGAAGCCGGCGAGCGTAGACACTGACGGCTGGGACCAGAGCCCAGCCGGATTACCATTGTACCCCCGGGGGGTAGGCCTATATAAACCCCCCGGAGCACCCATGCAAAGGGTTCGCACCTAAGCACGGTTGGCCTCTGAACGTAGAGTGGCCTTCTAAGCACAGCACACACACCATAGATAGAGAGAAGCAAGAGCTAGCCTTGTTCTTCTTCTCCCTTGATCTCAACAGCTCTAGGAGCGATTGTAGCTACCTTTCATCGATCTAGTGATCATGCGGAGACCCCGCAGAGCAGGACTAGGGGTGTTATCTCCTCGGAGAGCGCCGAACCTGGGTAAGATTCGCCGGCGTGCATGTCTTCGCCTCATCCCGTTTCCGGGCACCGGCGACGTTTTATTGGCTCCCACAATGATAAGCCATCCCTTGGCATATGTCGCACCAACCACCCGACATTTGGCGCCCACCATGGGGCCAGGTGCACCGTCGTCTGGAGACCTGTTCTGGACGGGAACCCTCTTCCTCCCCCGCGAGCGCAGCCAGCCTGCTGCGCCCGATGGCGTTTGCCTCGACGCGCTGCAAGGCGTCGACGACGCCTGCGCAGCGAGCCGCCTCGCCGATCTGCTCGGCGAGACTCGCATCTCCGACGAGCCTGCGTCCGACGCAGGCACCGACTACCCCGAGAGCCGCCTCGTCAGCCTCCTCGACCAACTTCACGTCTCCAGCGAGCCCGCTGCGGACATGGAGTCGGTCGGCTCCACCGACCCGATGCTCATCGACTCCGACACCGCGTCGCTTGATGCCTACCCCTCCGACGTGGTGGTCTTCGACGACCCCCTCCCTCGAGCTGACAGCGGCAGCAGCGCTATCACCGAAGTGCTGGTCATCAGCCACGTCTCCAACTCGGGCGAGAATGCCCGCGACGCTCAGCAAGCGGCGATGCACGACCTCATCTAGTCACTTTCACCATGTTGGCTTAATTTGTGTTCACTACTTTGATAATTTGATATGTGGGCGGATCGGTGCCTAGGTGTTGTTCTTACTTGAACAAACCTCCTACTTATGATCGCAAGCATCCGCAACTACGAGAAAAGTATTAAGATAAAATCTAACCATAGCATTAAACTTTTGGATCCAAATCGGTCCCTTACGAAGTAGCGCATAAACTAGGGTTTAAGCTTCTGTCACTCTAGCAACCCATCATCTAATAACTACTCCACAATGCATTCCCTTAGGCCCAAATATGGTGAAGTGTCATTTAGTCAACGTTGACATGACACCACTAAGGGAATCACCATACATATGATCAAATTATCGAACACATATCAAGTTCACATGATTACTTGTAACATGATTTCTCCCGTGACCTCAAGAACAAAAGTAACTACTCACAAGTGATAAACATGTTCATGATCAGAGGGGTATTAAATAGCATAACAGATCTGAACATATAATCTTCCACCAAATAAACCATATGGTGATCAACTACAAGATGTAATCAACACTACTAGTCACCCACATGTACCAATATGAGGTTCCGGTACGAAGATTGAACACAAGAGATGAACTATGGTTTGAGAGGAGACGGTGCTGGTGAAGATGTTGATGAAGATTGGCCTCCCCAAGATGAGAGGGTTGTTGGTGATGATGATGATTTCGCCCTCCGGGAGGGAAGTTCCCCTGGTGGAATCGCTCCGACGGAGGGCAAAAGTGCTCCTGCCCAAGTTCCGCCTCGAGACGGCATCGCTCCGTTCTGAAAGTCCTCTCCTTCTTTTTTCTAGGTCAAAATGACTTATATACCAGAAGATGGGCCCCAGAGGTGGGCCGAGGAGGGCACAACCCACCAGGGCGCGCCCATGTGGGTTGTGCCCAACTAGTGGGCCCCCTCTGGTAGTTATTCACTCCAATAATTCTTATTTATTCCATAAAAATTCCTCGTGAAGTTTCAACTCATTTGGAGCTGTGCAGAATAGGTAGCCTGACGTAGCTTTTTCAGGTCTAGATTTCCAGCTGCCGGAATTCTCCCTCTTTGTGTGAACCTTGCATATTATGAGAGAAAAGGCATTAGAATTACTCCAAAAAGCATTATTATGCATAAAAACATTATAAATAACATTAGGTAAACATGATGCAAAATGGACGTATCAACTCCCCCAAGCTTAGACCTCGCTTGTCCTCAAGCGAAAACCGAAATCGTAAAACATGTCCACATGCTTAGAGAGAGAGGTGTCGATAAAAACAAAATACGGACATAGAATCATCATGTAAATTATTATAGCAGCAACAAACTTTAACATAAAACTTTTATCATAGAACTTTTCATGAATAAGTAACAATTCATCACAACATCGAAGTATAAAGCATAAACTCTATTGGAAACCAACAAACTATGTTCTCAGTCAACTTTGCAACTACAATTCATCATCTTTTCAGGAAGGGTCATGTATCAGAGCCTTTAGGCAAGTCCACATACTCAACCATCATATAGTCTTCTATGATTGCTAACACTCATCGCATACACATGAGCAAAACGTTTCAACCGGACACATAGAAAGATAGGGGCTTATAATTTCGCCTCCCAACATACTCACCTCGAGGGTGATGTCAACAATAATAACTCATGCTACCCATATCCAACTGGATATATGTGCCTAGATCTTTCCTCACCACATGATGCTTGCCAAAAGAGAAAATAAAAAGGAATAGAGAGAAGAACTTTGACTCTTACATAAAAAGTAAATACATAAAAGTAAAAGATAGGCCCTTCGCAGAGGGAAGCAGAGGTTGCCATGCGCTTTTTGTTTGTATGCTCAATCCCTTAGTGCAAAAGAACGTCACGTTATATTGCCCCTTATGATAACAACCTTTATTATGCAGTCTGTCGCTTTTATTCTTTGCCATCACGAGTTCGTACAACGCTCAATTTTCTCTTACACTAAATGATCTAACACTTGTAGAAGTAATTTTTATTGCCTTATTGCAGCGATGAAAACTTACTTGAAGGATCTTACTCAATCCTTAGGTAGGTATGGTGGACTCTTGAAAATAAGAATTGGGTTTAAGGGTTTTTTTGATAAACAAGTAGTATCTCTACTTAGTGCGGAATTTTTGGGTAGCAAAGATGGGGGGCAAGCACCACATGTTAAAGGCTCTATGACAATAAAACTTCTATGTGAATACGAACAAACATAAGTCATTACGTTGTCTTCCTTGTCCAACGTCAACAATTTTGGCATATAATATTTTGATGGGGGCTCACAATCACAAAAGATTTCCAAGATAGTGTATTTGTGTGTGAATCTTCTCTTCCCTTATTAATACTTTCATGAATTGCGTCATTGACCAATGCTATGTTTGTCAATCTCTAATAAAATTTTCTACTTACACTCTTCCTTATGTGATGTCATTACTTACCATAAGATTAGCATATGATCTTTTTCATTTATTTCCTTTCCTTTTTTGTTGAACATGAAAGTAAACAAAACAAAACTCCAACTAAACTTTATTATATATCTCGCATACGATTACAAAGATAGATCACTAAGCAAACTCTCGAAAAGAAAGGATTGAACTAAACTTTTATTCATCTAAAGCAAAAGATAACTATGGATCAAACTAAGGTAAATAAAGGCAAAAGATAGTGGAGGTGATACGATACCGGGGCACCTCCCCAATCTTGGCGCAAGCCAAGGGGAGTGCCCATACCCGATACTCAATTTTCTTTTGGTGATGAAGAAGGAGGTGGTGGTGATGAAGTGGTAGCAATCTTGTCCAATATATCTCCGAATGCCTCTCTTAAACTGTGAATCTCCCGAAGAGCTTGATGAAGCAATTCAGTGTTCTTCTCCACTTTAGCCATGATATGCTTATTTTCCGGACCCCAAGAGTTTGTTCCTGCATCACTTTCTCTCGGACGAGATATGTCCCAATTGGACGGTATATGCACACGCGAAGTGTTTTCAAACCCATACACTAGTACAACGAGCTGCTAAACAAACGGTTTTTAACCCCTTTCCGCGTCGGCCTTTGGAACCGTCGCCAAGTGAGTGTGGGCGATAGGGGGGGTCCATCCCACACGACCTAGAAACCGTCGGGGATATGCCCTCCTGGCACACACGCTCGGCAAAATGAGGTCGTGTGCGACCGATGAGCACTCGAATACAGAAATACGTACAGTAGTGCTAAAAAAATACAATTATATAGGCGAAATCATTTCTGGTCGTAAGTACATCCCACACAGTCAGCCAACGCTAAACGTTTCTGTTCGTATATATATCCCACACAGTCGCTCCAAGAAAACGTTTCTGTTCGCAAGTACATCACACACAATTTTCCCGGTTAAATCGTTTGTGATAGCGTTTCCATTGCACACGGTATTAACAATTTTATCGTTTGCGTTATTGAATTCATCACACACGGTGCCTAGAAGAAACTGTGTGTCAAGGGCTGTCCATCACACACAGTTTTTATGTGGTCAACGTTTGCGCCAGGTGGCCTAACACAAACAGTTTTCAAGAGGATGTCGTGTGTGATTGTTCATTAATCCAACATGGTTTATTCCTAGAAACTGTGTGCGTTATTGAATGCATCGCACACGGTTTTTTCTCAATAACCGTTTGCAATAGAAAAACCCAATTAGCAGGCTAATTATTCGATTATTCATAATCCATTTATTAATCTAATTGACATTTCGTATTAAGCACACAATATATTTGATTTTCATAATTGAAATACATCCGAGTACAACATCATATAGCTTCAGCACTGAGCTACCCCATTACACAACTACACCAGGACCAAGTTTCACTTGCAACATCTATAACCTTTCGAAATTAGCATCATAGACGGTACATAGACAGATGTATCTCACCTGGAAAACTGCTGAAGCAGAAGGCGAATATCGAGCCTTCATTGATGTTGAAGGTATTTGTAACTTTAGGCCAGTGCCTGTGGATGATTGACCGTCCATCCTTAGTCCTCTTCAGGAACACTTCAATATTGAACTGTGGGTATTGTATGAATACCTTCCTCGCCTCCTGACCATACAGGTGGTTTGAGAGGTAATCATCACTGAACTGCTTTGGAAAGGCCTGAAAACAAGGATGTGCATAAATATCTTCTCTATATTGGAAATGGGGCAAAGGAATAAAAAAGTCAAGGTATAATAGTTAGTACCATCCTGTAGTGAACTGATGTCTTCTTCATTGTGCAGACAAAGATCTTGTTGTTTTTTGTCGCTAATTTATTTATCCTAACAATCTTTCTGAGTTTCTTCACTTGACTGATATTCATAGACAACTCATTTCCAAATATCCAAAAAGGGTCGAACAGTGTTTCAAAACCTCTGACAGCGGGACCTACATGTGCAAGACCAAATTGTTAAAAACCTAAATATTAGAATGGTTCCTGCAATTGCACAATAATGTGCTATTGGACAACGAACCATGCACGTGCTAACCTCGATTGTAAACCTCAGTGCTTCCCATTGTTTCCCTGTAACACATATAAGGTAGTTAGTCATCAGGTTAAGTAAGGGTTCGCATGCTATCAGTAAAATATGTTGATGAAAAATAAGCACATTGTAGATTCATCAGATTAATTCAAGCCACATGGAAAACCCATTTATCCAAACCAAGCATGATTAAGAACTAGGAAATATAGCACTTGTATATGTTTCTCATGTATTAAGTGCAGCCAAATTTGATTTATTCCTCACATGGCATACAATAGCAGAATGCAGCCACAACAATTGAACATCGATTGCTGAATTAAACCAAGCAGTTAACTAAACACCACAACAAATGAACCAAACATTAACTGAGCACCACATTGCACAATATAACATACTCCTAATAGAAGATCAGATAGTTAACCAAATCAAGCGTGCTTAACAACTTAGAAATATAGCAATTGTATTTGTTTCTCATGTATTTAGTACAGCCAAATTCGATTTATTCCTCACATGGTATACAATAACAGAATGCAGCCACAACAATTGAACATCGCATTGCAGAATTGAACCAAGCAGTTAACTAAACACCACAACAAATGAACCAAACGTTAACTGAGCACCACATTGCATAATATAACATACTCGTAATAGAAGATCAGATAGTTAACCAAACCAAGCATGCTTAACAACTTGGAAATGTTGCACCCTAAAGAATTGAACATCACATTTGCAGAATTGAACTAAGTAGTTAACTGAACACCACATTGCACGACATATAGAACATATACACTATAGCATAAGATTGCATGGTAAAAGTAGATAGCACAATTCACTAGAATTTGTTAAGGAAAGGCAGTAGCTAGCAACGATGGCCTCGAGAAAACGCCACGAACTATCATTTAAAGCAGCCAACCGCGTCGCGACGTCGGCGTGCAAGGCGTCAACGGTGGCCTCGACGGCAAGGTGCTCCTCCAAGATCTGGGGGTCGGCACGAATGGCAGCCATCGCGACCTCATCGGTGCGTGCAGCCACGATTTGCTTCTCCGCTGCCAAATGCTCCTTGAGATCTTGGCTATACTGCGTGCACCATGGCTTAGGGCGGCGCTTATTTGGTGGAGGGGTCGGTGATTTGGGTGGAAGGTGTGGTGCTCGCGCCGGCGGTCGGGGCATGTGGGATGTGGAAGGAGGAGGAGGATGGGGGTCGGGTGTGGATTACCTGCCTGGATAGGCGAGGCCGAGCAGCGTGAAGGAGGGTCGCCGGTGAGGAGGCGGCGCTGCAAGCAAGGAGTGAAGGTTTCAACTTGGAAAGGAAGGTGGAAACAGGGGAAATGTGGCTTTTGGTAAGGGGGAGGGGGCGGGGAGGTAGATATTTCCGCGGAAGCCAAAAATTTGGAATCGCTTCAGCGAAAAAACTGGCGCGCAAAGTGTCATCAGACACGGTCCCTTATTCAGAACTGTGTACAATATGTGAACATCACAAACGATTCAGATAGCTTAACCCGTGTGTGTTGAGTTTGAACATCAAAAATTTTGCTTCAAATTTCCCTGGTTACAGTGGTCATCCACGTCATTGCATAATTTGGGTACACAAAGGAGACTAACTTCTTAATCGAGCAAGTTCAGCAATTAAACAGAGCTAGCTGACCTAAACATTACTCTAACAAATTAAAGATCGGCGCTCTTAATTAAACAAAACAAAGAGTACTACTATGGCTGCTGCTCGTCGATCTCCGCCGCCGCCTCCATGTCCAGCTCGTTCCCGACGGTCTCCTGGGGAAGGGGCTCCATGGCATCAACTGCACCATACTCGGGAAGCATCTGGCCATTCGCGTCCGCCATATGTTTGGCATAGGCCGCCACGAGCTGGGCGTGGACGGTCGCGATCTGGGCTCTGGCAAGCTACGTCGTGGCAAGGTATGCCGCGCAGGAACGAACGACAGCTTGAACTCTCTCGGCGATTGCCAGCTCTTCGGCCGTGGGTTGCCGACCGTTGTCGGAGAAGCTTCGTTCGATTTGTGCGGTGACCGCCATGAGCTGGGCGTCGACGGCCTCGACTGTTGGAAATATGCCCTAGAGGCAATAATAAAATGGTTATTATTATATTTCCTTGTTCATGATAATTGTCTATTGTTCATGCTATAATTGTGTTATCCGGAAATCGTAATACATGTGTGAATACATAGACCACAACATGTCCCTAGTGAGCCTCTAGTTGACTAGCTCGTTGATCAATAGATGGTTACGGTTTCCTCACCATGGACATTGGATGTCATTGATAACGGGATCACATCATTAGGAGAATGATGTGATGGACAAGACCCAATCCCAAGCATAGCACTAGATCATGTAGTTCGTTTGCTAAAGCTTTTCTAATGTCAAATATCATTTCCTTAGACCATGAGATCGTGCAACTCCCGGATGCCGTAGGAATGCTTTGGGTGTACCAAACGTCACAACGTAACTGGGTGGCTATAAAGGTGCACTACAGGTATCTCCGAAAGTGTCTGTTGGGTTGGCACGAATCGAGACTGGGATTTGTCACTCCGTATGACGGAGAGGTATCTCTGGGCTCACTCGGTAATACATCATCATAATGAGCTCAATGTGACCAAGTAGTCGGTCACGGGATCATGTATTACGGAACGAGTAAAGTGACTTGCCGGTAACGAGATTGAACGAGGTATTGGGATACCGACGATCGAATCTCGGGCAAGTAACGTACCGATTGACAAAGGGAATTGTATACGGGATTGCTTGAATCCTCGACATCGTGGTTCATCCGATGAGATCATCGTGGAACGTGTGGGAGCCAACATGGGTATCCAGATCCCGCTGCTGGTTATTGGCTAGAGAGGTGTCTCGGTCATGTCTGCATGATTCCCGAACCCGTAGGGTCTCCACACTTAAGGTTCGATGACGCTAGGGTTATAAGGAAGGTTTGTATGTGATTACCGAATGTTGTTCAGAGTCCTGGATGAGATCCCGGACGTCACGAGGAGTTCCGGAATAGTCCGGAGACGAAGATTTATATATGGGAAGTCCTTATTCGGTCGCCGGAAGTGTTCGGGGGTATATCGGTATTGTACCGGGACCACCGAAAGGGTTCCGGGGGTCCACCGGGAGGGTCCACCTGCCCCGGAGGGCCCTATGGGCTGAATATAGAGGAGAATCAGCCCCTAGGTGGGCTGGGCGCCAAACCCCCCTAGGGCCCATGCGCCTAGGGTTGGGGGGAAACCCTGGAGGGGGCGCCCCCTTGGCTTGGGGGGCAAGCCTTCCCCCCTTGGCCGCCGCCCCCCCTCTAGATCCATCTGGAGGGGGCCGGCCCCCTCTCCCTTGCCACTATAAATAGAGGGGGGGGGTGGTGGGAGGGCAGCCGCACCACATCCAAGGCGCAGCCCCTTCCCTCCCCAACACCTCTCCTCCTCCGCGTGAGCTTGGCGAAGCCCTGCCGGAGAACTGCCACTCCACCACCACCACGCCGTCGTGCTGCTGTTGGAGCCTTCTTCCTCGACCTCTCCCTCCTCCTTGCTGGATCAAGGCGCGGGAGACATCACCGGGCTGCACGTGTGTTGAACGCGGAGGCACCGTTGTTCGGTGCTTGGATCGGATTCTGCCGCGATCTGAATCGCTACGTGTACGACTCCTCCAACCGCGTTCTTGCAACGCTTCCGCATCACGATCTTCAAAGGTATGAAGATGCACTCCCCTCTCGTTGCTAGTAAACTCCACAGATTGATCTTGGTGATGCATAGAATTTTTTTAATTTCTGCAACGATCCCCAACAGTGGTATCAGAGCTAGGTTTATGCGTAGTTTCTATGCACGAGTAGAACACAAGTTGTTGTGGGCGTCGATTTTGTCAATTTACTTCCGTTACTAGTCTTATCTTGATTCGGCGGCATCGTGGGATGAAGCGGCCCGGACCGACCTTACACGTACGCTTACGTGAGACAGGTTCCACTGACTGACATTCACTAGTTGCATAAGGTGGCTAGTGGGTGTCTGTCTCTCCCACTTTAGTCGGATCGGATTCGATGAAAAGGGTCCTTATGAAGGGTAAATAGAAATTGGCATATCACGTTGTGGTTTTGGCGTAGGTAAGAAACGTTCTTGCTAGAAACCTATAGCAGCCACGTAAAAATTTGCAACAACAATTAGAGGACGTCTAACTTGTTTTTGCAGCAAGTGTCATGTGATGTGATATGGCCAGAAGGATGTGATGAATGATATATGTGATGTATGAGATTGATCATGTTCTTGTAATAGGAATCATGACTTGCATGTCGATGAATATGACAACCGGCTGGAGCCATAGGAGTTGTCTAAATTTATTTATGACCTGCGTGTCAACTGGAACGTCATGTAATTACTTTACTTTATTGCTAACCGTTAGCCATAGTAGTAGAAGTAATAGTTGGCGAGACAACTTCATGAAGACACGATGATGGAGATCATGGTGTCATGCCGGTGACGATGATGATCATGGCGCCCCGAAGATGGAGATCAAAAGGAGCAAAATGATATTGGCCATATCATGGCACTATTTGATTGCATGTGATGTTTATCATGTTTTACATCTTATTTGCTTAGAACGACGGTAGCATAAATAAGATGATCCCTCGCTAAAATTTCAAGAAAGTGTTCCCCCTAACTGTGCACCATTGCGAAGGTTCGTTGTTCTGAAGCACCACGTGATGATCGGGTGTGATAGGTTCTAACGTTCGCAACTAACGGGTGTAAGCCAGATTTACACACGCAATACACTTAGGTTGACTTGACGAGCCTAGCATGTACAGACATGGCCTCGGAACACAAGAGACCGAAAGGTCGAGCATGAGTCGTATAGCAGATACGATCAACATGAAGATGTTCACCGATGATGACTAGTCCGTCTCACGTGATGATCGGACACGACCTAGTTGACTCGGATCGTGTATCTCTTAGATGACTAGAGGGATGTCTGTCTCAGTGGGAGTTCATTAATAATTTGATTAGATGAACTTAATTATCAAGAACTTAGTCTAAAACCTTTACAATATGTCTTGTAGATCAAATGGCCCACGCTAATGTCAACCTCAACTTCAACGCGTTCCTAGAGAAAACCAAGCTGAAAGACGATGGTAGCAACTATACGGACTGGGTCCGGAACTTGAGGATCATCCTCATAGCTGCCAAGAAAGCATATGTCCTGGAAGCACCACTAGGTGAAGCACCCGTCCCAGCAAACCAAGACGTTATGAACGCCTGTCAAACACGTGTTGATGATTACTCCCTGGTTCAGTGCGGCATGCTTTACAGCTTAGAACCGGGGCTCCAAAAGCGTTTCGAGCAGCACGGAGCATATGAGATGTTCCAAGAGCTGAAAATGGTTTTCCAAGCTCATGCCCGGGTCGAGAGATATGAAGTCTGCGACAAGTTCTATAGTTGTAAGATGGAGGAGAATAGTTCCGTCAGCGAAAACATACTCAAAATGTCTGGGTTGCACAACCGCTTGTCTCAGCTGGGAGTTAATCTCCCGGATGACGCGGTCGTTGACAGAATCCTTCAGTCGCTCCCACCTAGCTACAAGAGCTTTGTGATGAACTTCAATATGCAGGGGATGGAAAAGACCATTCCTGAGGTATATTCGATGCTGAAATCAGCGGAGGTGGAGATCAAAAAGGAACATCAAGTGTAGACGGTGAATAAAACCACTAAGTTCAAGAAAGGCAAGGGTAAAAAGAGCTTCAAGAAAGACGACAAGGGAGTTGCCGTGCCCGGTAAGCAAGCTACCGGGAAGAAGACAAAGAATGGACCCAAGCCTGAGACTGAGTGCTTTTATTTCAAGGGAAATGGTCACTGGAAGCGGAACTGCCCCAAGTACTTAGCGGACAAGAAGGCTGGCAACACCAAAGGTATATGTGATATACATGTTATTGATGTGTACCTTACCAGTACTCGTAGTAGCTCCTGGGTATTTGATACCGGTGCGGTTGCTCATATTTGTAACTCAAAATAGGAGCTGTGGAATAAGCGGAGACTGGCGAAGGACGAGGTGACGATGCGCGTCGGGAATGGTTCCAAGGTCGATGTGATCGCCGTCGGCATGCTATATCTCTACATTTACCTACGGATTAGTTTTAAACCTCAATAATTGTTATTTAGTGCCAGCTTTGAGCATGAACATTGTATCTGGATCTCGTTTAATGCGAGATGGCTACTCATTTAAATCTGAGAATAATGGTTGTTCTATTTATATGAGAGATATGTTTTATGGTCATGCCCCGCTGGTCAATGGTTCATTCTTATTGAATCTCGAACGTACGTGATGTTACACATATTCATAGTGTGAATGCCAAAAGATGTAAGGTTGATAATGGTAGTCCCACATACTTCTGGCACTGCCGCCTTGGTCACATTGGTGTCAAACGCATGAAGAAACTCCATGCAGATGGACTTTTGGAGTCTCTTGATTATGAATCGTTTGACACGTGCGAACCATGCCTCATGCGCAAAATGACCAAGACTCCGTTCTCCGGAACAATGGAGCGAGCAACCAACTTATTGGAAATCATACATACTGATGTGTGCGGTCCAATGAGCGTTGAGGCTCGCGGTGGTTATCGTTATGTTCTCACCCTCACCGATGACTTAAGTAGATATGGGTATGTCTACTTAATGAAACACAAGTCTGAGACCTTTGAAAAGTTCAAGGAATTTCAGAGTGAGGTTGAGAATCAACGTGACAGGAAAATAAAGTTCTTACGATCAGATCGTGGGGGAGAATATTTGAATCATGAATTTAGCACGCACTTAAGGATATGTGGAATTGTTTCACAACTCACGCCGCCCAGAACGCCTCAGCGTAATGGTGTGTCCGAACGTCGTAATCGCACTCTGTTGGACATGGTGTGATCTATGATGTCTCTTACCGACCTACCGCTATCATTTTGGGGATAGGCTTTAGAGACTGCTGCATTCACTTTAAATAGGGCTCCGTCGAAATTCGTTGAGACGACACCGTATGAATTATGGTTTGGGAAGAAACCTAAGTTGTCGTTTCTAAAAGTTTGGGGATGCGATGCTTATGTCAAGAAACTTCAACCTGAAAAGCTCGAACCCAAGTTGGAAAAATGCATCTTCATAGTATACCCGAAGGAAACCAGGTATACCTTCTACCTAAGATCCGAAGGCAAGATCTTCGTTGCAAAGAACGGGTCCTTTCTGGAGAAAGAGTTTCTCTCGAAAGAAGTAAGTGGGAGGAAAGTGGAACTTGATGAGATGACTCTTCTCGAACTAGAAAGTAGCGCAACACAAGAAAATGTTTCTGTGATGCCTGCACCGGCTAGAGAGGAGGTTAATGATGACGATCATGATCAAGTTACCACTGAACTTCGTAGGTCCACAAGGACACGTTCCGCACCAGAGTGGTACGGCAACCCTGTCCTGTAAATCATGTTGTTAGACAACGGTGAACCTTCGAACTATGAAGAAGCGATGGTGGGCCCGGATTCCGACAAATGGCTTGAAGCCATGAAATCCAAGATAGGATCCATGTATGAAAACGAAGTATGGACTTTGACTGACTTGCCCGATGATCGGCGAGCCATAGAAAATAAGTGGATCTTTAAGAAGAAGACATACGCGGATGGTAATGTGACCATCTATAAGGGTCGGCTTGTCGCTAAGGGTTATCGACAAGTTCAAGGGGTTGACTACGATGAGACTTTCTCACCCGTAGCGAAGCTGAAGTCCGTCCGAATCATGTTAGCAATTGCCGCGTTCTATGATTATGAGATATGGCAAATGGACGTCAAAATGGCATTCCTTAATGGTTTCCTTAAGGAAGAATTGTATATGATGCAGCCAGAAGGTTTTGTCGATCCTAAGAATGCTGACAAGGTGTGCAAGCTCCAACGCTCAATCTATGGGCTGGTGCAAGCATCTCGGAGTTGGAACATCCGCTTTGATGAGATGATCAAAGCGTTTGGGTTTACGCAGACTTATGGAGAAGCCTGTGTTTATAAGAAAGTGAGTGGGAGCTCTGTAGCGTTTCTCATATTATATGTGGATGACATACTATTGATGGGAAATGATATAGAATTCTTGGAAAGCATAAAGGCCTACTTGAATAAGTGTTTTTCAATGAAGGACCTTGGAGAAGCTGCTTATATATTAGGCATCAAGATCTATAGAGATAGATCAAGACGCCTCATTGGTCTTTCACAAAGCACGTACCTTGACAAGATATTGAAGAAGTTCAATATGGATCAGTCCAAGAAGGGGTTCTTGCCTGTATTGCAAGTCGTGAGATTGAGCACGGCACAATGGCCGACCACGGCAGAAGATAGAGAAAAGATGAGTGTCATCCCCTATGCCTCGGCCATAGGGTCTATTATGTATGCCATGCTGTGTACCAGACCTAATGTAAACCTTGCCGTAAGTTTGGTAGGAAGGTACCGAAGTAATCCCGGCATGGAACACTGGACAGCGGTCAAGAATATCCTGAAGTACCTGAAAAGGACTAAGGATATGTTTCTCGTTTATGGAGGTGACGAAGAGCTCGTCGTAAAGGGTTACGTCGACGCTAGCTTCGACACAGATCTGGATGACTCGAAGTCACAAACCGGATACGTGTATATTTTGAATGGTGGGTCAGTCAGCTGGTGCAGTTGCAAGCAAAGCGTCGTGGCGGGATCTACATGTGAAGCGGAGTACATGGCAGCCTCGGAGGCAGCACATGAAGCAATCTGGATGAAGGAGTTCATTACCGACCTAGGAGTTATTCCCAATGCGTCGGGCCCGATGACTCTCTTCTGTGACAACACTGGAGCTATTGCCCTGGCCAAGGAGCCCAGGTTTCACAAGAAGACCAGGCATATCAAGCGTCGCTTCAACTCCATTAGTGAAAATGTTCAAGATGGAGACATAGATATTTGTAAAGTGCATACAGACCTGAATTTCGCAGATCCGTTGACTAAACCTCTTCCACGAGCAAAACATGATCAACACCAGAACTCTATGGGTGTTCGATTCATCACAATGTAACTAGATTATTGACTCTAGTGCAAGTGGGAGACTGTTGGAAATATGCCCTAGAGGCAATAATAAAATGGTTATTATTATATTTCCTTCTTCATGATAATTGTCTATTGTTCACGCTATAATTGTGTTATCCGGAAATCGTAATACATGTGTGAATACATAGACCACAACATGTCCCTAGTGAGCCTCTAGTTGACTAGCTCGTTGATCAATAGATGGTTACGGTTTCCTGACCATGGACAATGGATGTCATTGATAACGGGATCACATCATTAGGAGAATGATGTGATGGACAAGACCCAATCCCAAGCATAGCACTAGATCGTGTAGTTCGATTGCTAAAGCTTTTCTAATGTCAAGTATCATTTCCTTAGACCATGAGATCGTGCAACTCCCGGATGCCGTAGGAATGCTTTGGGTGTACCAAACGTCACAATGTAACTAGGTGCTATAAAGGTGCACTACAGGTATCTCCGAAAGTGTCTGTTGGGTTGGCACGGATCGAGACTGGGATTTGTCACTCTGTATGACGGAGAGGTATCTCTGGGCCCACTCGGTAATGCATCATCATAATGAGCTCAATGTGACCAAGTAGTTGGTCACGGGATCATGTATTACGGAACGAGTAAAGTGACTTGCCGGTAACGAGATTGAATGAGGTATTGGGATACCGACGATCGAATCTCGGGCAAGTAACGTACCGATTGACAAAGGGAACTGTATACGGGATTGCTTGAATCCTTAACATCGTGGTTCATCCGATGAGATCATCGCGGAACGTGTGGGAGCCAACATGGGTATCCAGATCCCGCTGCTGGTTATTGGCTAGAGAGGTGTCTCGGTCATGTCTGCATGATTCCCGAACCCGTAGGGTCTACACACTTAAGGTTCGATGACGCTAGGGTTATAAGGAAGGTTTGTATGTGATTACCAAATGTTGTTCGGAGTCTCGGATGAGATCCCGGACGTCACGAGGAGTTCCGGAATGGTCTGGAGACGAAGATTTATACATGGGAAGTCCTTATTCGGTCGCCGGAAGTGTTCGGGGGTATATCGGTATTGTACCGGGACCACCGAAAGGGTTCCGGGGGTCCACCGGGAGGGTCCACCTGCCCCAGAGGGCCCTATGGGCTGAATATAGAGGGGAACCAGCCCCTAGGTGGGCTGGGCGCCAACCCCCCCCTAGGGCCCATGCGCCTAGGGTTGGGGAGAAACCCTGGAGGGGGCGCCCCCTTGGCTTGGGGGGCAAGCCTTCCCCCTTGGCCGCCGCCCCCCTCTAGATCCATCTGGATGGGGCCGGACCCCCTCTCCCTTTCCCCTATAAATATAGGGGGGGTGGGAGGGCAGCCGCACCACATCCAAGGCGCAGCCCCTCCGCTCCCCAACACCTCTCCTCCTCCGCGTGAGCTTGGCGAAGCCCTGCCGGAGAACTGCCACTCCACCACCACCACGCCGTCGTGCTGCTGTTGGAGCCTTCTTCCTCAACCTCTCCCTACTCCTTTCTGGATCAAGGCGCGGGAGACGTCACCGGGCTGCACATGTGTTGAACGCGGAGGCACCGTTGTTCGGTGCTTGGATCGGATTCTGCCGTGATCTGAATCGCTACGTGTACGACTCCTCCAACCGCGTTCTTGCAATGCTTCCGCATCGCGATCTTCAAAGGTATGAAGGTGCACTCCCCTCTCGTTGCTAGTAAACTCCATAGATTGATCTTGGTGATGCGTAGAAATTTTTTAATTTCTGCAACGATCCGCAACATCGACATGGTAGTGGGCGGCCTCCATCAGGGCTAAGGCCGCCGCTGCGGAACGGACAGCTGCTGTGCCGCTCTCGCCAGTTGCTATCCCCGAGGCAGATGTTGCTGCCACCGCCTGAGAAGAAACAGCGGCCGTTTGGGCTGCCTTGGCCGCCGGGACGCAGAATGCGGTCGCCCTCACGAAGCTTGTTATTACGCGCCTGGCGGCTGTAGCTCGTGCTCTCGCCGGAGTGGGCCGCCGAAGTTGCCGTCACGACATGGGTCCACGTCCCCATCTTTCACCGCGACGAATGAACAGTGAAATGATATTTGGGGAGTGAGCTAGTGTGCTTGACACGCCGGCTGTGGACTATAGCCGACGCACCTTCTCGCGTAAGCCATAGGCGTACTATGCACCGACGGTGCTCCAAGATATTTTGTGCTGCATCTTACACGGTTGGTGATAATAAACTGTGTGCGATCTATTTGATTTATGGTCTTGATATGAATTACGTAATGGGGTCACAGCTACAAAGGATGGTGTTTGAATTGTTAGAAGTTTTATCTACAGTGAACATGCAACTATAGGTGTGTCGTCAATAAAATTGGAATTATTCAGGGTTCGTTTGGACGTTTTTATACACTAACTTGGTTTTGTAGGCATTTCAGGTGCATAATTCTAATTTGAACTACATGCACATGCTCCAGTGCATATAAACGGGTTGAAAAATCAAATATGTGTCCTTGGTTGCATGCTTAGGTCCCATGCAAGAAATGGGAATGAATGTCACACACCCTGCCACCGTCACTCGGCCGCAAGCATTGAGATACCTGGTTTTTAAATTCTAGTAAATCCAAAACTCGTTCGAAATTCATGCAACTTGGCATGCTATCATGGAGCGGCATCAACATGTCGTGGTAAAAAATTTGTCCCATTTGGGGCAGGTTTGGGTATAAGCTTCTCACAAACCAGAGCTTCTCACAACAAGCATGATGGTTTCGGTAGGGAACATGCCACCTTTGGGGACGAAACGATATCCGTTGCCTCTTATTGCTTTCAAATTTTCTGAGTGTCAACATAGAACAACAGGAGTGTTGTGTTCAATTTTGGAATTTTTCAGGGTTCGTTTGGACATTTTTATAAATTAACTGGGTTTCCCAGGCATTTTATGCGCATAATTCAAATTTGAACTACATGCACATGCTCTAGTGCATATAAACTGGTTGAAAAATCAAATATGTGTCCTTGGTTGCATGCTTAGGTCCCATGCAAGAAATGGGAATGAATTTCAAACACCCTGCCACCATCACTCAGGCGCAAACATTGAGATACCTGGTTTTTAAATTCTAGTAAATCCAAAATCGTCTGAAATTCATGAAACTTGGCATGCTATCATGGAGCGGCATCAACATGACGTGGTAATTTTTTTGTCCCATTTGGGGCAGGTTTGGGTTTAAGCTTCTCACAAACCAGAGCTTCTCACAACAAGCGTGATGGTTTCGGTAGGGAACGTGCCACCTTTGGGGACGAAACGATATCCGTTGCCTCTTATTGCTTTCAAATTTTTTTCGAGTGTCAACATAGAACAACTGGAGTGTTGTGTTCAATTTTGGAATTTTTCGGGGTTCGTTTGGAAATTTTTATACATTAACTGGGTTTCCCAGGCATTTTATGTGCATAATTCAAATTTGAACTACATGCACATGCTCTAGTGCATATAAACTGGTTGAAAAATCAAATATGTGTCCTTGGTTGCATGCTTAGGTCCCATGCAAGAAATGGGAATGAATTTCAAACACCCTGCCACCGTCACTCGGCCGCAAACATTGAGATACATGGCTTTTAAATTCTAGTAAATCCAAAACTCGTCCGAAATTCATGAAACTTGGCATGCTATCATGGAGCAGCATCAACATCCTGTGGTAAAATTTTTGTCCCATTTGGGGCAGGTTTGGGTATAAGCTTCTCACAAACCTTAGCTTCTCACAACAAAGCGTGATGGTTTTGGTAGGGAACGTGCCACCTTTGGGGACGAAACGATATCCGTTGCCTCTTATTGCTTTCAAAAAATTTCTAGTGTCAACATAGAACAACAGGAGTGTTGTGTTTACTTTTGGATTTTTTCGGGGTTCGTTTGTACATTTTTATACATTAACTGGGTTTTCTAGGCATTTCATGTGCATAATTCAAATTTGAACTACATGCACAAGCTCCAGTGCATATAAATTGGTTGAAAAATGAAATCTGTGTCCTTCGGGGCATGCTTAGGTACCATTCAAGAAATGGGAGTCAATTTCAAACACCAGGGCACTGTTGATTGCCGGCAAAACATTGAGATACTTTGTTTTTAAATTCTAGTAAATCCAAAACTTGTTTGAAATTCATCGCAAACGTTTTAGTTAGAACACCCGTATGCAAACCGACAGCTTCCCCAGGAAGCCAAGGGAAAATGTGCCGAGCAGGATTTGTGCAGCTCTTGATCGCAAACGTTTTAGATAGAACACCCGTATGCAAAGTGAGAGCTATGGTCTTCCCCCTTAAGTCGAGGGAAAATCCGCAGCGCAGGCTTTGTGCATCCCTTCAACGCAAACAGTTGTTTTGGATGACCCGTGTGCAACCACGTACAAACAATTTGGTAAGATGCATATGTCATATTGGGTATGTTGCCATTTGTCAAACTGGAAAGATTTACATTTGTTGATCTAATAACGTTGCCATTTGTCAATCCTTGTAACACTGCGATTTGTCAAAATATGCAGCTAGAAATCACTAGCACCATCTAATTCATAGACTAAGCAGTCGTTCTTAATTTATACAAACAGTTCAACTCGACAGTTGAACCGACCAAACTTCTCCCCAATTGTTGCCAACCACGTACTGAAAGAGCTAGTTCAACTATATATACTAGCTAATTTTAAGTACGTTGTACAGTTCGACCACACATCTATAGTCAGATGAACTGAACAAAATAGCCCCTAAATACTACTACTACCACGGAGGGGCTTTGTGCTACTTCTGGCAGCCTCTCCTCTGCCGAGCGCACTCAGTAAGAGCCAGAGGAGGAGGAGGAGCCTACCGACGAGCTGGACAAATGCAATACGGTGCCTGCCGCTGCTGCACGTTCAGCGACGCTCGCCAGCTCGAACGCCCACTGCCGCTCCAGATGATCCCTCTCGAAGCGGCCGGACTGCTCGTAGATCTCGTAATTCCTCGCCTCTGCGTCGGCGTGTGCTGCGGCCACGGCTGCGGTAAGGCTCTTTGCATGCTCGACGAGGCGCTCCTCCTCCTCCCGCAGGAACTCGATGTAGCGCGCAAGGTCGCCGACGCACGTGCGGGCCTCCACCTCCGCCTCCCGCCTTCGGGCATCGGTGGCGGAGCGGGTGATAATCCCGGCGGTCGACGGTGGGCTGGCAGCCACGGCGGCCGATGATGGGGTGGCAGCCACGACCACCACCTCCCACCTTCGGGCTGCGGTGGCGGAGCGGGTGATGGCCACGGTGGCTGGCAGTGGGGTGGCGGCCACAACGGCCACCTCCCGCCTTCGGGCCACGGCGGCGGAGCGGGAGATGGCCCTGGCTTTCGACGGTGGTGTGGCGGTAACGGCGGCCGGCAACAGCTGCCGACGGGCAGCGGCGGCGGAGCGTGTGGTGGGTGTTCCGCGCATACCCAACAGGGACGCCACGCGCACTACACTACGCCGGGGACTGCGCCGCCGCCGCGGTGTAGCCTCCCAGCTGGAGCAGTCCTCTGATGACGGCGGAGTGGCTGAACGACGACGACAGACCGGTGCCATTGGTGATTGTGGAAGAAGCAGACGAGATAAGCTACAGGGATGGAGGGGAAAATGCGACGCGGGACCCACCGGTCGTGAGGGTTTTTACAGCAGGCCGGTAAGCATTGGGATTTTGGGGGATTTCACCGAGTTAGGCGGGAAGCTTGCGCGGGAACCTGCGAGGTTGCGCGGGAACGGGCTCACCGGCGATTCATTGGCGCCACCGTTCGGCCAAAAGAATGCCCCTGCGCGCTGCGCAAGCTTGCGCTGTAAGCCGTCTGCGGCAGCGGGGTGACAAGACGTGCGAGAGGAGGACGAAAGGACACATACACATACGGTTAATAAAAAACGTTTGCGATTTAGTTACCTACTATACCCCCGTCCTGGTTTATAAGTAGGATTTAACTAATAAAATACAAATGCATCTCGCCAAAGATTATATCGTTCGAGTTGTATTTGAACATAGTTTCTAGCTATACAATTTTTTTAACATGCATTAACACTTTTTTGGTTAAATTTAAGGTCATATACCAGCAAGTGTTTTCCCGCAACACACACGGCTTATTCCATCGCAAACAGCTCAGATGGATCAACTGTATGCCATGTATCGCACACACAACTCTAATCTGATTCATGCTTGATGTCTCCGACATCGCTCGCACAGTTCGTCTTATTTGCCACGTATCACTGTGCCGGCCTCTGCTCGCGTCCCTCGGCAAGCTCTGCTCGTCGTTAGGCGCCGCGTCACGCTCTGTCGCGTCCGTTGGCGCGCTCTGCTCGCGTCCGTCGGCGCGCTCGGCTTGTGGACAGCTTTTCCTTGCGTGTCAACTGGTATATGCATATATATGCTTGCTCGCCGTTGAGGCGACCGCGGAGCGCTCTGCTTGTGTCCCTCCACGCGCGCTCTGCCAGCGGTTGGGCGTGCGCACGATCACGTCGGGGGGGGGGGGCATTTGCATGCGGTTGCGCCGCGCGCGTTGCCATGCGATGCAGTTACGTGCGGCACGATGGAGTTACGCGCTGCAAATTAGAACTGCCATCAGGGCCTGCCGATATTCCTGGCCGTCCGGCTTCCCCTTTAATTCCCGCGGCCATTATAACCTTAGTCTCTTCAACCTTTCGATCGCGCCCCACAACACAACAAGCACACCCACGACGACACATAGAGAGGGGATGTCCAGCGGCGCTCCAATGGAGCTCGGCGAGCACAGAGTGGAGACCCACGCGAGGGAGACGGATCTCTCGGTGGTGTACACCATCGACCCGGCCATGGTGGACGACTACATCAACAGCGTTGAGCAGTTGCTTGCTCGAGAAAAGTACAAGGTGGTCGACATCGACCTCCAGTACACCGCCGGTCGTCCCGGCATAGATCAGAAGGTTGTCGTCGCCCAATTGTGCGTGCGCCATCATGTCCTCATCTACCACTACTGCATGGCCACAGAGCCTTGCGACTGTTTCAATAGGTTTGTCAACAGCACCGACTACAAGTTTGCCACTGTGGAAACCAAAGACGATGTAAATGCGCTCAGTGTTACGGGCTTGGCCTGCAAGAACCTTGTCGAAATCCATGACCACTACAGGGTCCGGGGCAGCAAGAAGAAGGACTCCCTGGTCGAACTCGTCTCGGCCATCATCGACCCCTACTATGAAAAGATGAAGCAGGATGCCCAGAGAACAAGTTCCCTATCCTGGCATAGGGCCTGGATGCGGCAACTGGATGAACCTCACCTCAGGTTCGCGGCCAAGAGCGTGTACACATGCTACGAGATGCACAGACGGATCGTTGACATGACGAAGTGCCTCGTTACCCAACTCGACGAGCCCGGATCGAGCCACAAGCAGAGCAAGCGTCACAAGAAGTAGATGACGATTAGATGATCATTTATGCTAGTTAATCATGCATGTAATATATAGTTTACTTTATTGGTGTGTGGAAATGTCATATGTGTAGTAGCCACCTATGTAATTATGCATGTAATAGTTTACTTTGGTGTGTGCAAATGCCATGGTTGTAGTAGCCACCTATGTAATTTATTTGGTTATGCAAGCATGTCCTTATAAGTGTGTGTATATATATGTTGTTGTTATGTATGCAATCCCATCGCACAACACACACGTCTTATTAGCAGCAACCGTCTGTGTTATTATCGGTCTTCACACACATTTCTGATTACAGACCTGTTTGCCGCGTATCACACACATCTTGTTAAGTTGAACCGTTTATGTTCTCATGTCTCAACGCAAACAGTTCATCCGAGTGAACTGCATGCCGTATATCGCACACACCTTGATCTGGCTGACCGTTTCTTTTGTGTTGCCTAATCACAAACAGTTCATCCGAGTGAACCGTATGTTGTATATCGCACACACCTCCATCTGGCTGCCCGTTTCTTTTGTTCCTCCTCATCACAAACAGTTAACTAAACTGAACCGTATGCCCTGCATCACACACGCAACTAAAATCTGAACTGTGTTTGATGGCTCCGCTATCGCAAACATTTTGCACCCTTTTTGACGGTTTTTTACACCACCATTTGCGATTATGGCATCGCACACAGTTTCGTCGAAGGGTCTCTGATCATAGTGTCGCGTTAGCAGCATCCTGCAGTAGTGATAGTTATGAATCAAATTGTGAAAATTGTTTCGATGTAACCTGTGTAGAGGTCTCCTTGGAGGGGGTCCTTCTTGCTCTCTAGGGCTCTCTTGGTTGTTTGTTAGCCTCATGGCTTGATGGGGGTTAGGATGAGTGGAGATGCCGGCCAGGGTGACCCTCTTAGAGGCCAGAGGGTGAACTCCAAGCGAGTCTCCCTCATCTTCCTCCATAGCGACCTCTTCAACCCCTTCTCCCCTAGACTCCTCTTGAAGCAACCAAGCATCACCTTCTTCATCGTTGGAGGAGTGAGAAGACATGATGCCCGACTTGACAAATCTGACAGAAAACAATGAGAAAAGAAAAAAAATCTCCGCGATGCTGTGGTCAATAGGTTCGGGGGGGGTATATAAAGATTTTTTTATCTTGGGAAACAAGCAAACGGAAGAAAAACGAAGTCCGGGAGGTACCCGAGGTGGGCAGAACCCACCTGGGCGCGCCAAGCCAGGCGCGCCCTGGTGTCTTGTGCCCACCAGGGGTGCCTTCCTGGTTGTTTCTTATTTTCCAAATTTTTGTCATATTCCAAAACAGACAGAAAATATTTTTGCAGATTTTTTGGAGTCCGTTTACTTACCGTATCACGTACCTCCCCTTTTTCACGATTCTGGAGTGTTTCGGAAGGTTTCTTTTATGTGTTCTTCCGGTGTCATAGTTTGGATAATATTGCTTTCAGCATTAATGGGCATACCTGACATATAATGTTTTATTCGTTGATAATTAACAACTTTCAGGTTAGTACCTTCAACATTATTTATTATGATAGCTCCAGATCGATAAACCTCCTCGATAACATAGGGTCCTTCCCATTCAGAGAGGAGTTTTCCTGCAAAAAATCTGAAACGAGAGTTGTACAAAAGAACATATTCTGCAACTTTGAACTCACGCTTTTGGATTCTTTTATCATGCCATCTTTTAACTTTTTCTTTAAATAACTTGGCATTTTCATAAGCTTGGGTTCTCCATTCATCTAATGAGCTAATATCAAATAACCTCTTCTCACCAGCAAGTTTGAAATCATAGTTGAGTTCTTTAGATGCTGTTCTATAAGCCCAAAGTGCATCATCTAATTTATTAGACCAATTCTTCCGAGAGCTATTGACAGTCTTTTGTAAAATTAATTTTATTTCTCTATTGCTAAGTTCAACTTGACCACTAGACTGAGGATGATACGGTGATGCAATTCTATGGTTAACATCATATTTAGCAAGCATTTTACGGAAAGCACCATGAATAAAGTGTGAACAGTTGGGGAACGTAGTAATTTCAAAAAATTTCTACGCACACGCAAGATCATGGTGATGCATAGCAACGAGAGGGGAGAGTGTTGTCCACGTACCCTCGTAGACCGAAAGCGGAAGCGTTAACACAACGCGGTTGATGTAGTCGTACGTCTTCACGATCCGACCGATCAAGTACCGAACGCACGGCACCTCCGAGTTCAGCACACGTTCAGCTCGATGACGTCCCTCGAACTCCGATCCAGCCAATTGTTGAGGGAGAGTTTTGTCAGCACGACGGCGTGGTGACGATGATGATGTTCTACCGACGCAGGGCTTCGCCTAAGCACCGCTACGATATTATCGAGGTGTAATATGGTGGAGGGGGGCATCGCACACGGCTAAGAGATCAATGATCAATTGTATGTCTAGAGGTGCCCCCTGCCCCCGTATATAAAAGAGCAAGGGGGGTTCGGCCGGCCTAGAGGAGAGGCGCGCCAGGAGGAGTCCTACTCCTACCGGGAGTAGGACTCCCCCCTTTTCCATGTTGGACTAGGAGAGGAAGGGGGAAAAGGTGGAGGGGAGGAAGGAAGGGGGGCCGCCGACCCCCTCTCCTTGTCCTATTCGGACTGGGGGGGGGGGAAGGGGCGTGCGGCCCTGCCCTGGCCTCCTCTCCTCTCTTCCACCTTGGCCCAATAAGGCCCATTAAGTTACCGGGGGGTTCCGGTAACCTCCCGGTACTCCGAAAAAAATCCCGATTTCACCCGGAACACTTCCGATGTACAAACATAGGCTTGCAATATATCAATCTTTATGTCTCGACCATTTCGAGACTCCTCGTCATGTCCGTGATCACATCCGGGACTCCGAACAACCTTCGGTACATCAAAACAAATAAACTCATAATATAACTGTCATCGTAACGTTAAGCGTGCGGACCCTACGGGTTCGAGAACTATGTAGACATGACCGAGACACCTCTCCGGTCAATAACCAATAGCGGAACCTGGATGCTCATATTGGTTCCCACATATTCTACGAAGATCTTTATCGGTCAGACCGCATAACAACATACGTTGTTCCCTTTGTCATCGGTATGTTACTTGCCCGAGATTCGATCGTCGGTATCTCGATACCTAGTTCAATCTCGTTACCGGCAAGTCTCTTTACTCGTTCCGTAATACATCATCCCGCAACTAACTCATTAGTCACAATGCTTGCAAGGCTTATAGTGATGTGTATTACTGAGTGGGCCCAGAGATACCTCTCCGACAATCGGAGTGACAAATCCTAATCTCGAAATACGCCAACCCAACAAGTACCTTTGGAGACACCTGTAGAGCACCTTTATAATCACCCAGTTACGTTGTGACGTTTGGTAGCACACAAAGTGTTCCTCCGGTAAACGGGAGTTGCATAATCTCATAGTGATAGGAACATGTATGAGTCATGAAGAAAGCAATAGCAACATACTAAACGATCGAGTGCTAAGCTAACGGAATGGGTCAAGTCAATCACATCATTCTCCTAATGATGTGATCTCGTTAATCAAATGACAACTCATGTCTATGGCTAGGAAACATAACCATCTTTGATCAACGAGCTAGTCAAGTAGAGGCATACTAGTGACACTCTGTTTGTCCATGTATTCACACATGTATTATGTTTCCGGTTAATACAATTCTAGCATGAATAATAAACATTTATCATGACATAAGGAAATAAATAATAACTTTATTATTGCCTCTAGGGCATATTTCCTTCAGTCTCCCACTTGCACTAGAGTCAATAATCTAGATTACACAGTAATGATTCTTACACCCATGGAGTCTTGGTGCTGATCATGTTTTGCTCGTGGAAGAGGCTTAGTCAATGGGTCTGCAACATTCAGATCCGTATGTATCTTGCAAATTTCTATGTCTCCCACTTGGACTAAATGCCGGATGGAATTGAACCGTCTTTTGATGTGCTTGGTTCTTTTGTGAAATCTGGATTCCTTTGCTAAGGCAATTGCACCAGTATTGTCACAAAAGATTGTCATTGGACCCGATGCACTAGGTATGACACCTAGATCGGATATGAACTCCTTCATCCAGACTCCTTCATTTGCTGCTTCCGAAGCAGCTATGTACTCAGCTTCACACGTAGATCCCGCCATGACACTTTGCTTAGAACTACACCAACTGACAGCTCCACCGTTCAATGTAAACACGTATCCGGTTTGCGATTTAGAATCGTCCGGATCAGTGTCAAAGCTTGCATCAACGTAACCATTTACGATGAGCTCTTTGTCACCTCCATAAACGAGAAACATATCCTTAGTCCTTTTCAGGTATTTCAGGATGTTCTTGACCGCTGTCCAGTGATCCACTCCTGGATTACTTTGGTACCTCCCTGCTAAACTTATAGCAAGGCACACATCAGGTTTGGTACACAGCATTGCATACATGATAGAGCCTATGGCTGAAGCATAGGGAACATCTTTCATCTTCTCTCTATCTTCTGCAGTGGTCGGGCATTGAGTCTTACTCAATCTCACACCTTGTAGTACAGGCAAGAACCCTTTCTTTGCTTGATCCATTTTGAACTTCTTCAAAACTTTGTCAAGGTATGTGCTTTGTGAAAGTCCAATTAAGCCTCTTGATCTATCTCTATAGATCTTGATGCCTAATATATATGCAGCTTCACCGAGGTCTTGCATTGAAAAAATCTTATTCAAGTATCCCTTTATGCTATCCAGAAATTCTATATCATTTCCAATCAGCAATATGTCATCCACATATAATATCAGAAATGCTACTGAGCTCCCACTCACTTTCTTGTAAATACAGGCTTCTCCAAAAGTCTGTATAAAACCAAATGCTTTGATCACACTATCAAAGCGTTTATTCCAACTCCAAGAGGCTTGCACCAGTCCATAAATGGATCGCTGGAGCTTGCACACTTTGTTAGCTCCCTTTGGATCGACAAAACCTTCCGGTTGCATCATATACAACTCTTCTTCCAGAAATCCATTCAGGAATGCAGTTTTGACATCCATTTGCCAAATTTCATAATCATAAAATGCGGCAATTGCTAACATGATTCGGACAGACTTGAGCATCGCTACGGGTGAGAAAGTCTCGTCGTAGTCAATCCCTTGAACTTGTCGAAAACCTTTCGCAACAAGTCGAGCTTTATAGACAGTAACATTACCGTCAGCGTCAGTCTTCTTCTTGAAGATCCATTTATTTTCAATGGCTTGCCGATCATCGGGCAAGTCAACCAAAGTCCATACTTTGTTTCACACATGGATCCCATCTCGGATTTCATGGCTTCAAACCATTTTGCGGAATCTGGGCTCACCATCGCTTCTTCATAGTTCGTAGGTTCGTCATGGTCTAGTAACATAACCTCCAGAACAGGATTACCGTACCACTCTGGTGCGGATCTTAATCTGGTTGACCTACGAGGTTCAGTAATAACTTGATCTGAAGTTTCATGATCATTATCATTAACTTCCCCACTAATTGGTGTAGGTGTCGCAGAAACTGGTTTCTGTGATGATCTACTTTCCAATAAGGGAGCAGGTACAGTTACCTCATCAAGTTCTACTTTCCTCCCACTCACTTCTTTCGAGAGAAACTACTTCTCTAGAAAGGATCCATTCTTAGCAACGAATGTCTTGCCTTCGGATCTGTGATAGAAGGTGTACCCAACAGTCTCCTTTGGGTATCCTATGAAGACACATTTCTCCGATTTAGGTTCGAGCTTATCAGGTTGAAGTTTCTTCACATAAGCATCGCAACCCCAAACTTTAAGAAACGACAACTTTGGTTTCTTGCCAAACCATAGTTCATAAGGCGTCGTCTCAACGGATTTCGATGGTGCCCTATTTAGAGTGAATGTAGCCGTCTCTAAAGCATAACCCCAAAACGATAGCGGTAAATCAGTAAGAGACATCATAGATCGCACCATATCTAGTAAAGTACGATTACGACGTTCGGACACACCATTACGTTGTGGTGTTCCGGGTGGCGTGAGTTGCGAAACTATTCCACATTGTTTCAAATGTAGGCCAAACTCGTAACTCAAATATTCTCCTCCACGATCTGATCGTAGAAACTTTATTTTCTTGTTACGATGATTTTCAACTTCGCTCTGAAATTCTTTGAACTTTTCAAATGTTTCAGACTTATGTTTCGTTAAGTAGATATACCCATATCTGCTCAAATCATCTGTGAAGTTGAGAAAATAACGATATCCGCCATGAGCCTCAATATTCATCGGACCACATACATCTGTATGTATGATTTCCAACAAATCAGTTGCTCTCTCCATAGTTTCGGAGAACGGTGTTTTAGTCATCTTGCCCATGAGACACGGTTCGCAAGTACCAAGTGATTCATAATCAAGTGATTCCAAAAGTCCATCATTATGGAGTTTCTTCATGCACTTTACACCGATATGACCTAAACGGCAGTGCCACAAATAAGTTGCACTTTCATTATCAACTCTGCATCTTTTGGCTTCGACATTATGAATATGTGTGTCACTACTACCGAGATTCATTAAAAATAGACCACTCTTCAAGGGTGCATGACCATAAAAGATATTACTCATATAAATAGAACAACCATTATTCTCTGATTTAAATGAATAACCGTCTCGCATCAAACAAGATCCAGATATAATGTTCATGCTCAACGCTGGCACCAAATAACAATTATTTAGGTCTAATACTAATCCTGAAGGTAGATGTAGAGGTAGCGTGCCGACGGCGATCACATCGACTTTGGAACCGTTTCCCACGCGCATCATCACCTCGTCCTTGGCCAGTGTTCGCTTAATCCGTAGTCCCTGTTTCGAGTTGCAAATATTAGCAACAGAACCAGTATCAAATACCCAGGTGCTACTGCGAGCTCTGGTAAGGTACACATCAATAACATGTATATCACATATACCTTTGTTCACCTTGCCATCCTTCTTATCCGCCAAATACTTGGGGCAGTTCCGCTTCCAGTGACCAGTCTGCTTGCAGTAGAAGCACTCAGTCTCAGGCCTAGGTCCAGATTTGGGTTTCTTTTCTTGAACAGCAACTTGCTTGCTGTTCTTCTTGAAGTTCCCCTTCTTATTCCCTTTGCCCTTTTTCTTGAAACTAGTGGTCTTATTGACCATCAACACTTGGTGCTCCTTTTTGATTTCTTCCTCCGCTGCCTTTAGCATTGCGAAGAGCTCGGGAATTGTCTTATTCATCCCTTGCATGTTATAGTTCATCACGAAGCTCTTGTAGCTTGGTGGCAGTGATTGAAGAATTCTGTCAATGACGCTATCATCCGGAAGATTAACTCCCAGTTGAATCAAGTGATTATTATACCCAGACATGTTGAATATATGCTCACTGACAGAACTATTCTCTTCCATCTTGCAGCTGTAGAACTTATTGGAGACTTCATATCTCTCAATCCGGGCATTTGCTTGAAATATTAACTTCAACTCCTGGAACATCTCATATGCTCCATGACGTTCAAAACGTCGTTGAAGACCCGGTTCTAAGCCGTAAAGCATGGCACACTGAACTATCGAGTAGTCATCAGCTTTGCTCTGCCAGACGTTCATAACTTCTGGTGTTGCTCTTGCAGTAGGCCTGGCACCCAGCGGTGCTTCCAGGACGTAATTTTTCTGTGCAGCAATGAGGATAATCCTCAAGTTACGGAACCAGTCCGTGTAATTGCTACCATCATCTTTCAACTTTGCTTTCTCAAGGAACGCATTAAAATTCAACGGAACAACAACACGGGCCATCTATCTAGAATTAACATAGACAAGCAAGATACTATCAGGTACTAAGTTCATGATAAATATAAGTTCTATTAACCATATTACTTAAGAACTCCCACTTAGATAGACATCCCTCTAATCATCTAAGTGATTACGTGATCCAAATCAACTAAACCATAACCGATCATCACGTGAAATGGAGTAGTTTTCAATGGTGAACATCACTATGTTGATCATATCTACTATATGATTCACGCTCGACCTTTCGGTCTCAGTGTTCCGAGGCCATATCTGGATATGCTAGGCTGGTCAAGTTTAACCTGAGTATTCTGCGTGTGCAAAACTAGCTTGCACCCGTTGTAGATGGATGTAGAGCTTATCACACCCGATCATCACGTGGTGTCTGGGCACGACGAACTTTGGCAACAGTGCATACTCAGGGAGAACACTTTTATCTTCAAATTTTAGTGAGAGATCATCTTATAATGCTACCGTCAATCAAAGCAAGATAAGATGCATAAAAGATAAACATCACATGCAATCAATATAAGTGATATGATATGGCCATCATCATCTTGTGCTTGTGATCTCCATCTCCGAAGCACCGTCATGATCACCATCGTCACCGGCGCGACACCTTGATCTCCATCGTAGCATCGTTGTCGTCTCGCCAATCTTATGCTTCTACGACTATCGCTACCGCTTAGTGATAAAGTAAAGCATTACAGGGCAATTGCATTGCATACAATAAAGCGACAACCATATGGCTCCTGCCAGTTGCCGATAACTTGGTTACAAAACATGATCATCTCATACAATAAATTTAGCATCATGCTTTGACCATATCACATCACAACATGCCCTGCAAAAACAAGTTAGACGTCGTCTACTTTGTTGTTGCAAGTTTTACGTGGCTGCTACGGGCTTAGCAAGAACCGTTCTTACCTACGCATCAAAACCACAACGATAGTTTGTCAAGTTGGTGCTGTTTTAACCTTCGCAAGGACCGGGCGTAGCCACACTCGATTCAAATAAAGTGAGAGAGACAGACACCCGCCAGTCCCCTTTAAGCAACGAGTGCTCGCAACGGTGAAACCGGTCTCGCGTAAGCGTACGCGTAATGTTGGTCCGGGCTGCTTCATCTCACAATACCGCTGAACCAAAGTATGACATGCTGGTAAGCAGTATGACTTATATCGCCCACAACTCACTTGTGTTCTACTCGTGCATATGACATCTACGCATAAAACCAGGCTCGGATGCCACTGTTGGGGAACGTAGTAATTTCAAAAAATTTCTACGCACACGCAAGATCATGGTGATGCATAGCAACGAGAGGGGAGAGTGTTGTCCACGTACCCTCATAGACCGAAGTGGAAGCGTTAACAGAACGCGGTTGATGTAGTCGTACGTCTTCACGATCCGACCGATCAAGTACCGAACGCACGGCACCTCCGAGTTCAGCACACGTTCAGCTCGATGGCGTCCCTCGATCTCCGATCCAGCCGAGTGTTGAGGGAGAGTTTCGTCAGCACGACGGCGTGGTGACGATGATGATGTTCTACCGACGCAGGGCTTCGCCTAAGCACTGCTACGATATTATCGAGGTGTAATATGGTGGAGGGGGGCACCGCACACGGCTAAGAGATCAATGATCAATTGTATGTCTAGAGGTGCCCCCCTGCCCCCGTATATAAAGGAGCAAGGGGGGGGGGGTCGGCCGGCCTAGAGGAGAGGCGCGCCAGGAGGAGTCCTACTCCTACCGGGAGTAGGACTCCCCCCTTTTCCATGTTGGACTAGGAGAGGAAGGGGGAAAAGGTGGAGGGGAGGAAGGAAGGGGGGCCGCCGCCCCCCTCTCCTTGTCCTATTCGGACTGGGGGGGGGGGGAAGGGGCGCGCGGCCCTGCCCTGGCCTCCTCTCCTCTCTTCCACCTAGGCCCAATAAGTTACCGGGGGGTTCCGGTAACCTCCCGGTACTCCGGAAAAATCCCGATTTCACCCGGAACACTTCCGATGTCCAAACATAGGCTTCCAATATATCAATCTTTATGTCTCGACCATTTCGAGACTCCTCATCATGTCCGTGATCATATCCGGGACTCCGAACAACCTTCGGTACATCAAAATATATAAACTCATAATATAATTGTCATCGTAACGTTAAGCGTGCGGACCCTACGGGTTCGAGAACTATGTAGACATGACCGAGACACCTCTCCGGTCAATAACCAATAGCGGAACCTGGATGCTCATATTGGTTCCCACATATTCTACGAAGATCTTTATCGGTCAGACCGCATAACAACATACGTTGTTCCCTTTGTCATCGGTATGTTACTTGCCCGAGATTCGATCGTCGGTATCTCGATACCTAGTTCAATCTCGTTACCGGCAAGTCTCTTTACTCGTTCCGTAATACATCATCCCGCAACTAACTCATTAGTCACAATGCTTGCAAGGCTTATAGTGATGTGTATTACTGAGTGGGCCCAGAGATACCTCTCCGACAATCGGAGTGACAAATCCTAATCTCGAAATACGCCAACCCAACAAGTACCTTTGGAGACACCTGTAGAGCACCTTTATAATCACCCAGTTACGTTGTGACGTTTGGTAGCACACAAAGTGTTCCTCCGGTAAACGGGAGTTGCATAATCTCATAGTGATAGGAACATGTATGAGTCATGAAGAAAGCAATAGCAACATACTAAACGATCGAGTGCTAAGCTAACGGAATGGGTCAAGTCAATCACATCATTCTCCTAATGATGTGATCTCGTTAATCAAATGACAACTCATGTCTATGGCTAGGAAACATAACCATCTTTGATCAACGAGCTAGTCAAGTAGAGGCATACTAGTGACACTCTTTTTGTCTATGTATTCACACATGTATTATGTTTCCGGTTAATACAATTCTAGCATGAATAATAAACATTTATCATGATATAAGGAAATAAATAATAACTTTATTATTGCCTCTAGTGCATAGTTCCTTCATGAACCACCATCAGTCATTAAATATCTAGGGACTCCAAACCTTGGGAAAATGACTTCCTTCAGCATTTTAATAGAGGTGTTGTGATCAACAGTACTAGTTGGAATAGCTTCTACCCACTTAGTAACATAATCAACAGCAACAAAAATATTGTATACCCATTAGAGGAAGGAAAAGGTCCCATGTAATCAAATCCCCAAACATCAAATGGTTCAACAACAAGTGAATAATTCATAGGCATTTCTTGATGCTTACCGATATTACCTATTCTTTGACATTTATCACAAGATAAGACGAACTTACGAGCATCCTTCAAGAGAGTAGGCCAATAAAACCCAGATTGCAATACCTTGTGAGCAGTTCTGTCTCCCGCATGATGTCCTCCATAAGCTTCGGAGTGACATTTCCGTAGGATTTGTTCCTGTTCATGCTCAGGTACACAACATCTAATACTACCATTGACTCCTTCTTTATAAAGATGTGGGTCATCCCAAAAGTAATGTCTTAAATCTTAAAATAGTTTTTTCTTTTGTTGGTAAGTAAAGCTAGGGGGTATGTATTTAGCAACAATATAATTAGCATAGTCACCATACCAAGGTGTACTATTAGAAACATTTATTGCAGCTAATTGCTCATTAGGAAAACTATCATCAATAGGTAGTGGGTCATCAAGAACATTCTCCAACCTAGACAGGTTATCAGCTACGGGGTTCTCTGCTCCTTTTCTATCAGTGATATGTAAATCAAATTCTTGTAGCAAGAGAACCCATCGAATAAGCCTAGGTTTGGCATCTTTATTTTCCATAAGATACTTTATTGCAGCATGATCAGTGTGAACAATTACTTTGGAGTCTACAATATAGGATCTAAATTTATCACAAGCAAACACCACTACTAGAAATTCTTTTTCAGTAGTAGCATAATTTCTTTGTGCACTGTCTAGAGTTTTACTTGCGTAGTGAATAACATTCAATTTCTTATCAACTCTTTGTCCTAGAACAGCACCAAGAGCATAATCACTAGCATCAAACATAATTTCAAAAGGCAAGTTCCAATCAGGTGGTTGAACTTTCTTGAGTGTTTCGAAGGCTTCTAAACAATCATCATAAAAAACAAAAGGAATATCTTTCTGCAAAAGATTTGTAAGAGGCCTAGAAATTTTAGAGAAGTCTTTGATAAATCTCCTATAGAAACCAGCATGACCAAGGAAACTACGAATACCTTTGATATCTTTAGGACATGGCATTTTCTCAATTGCATCAACCTTAGCTTTGTCCACCTCAATACCTCTTTCAGAAATTTTATGGCCGAAAACAATACCTTCGTTAACCATAAAGTGGCACTTCTCCCAATTCAAGACAAGATTTGTTTGCTCACATCTCCGCAAAACTCGATCAATGCTTAAACAATCATCAAAAGACTTCACATAAACATAAAAGTCATCCATGAAAACCTCAACAATATTTTCACAAAAATAAGAGAATATAGCAGTCATACATCTTTGAAAGGTAGCAGGTGCATTGCATAAACAAAAAGGCATAGGTCTATAAGCATAAGTTCCAAAAGGACAAGTAAAAGTGGTCTTTTCTTGATCAGGTTGACAAACAGGTATTTGTGAAAAACCAGAATATCCATCAAGGAAGCAAAAATGTGTGTGCTTAGATAATCTTTCTATCATTTGATCAATAAAAGGGAGAGGGTAATGATCTTTTCTAGTTGCTTTGTTTAATTTTCTAAACCCAATTATTATTCTAGAGCCTGTAACAATTCTTTGTGGAATAAGTTCATTCTTATCATTAGGAACAACAGTAATACTTCCTTTCTTAGGGACACACTGGACAAGACTTACCCATCTACTATCAGCTATAGGATAGATTATACCTGCTTCCAGAAGTTTTAATATTTCTGTTCTTACCACTTCTTTCATCTTCGGATTTAACCGACGTTGGTGATCAACAACGGGTTTAGCATCAGGTTCCATATTAATCTCATGCTGACATAAAGTGGGACTGATGCCCTTAAGATCATCAAGAGTATATCCAATAGCATCTCGGTGCTTCCTTAGAACTTTCAATAATCTTTCTTCTTCATGTTCAGAAAGGTTAGCACTAATAATAACATGATATATCCTTTTCTCATCGAGATAAGCATATTTCAAAGTGTCAGGTAACTGTTTTAATTCAAACACATGATCACCTTTAGGTGGAGGAGGACCTCCTAGAGTTTCAATAGGCAAATTGTTCTTAAGCAGAGGTTTGTTGTTCGAACAAGATTCTATCTATTTCATTTCTTTCGTGCATATGCAAATCATTTTCATGGTCTAGCAGATATTGTTCTAAAGGATCAGTAGGAGGTACAGCAATAGAAGCAAGACCAATAATTTCATCCTTACTAGGCAATTCTTTTTTATGAGGTTTTTTACTAACCTTGTAAAAATTGAGCTCATGAGACAAATCACCAAAGCTAACACCGACAGTTTGTTTAGTGCAATCTATAGTAGCATTGATGGTGTTCAAGAAAGGTCTACCAAAAATTATGGGACAAAAGTCATCTTGTGGGGAACCAAGTACTAGAAAATCAGTAGGGTATTTTGTTTTCCCACACAAGACTTCGACATCTCTAACAATTCCAAGTGGTGTGATGGTGTCTCTATTAGCAAGTTTAATAGTAACATCTATGTCTTCTATTTCAGTGGGTGCTATGTCATTCATAATTTCTTGGTACAAAGTAGAAGGGATAGCACTTACACTAGCACCTATACCACATAAACCATGATAGCAATGATCTTAGATTTTAACTGAGACAACGGGTAGGCCAACAACGGGTCTATGTTTATCTTTCCCATCGGGTTTGGCTGTTCTAGCAGCTTCACCAACGAAGTAAATAACATGCCCATAAATATTATCGACCAATAGATCATTTACCATAGCAACACTAGGTTATACTTTGATTTGCTCCGGGGGTTTAGGTACTTTGATATTACTTCTACGGACCACAGTTGAAACCTTAGCATGTTCTTTTATTTTAACAGGAAAAAGTGGTTTCTCCATGTAAGCAGTAGGAACAACTGGATCAACATTGTAGATGATAGTTTCTTCTTTAGCAACTACTGGTTCTTTAATTTCTTCTTTAATAGGGGGATGATATTTAAACCACTTCTCTTTAGGGAGATCAACATGAGTAGCAAAGGATTCACAGAAAGAGGCTACTATCTTAGAATCAAGTCCATATTTAGTGCTAAACTTTTGAAAAGCATCGGTATTCATAAAAGATTTAACACAATCATACTTAAGCTTAATACCTGACTCCTTACCTTTGTCGAGTTCCCAGTCTTCAGAGTTGCGTTTAATTCTTTCCAAGAGGTCCCACCTGAATTCAATAGTCTTCTTCATAAAAGAACCGACACAAGAAGTATCAAGCATGGATTGATCATTACGAGAAAGCCGAGCATAGAAGTTCTGAATGATAATTTCTCTTGAGAGCTCATGATTGGGGCATGAATATAACATTGACTAAAGCCTCCCCCAAGCTAGAGCGATACTTTCTCCTTCACGAGGCCAAAAATTATATATATAATTCCGATCATGATGAACTAGATGCATATGATATTTTTTTGATGGAATTCCAATTTCAACCGATTCCAATTCCAAGATCCAATATCATCGCATAGCCTATAGCATGTCAATGCCTTTCCCTACAAAGATAAAGGGAAAACCTTCTTCTTAGCTTCATCTCCGGGTAAACCTGCAAGCTTAAACAATCCACAAATTTCATCCACCTATATCAAGTGCATATCAGGATGTTCGTTTCCATCTCCTGCATAAGGATTAGCTAGCAGATGTTCTATCATACCCGAAGGAATTCCATATTCAGTATTTTCGGTAGGTGAAGTGGGTTGAGGGGCAACTAATTGTGATTCCGATCAAGGTGAAGATACCCCGAACAAACCCCTCAAAAAGGATTGTTCTCCATAGTAACAAGTGACAATAAATTTCAGCATGTAGTAATAATTTTTCCTTACCAATTTCCACTTACCAAGAGCGCTTCACTCCCCAGCAACGGCGCTAGAAAAGAGCCTTGATGACCCCCAAGTATAGGGGGTCAATCGTAGTCCTTTCGATAAGTAGGAGTGTCGAACCCAACGAGGAGCAGAAGGAAATGACAACTGGTTTTCAGCAAGGTAATGTCTGCAAGTGCTGAAATTGTAAGTAACGGATAATTTGGTAGCAAGATAATTTGTAACAAGCACGTAACGGTAATGGTAAATATTATGCAGCAAGATAGCTCAATCCTTTTGTGGCAAAAGACAGGCCAAAACAGTTTCTCATAATAAGCAAAGTATTCTTGAGGGCACACGTGAATTTCATCAAGTCACTTTCACCATGTTGGCTTGATTTGTGTTCACTACTTTGATAATTTGATATGTGGGTGGATCGGTGCTTAGGTGCTATTCTTACTTGAACAAACCTCCTACTTATGATTAACCCCCTCGCAAGCATCCGCAACTACGAGAAAAGTATTAAGATAAACTTTAAGCATAGCATTAAACTTTTGGATCCAAATCGATCCCTTACGAAGTAGCGCATAAACTAGGGTTTAAGCTTCTGTCACTCTAGCAACCCATCATCTAATAACTACTCCACAATGCATTCCCTTAGGCCCAAATATGGTGAAGTGTCATGTAGTCGACGTTCACATGACACCACTAGGGGAATCACAACATACATATTATCAAATTAGCGAACACATATCAAGTTCACATGATTACTTGCAACATTATTTCTCCCGTGACCTCAAGAAGAAAAGTAACTATTCACAAGTGATAAAATGTTCATGATCGGAGGGGTATTAAATAGCATAATGGATCTGAACATATAATCTTCCACCAAATAAACTATATAGTGATCAACTACAAGATGTAGTCAACACTACTAGTCACCCACAAGTACCAATCTGAGATTCTGGTACAAAGATTGAACACAAGAGATGAACTAGGGTTTGAGAGGAGATGGTGCTGGCGAAGATGTTCATGAAGATTGGCCTCCCCAAGATGAGAGGGTTGTTGGTGATGATGATGACGATGATTTCCCCCTCCGGGAGGGAAGTTCCCCCGGCGGAATCGCTCCGCCAGAGGGAAAAAGTGCTCCTGCCCAAGTTCTGCCTCGAGACGGCGGTGCTCCGTCCCGAAAGTCCTCTCCTTCTTTTTTCTAAGTCAAAATGACTTATATACTAGAAGATGGGCACCGGAGGTGGGCCGAGGAGGGCACAACCCACCAGGGCGTGCTTGGGCTCACTGGCGCCCCCAGGTGGGTTGTGCCCTCCTGGTGGGCCCTCTCTGGTGGTTATTCGCTCCAATAATTCTTATTTATTCCATAAAAATTTCTCGTGAAGTTTTAGCTCATTTGGAGTTGTGCAGAATAGGTAGCCTGACGTAGCTTTTTCATGTCCAGATTTCCAGCTGCCGGAATTCCCCCTCTTTGTGTGAACCTTGTATATTATCAGAGAAAAGGCATTGGAATTACTCCAAAAAGCATTATTATGCATAAAAACATTATAAATAACAGTAGGTAAACATGATGCAAAATGGACGTATCACACCCCGCTGGCTCAGCCATCAAGCCCACCAGCGAAAATCCCGAGGGTGGGTCATGAAGTACCTTGGGTCAGCTGCATCCACAATCAAGAGATGGGGGAGGCCGACCTCTCTACTCTAAACGAGATGCTGGATCAAATCAAGAGTCTTGGAATCTCGGACGGGAAGACTTCTGTCTATGACCATATCGAATGTAAATCTGGAGGTGCGGAAATTTTCGTCCCACCCACCACCCACCTAGTCGCTACGGTCGAGGACTCAACCGACGTACCGGACTACGCCTCCGAGGAGGCCATCGACATGGACGAAGATGCCATCGATATTTCATATACCGCATCACCCTTAGCCACCGACCATACCGGGAATTGGGCGTCTACCTCCACTACAAAAAAAGACACATCTGTGACATTTTGGGCCGAACGAATTTTTTTTCTGTCATACTTATGAGACTTCTATGACGATAATTGTGACAAAACCCGGTATCATCATAGATGTGGTGGGCTCCTACTTCTATGACATAAAATCATGACAGAAAATGGGCTTTTCGTCCTGGGCGGGCCGGAGACGCAGCTGCATGACATTCTTTGGGCCGTCCATGACGGAAAAAACCGTGGTACAAGCGAGGGCGAGGAAGATATCGGGGTGTTCCCGGTTACGGTGGGTGGTCGGGGCCGAGCGATGCATGGAGGTTTGTGCATTTCTCTCGTACACGTACGCGCATGGGTGCGTGGCGTTGGGCTCTAACTGAACCCGAGCGAGGCGTTCGCCTAACTGAACCCGAGTGATTGCATTGCAGGCCACGCGTTACTGAACCCGAGCGATCGATCGATGGCTGTTAACTGAACCCAATCGAGCGATTCCTTCGCTACTGCTGCTAACTGAAGCCGATCGATGTTGCCTCTGGATGAATAGTGAGTGTTGTTGGGGGGGGGGGTTTGGATGAACAGTTCCCGGTGGGGGGTTGGATGAACAGGACCCCGTGGTAGTAGAGGTCGTTGCCGCTGGATGAACAGGACCCCGATCGAGCCGGTTGGGGGTGGATGAACAGGACCCCGTGGAGGGCTGGTTGAACAGTAGCCGGTGGAGGGCTGGATGAACAGTAGCCCGTGGAGGGGTGGTTGAACAGGGCCCCGTGGAGAGGGCTGGTTGAACAGTAGTCGGTGGAGGAGCGCGCGGTGGAGGATGGATGAACAGGAGCCCGTGGATGAACAGTCGCATGTGGAGGCTGGAGGAGGTCGACAGTGGATGAACAGTAGCCCGTGGAGGCTGGAGGAGGTTGATGGTGTAGATGAACAGTATCCCGTGGAAAAAGTCCCATTTTGCGGTAGGCCACACCCCTCCCGATGAACAGGACCCCCGTTTCGACCGTAGCGCTCCAACACAAGTCCGTTTCCTCCGTTTTGCGGTATGCCACACCCCTCCCGGTCAACAGGACCCCTTTTCAACCATAGGAGGTCCAACAGAAGTCCGTTTCCTCCGTTTTGCGGTATGCCAGACCCCTCCCGATGAACAGGATCACGTTTCGACTGTGGCCGGTCGAACACAAGGCCGTTTCCTCCATTCTGCGGTACGCCAGGCCTCGTTTCCATCGGCTGTTCCGTCCAAGCCGGTTGGCTCCCGATGAACAGCACGCGTTTCGTTGCCTCCCGATGAACACGACGCTTTCCGTTGCCTCCCCATGAACACGACGACGACGCAGTTTCTCCGTTTTGACCCAGCCATGTACACGAGCCCTGGCCATACGTATGCGCGAGTAGGCGTTTGAGACCCCGCCCATATGTACGTACGTGGCCGCATTTTCTTTCTTGCACCCATGCCGCTGTACGTACGTGTACATGCCACGTGCGCGCCTCTACTATGACACGTGCGCGCCTCTACTACGACACGAGCGCGCCTCTACATCGACCAGTATGTACGTACACGTTCGCGACCAGAATGACAACGCTACGTACGCTTCGACCAGGTGGGTCCCGACTGTCAGGCACTTCCTTGCGTGCGAAGATGTAGCTTGTGGGTCCCAGCAGTCAGGGGCGAATCATTTTTTTGCCCGTAATATGGACGCACTTCCTTGCATGCGAAGATGTAGCTGGTGGGTCCCAGTAGTCAGGGGAAACATTTTTTTGCGAAATAAGGTGGCCCGTCCGGTGGGTCCCTGCTGTCAGGTGGAGGAATAATTATTTTGCGCGTAATAAGAAGGCACTTCCTTGCTGCGGCCGTGGACCCAGCTGTCAGCCTCTCCACGTAGAGTACTCTTCTGGTGGAAGTCGTTCCTTGACCACGCCGCGCCGAGAGCACCAGGGCGGTGGACGACGACGAGGCCTAGGAAGGGGACGACACAGAGCCGGGGAAGACGCGACAGTGGATGCCGATGCGGAGAGGAGTACGAGGGTTCACTGGTTCGGCTGCGGTGTGAGGCTACCGTCGCCGCAGAATAACAGGGGGTGTGGGTGAGTAGAGGGATGGCCTGGCCAACGGTGAGAGTAGTAGGGGGCGGTGAGGCCTCCGCGGCATCACAGCCGGCCACGGGAGGCAGGAGCATGCGGCATGACCGGCGCTAGTTTTGGCGGTTGGAGCAAGAAGACCAGAGGTTGAAGAAGCACTATGGCCATTGGATGGACATCGTACGGTCACTGGAGCTAGAATCGTTCATATTGACTAAGTTGACAAAGCCCTCCGTCCCCGTCAACTTAGTAGGCCCACAAGTCAGCCTCCCACTATGGTGGGTCCCAGCTAGCAGGGGGGTATTCATTTTTTTGTGCGTAATAAGGAGGCACTTGCGTGGGAAGATATAGCTGGTGGGTCTGACCTGTCAGCGGGGGGAACGTTTTTTTCGCGAAATACAGAGGCCCTTCCGGTGGGTCCTAGCTGTCAGGTGGAGGAATCATGGACCCAGCTGTCAGCCTCTCCACGTACAGTCCACTTCCGATGGATGCCGTTCGTTGACCACGTTGAGCACGCCGCGCCGAGAGCACCAGGGCGGTGGACGACGGCGAGGCCTAGGAAGGGAACGACACGGAGCCAGGGAAGACTCGGCAGTTGCTTCCCACGCGGAGGGGAGTACGAGGGTTTACTGGTTCGTCTGCCGTCACCGGAGAATAACAGCAGGTGTGGGTGAGTAGAGGGATGGCTAGGCCAGTGATGGGAGTACGGTGGGGCGGTGAGGCCTGCGCAGCAGCATAGCCGTCCGTGGGAGAAGGCAGCAGGCAGTCCCGCCGGCGCTTGTTTGAGCGGCTGGAGCAGGAAGAGCAGAGATTGAAGAAGCACGACGGTCGTTGGATGGACATCCAACAGTCACTGCTCTTATGTGTTGACTAAGTTGACACGGCGTTGCGTGTGCGTCAACCTTTTTTTAGGAAAGCATACACGTCAACGTGTAGTAGGCGCACAAGTCAGCCTCAAATCTGTGGAAAACAACATACAACCCATCTGCTATTATTTCTAATAATTTATAGCCCATTTGCTAATTCTTAAGATTTTTTTGGAGCCCATCTTCTTTTAGTTAGCATTACACCCCATATTGTGGCCACGGTTAAAAATTATACGAAATTTTGCATATTTTGGTGCGGTCAACTATTTTTAATCTCGAAATATCGAGTCACATTCAAATTATTCAAATTATTTTGAAAAAAAAATTTATATAAATATAAAATCCAAATAATTGTCACATAAAAATAAATGGAATTTAAAATCTTGTAATAAAAAATTGAAACTAATTTCCGGTTTGATGTGTTTTAAAAATGTACATCCCATTTCTGGGCAAACCGAATGAAACTCTCCTTGTCTTGTAAGATTTGTAGCCCAGCAGGGCTGATAAAGCAAGTAGGCCTCGTATGGGTATTTCTTAAAAAAACTAGAACTGGGCCAGCCATTTTCAGCTAGAAACACAACTGGGCTCATGATGTGGTAAACATAAATAAAACCCTGGCTAGACGGGCAACAGCCCCCGCACAACCCCGTTGTCACCCTGACCCGTCACTAAAACTTGTATAAATAACTACTGCTTGTTCCTCAAAAAAAAAACTGCGCGACCTGCTGGGTCCCTGGTGTCAGCCGCTTGTAGTGTAATTCTCTCGTTTATTGACTACGTTGACAATGGCGTGAGCCCCAGATGTCCAACCATTAGCAGACACCGTTTTTTCGGGCTTATAATAACGAGGCTTTTGCTTGCGTACTACCATGACGCTGGTGGGTCCCTACTGTCACCCTCTCCACGTACAGTCATCTCTTTGTTCCTCTCGGTTGTTGACGATGTTGACAACGCAAGAGGGCGGCGCACCGCGCACGGCGAGCGAACCAAGGCGGAGGACGACGACGAGGCCTCGGACGAAACAAACTGGAGCCGTGGAAGATGCGCCGGTGCAGTCGCAAGTGGAGGGGAGTACGAGGGTTGACTGGTTCGGGTGCGGGTGCGTGTTGGGGCTGACGACGCCGGAGAATAACAGGGCGTGTGGGGGAATAGAGGGAGGGACTGGCCAACGATGGAGAGTACGGTAGGGCGGCGGAGGCGCAGCCAGCCATGGGAGGCGGGTGCAGGCGAAGCCGACGGGGTGGTTTGGTTTGGGCGGCTGGAGGAAGAAGACAAGAGATAGAAGATACACAACAGATGTTGGATGTCAATCCAACGGCTGGTAGGCAGAATCGTTTGTTGACTAGCTAGTAAGTCGACACCACCTTGGATAGGCTATTTCCTCGTGGGTCCCAAATGTCAGAATCCAAATCTGTCACGGTCATGCAGCCTTTCCTATGAAAATTTACAGCCCATTTGATGTGCTAGTTCGAAATAAGTTTGTGGGTGCTAGTGGGGGCTAATCACTTGGCTTCTGTAATGCACAGTGAGCTCAAGCAGCCGGCGAGAGTGATGTTATTTCCCTTGGTTGGGATTTGTTACAATATTTCACTCTAAATTAAACGAATAGCAAGCCATTTGCCTTATTTCAAAGAAAATATGACAGTTACAGCCGAGTTGAAAAGGGCAAGAACATCTAACTCCAGCTTACAAACTATACAAAAGCACGAGGGTTAATTGTTCATCAGGTTTAGACAAAACCCAGGTTGAAAAGGGCAACAACATCTACCTCCAACATTGTTTTCGGCAGTCACGGTCAAATGGATCGGGCAGGTCCATAGAATGAACATCCTGGGTCATAAAATTTACTGGATTATGACCACAATATGTTGTAAATAAGCCCGACACATTCAGAAGCTCTTTTGCCCACCTGAAACTCCTTTTTTTTGCTCTTCGACATACCCATCCGTCAAAACCATGCTTCTGATAAACTTAAGCCTGATGGACAATAGTAACCTCGCATTCAGCAGGAAGAATGTGACAAATCTAGTGTTTGCATGGTTGGCTACATATTGTTCTAGCGTTATTGTCTTCAATCGAATGTCATGAGAAGTGAGAAAATCCTGGTGCTTACGAATCCACCGATTGGTTATATCTTTCTTACCCCGTCCTGTTGCCTAGATAGACATGAAGATTGAAAACAGTTAAGGTGCAAAAAAAGAGTGTCGAAAGAGCAACAGCTGAACGGTTAATTCTAGTACACCATATGCGGGCTTCCAATGTGTGTGAAATTATCACCTTTGTATACAACTTCTCCAGACATGGAAAGCATTGCAGCAAGCCAATAATCTTGTTCAGATCAAAACTATTAATTTGGATATATAAGATCTTGACAGAATCCAGTACCATTGATAGGCCATCCATGGAGAAACTCTTCATTGAGCATAGAACATAATATTAGTACAAAATGTGTACTCCAAGATGATATATAACTTATGCGCAGAAATTTAAAATGCAGCTTATGGTTACAAGTGTAGATGATAATATAAAGTACCTGAAGAACTGTGGAGCCAAACACCATATTAAATTGAGCACAGAGATCATGTATTACACCCAAGGTCTCCAGTTTAGGCGCAGAGAGAACGGTTATTTGCGACGGTGAATAACTAGAATCAAGGATCAACCTTTGAAGTGAAGGGGCATCTTGGATGATGAGCTGCCTTCCGTCAAAAGAAATTCCAATTCTTACAAGGTTAGGCGACTTTATTTGGAGACAACTGATTCTAACTGTGAAAACACGCACCAAGCACTCCAGGGCAGGGCAACTGGAGTGGATGTTGCTGTGCAATGAGGCCTCCGATATACGAACCCGCACAAGTGAAAGTTTCTTGAGAAATGGGAGTTGAAGGTTTAGTACCAGATTGTCTGGTAGGTAGCACAGTGCAAAGGTGGCGGTGTGGAGAGAGGAGGAAAACCGCGAGATGGACATCGGTGCTGAGGGCAAAGGTACATGGCGTTCGGTATCTGGTAGGTGATTTCCAGGGGAATAGTGGAACTCAAGCAGCTGTAGTTCTGTGAATTCAAGGGATTTCAGCCAGGCGTCCACCGTGCAGGTCATGGTATGCTTGCTCAGGTAGCATGACGGGATGCAGAGGGTTTGAACGGAGCCCTGGTGGGAGGAGATGATGGCTCTGGGGATTTCAAACTCATTGAAGAGAGATAGCTGACGACAGTCAAGATTAAGGGACACGGCGCGCCATAGAGGGCGCCACCAAATTGAGAGGACTTGGGTGCGGCAGCAATCCTTGGTGGGGAGAAGCGAGATGATCTCCCAAAGGACGGCGTCCGGGAGATCGCTCATGCGGTCCACCCAAGATTCCACGGGTTCCTGGGATCCGGTGGGGGCGGGGTCGCCGCTTCTCCCTACGCTGCCAGGTGCGGGATCTACAACAGGCATCGCCGCTGACGGGAGCCTCATCTTCTTGGTGCTGGGGGTCAGCCGACTCCATTTTTCTCGAGGGCGTCGCGTCACGCTCACGGATTTGAGCAGAGTAACGAATGACGAGCCTAGTTGTAGTGCGAGTGAAGAAGATGGGGAGCTGGGGTTTTTCTGTAGTAGTGAGGAAGAAGGGGAGCTGGGGTTTTCTGTAAGAGTGAGGTGAGAAATTTGGGGGTACGAGTGGAGCAAGCTGACGTGAGGTGGGTGGGAGTGAGGAGGAAGAAGAGCACCCACGTTTTTTTGGGGGGCGGTGTGCTAGGCGTGGGTAGCGCCTCTCATTAAGTAAATATATGGGCTTTTGAATTGATTTTATTTTTTACTAGGGTGGATGGGCTGTTTTGTCTTGGGCCCAGAGAAACAATTACTACTAGTACAGTGGAGACACACTGCAACTACCCAGAAAAACAATTACTACTAGTACAGTGGATACACTACCGCTTATGGCTCCACCTAGGTCATCGAAACGTCTCCCTCTAATGAATGTCGTTTTAGTTTTGTTCACCGACATGCGGGCCATGCAGCGCCCGGGCCCAAATGCCATCCACCAAATTAGAAGGCAGTATCCAGGCGGAGAGTCACCCCGGTCATAGCGCGGCAGTAACGAGCCGTCGTATCACAAAACCCCACCTCCCCGTAGTCTAAGTTTGACGGACGAAGCAACCATCATTTCACTCTTCGCTGAATCCCCTTCCCCCTCACCATCTTCAAGATAGCCAACACTCGCATCTGCCACTGTTCTTCTCTCCCAACGAAGGGAAGGTAAGCGGATCCGTGATGTTGGTATATTTTCGTTCAGAGAAAAAAAAGAACTTTTGCAAAGCAGTAATCGATCCTCATTCTCTTTTTTGTTTCATTGTCATTGCGATTGTGTTTTCCTTTCAGTGGTCTCCTAGTATTCGTTAGTTTCATGATGGATCAAGGAGAACCAGGCAAAGATCTGCCGATATTGGAGCAGACGCGGGAGGCTGATCCCCACGAGACAGAGAGCTCCAAGAAGATGGAGGCAGCCACCGAGCCGACCCCAGATACGCTCACGGCCACTACTGAGATTGTCAACGCCTCGTTTGAGGTTACAGCCCCCGTGGCATTGCAGGAGCAGTTTCCCCCCTTCGAGGATGTGTCCCCCCTTCTGAGCTGCCCAAGCTGATTTTCTACTTTGCCTATCTCGATTGTGGTTTTTCATCTAAGTATGTGGTGATGAATAATGCAAAATTTAATTAGCTTCGGTGCCATGCTATACATAGTGGTTTAAATAACTTGTGTTTCTTATACTGGAAAGTAATTCAGAATTTGTTTCTGTTTCAATTAGAGCCCTGATGCAGACAAGGATTGTGTGGTTCTACATGTCACTCGCTATGAGGCGGATGACCTGAATATACGCACTGGAAAACAGAGTTCTTAGGTTGTTGGATCCTGGAAGCCATTTGCGCTTATACCGATGTCGAGTTGTATTCCAGCCACACTGTTGTCAGGCGTGTTGTCCAGGGTGTACTGAAGCATAAGAAGTTCAAAGCTACTCCTTCGTTTGTGAGGCATACTGTTCTTGTCAAGCTTACGCAGGAAGATGACGTGGCATGCCTCCACAAACAAGTTTATGAGTGGCAAGGTCACAAGGTTATCTTCATGAAGGTTCACAGGATTGAGCTGCTGCCGGACGTCCTCGATGATGTTCATGGCAAGGTCCATCTTGTGTCCAGCCCAAATTAGATCGAGGCATGAAATAGTTGCCCCAGCTAGTGTTTAATAGTAGTTTGGATTGTGTCTAATTATCCGAACCTTGCCTGTTATCGAGCCCTCTGGGGCTAGTAATCTGTTTGAATCCGTCTATGGGAACTGCTGCTACTTTTGTGTGCCCGTGAATCATGTGAGAACCATCATAATTGTTGCCGAAACACATGCGTCCTCACTAGTTTTTTCATGAATATGGCATGGTAAGACATAAGTTGTCACGGTTTATCATACGAGTAGTGTGTGTTTGATGAAATAGAGTACTCGTTCGAGAACTGTGCGCTGACGTATACATAAGTACTTGTAAACACTGTTGGTGCTACGCCACTTGTAAGAAGTTGTGCAAAACACGACACATTGGCTCAGCTCGCTTCAACACTAGCCTATCGACCAGCTAACAATCAACAATCTGCTGTCTGACATATAAGCAACTATGTATGTTGTTACAGTGGTTCATTTAGTTAACTGAGGCCACAATGTAAATTCCAAATGTTCACAGGCTAGTCCAGCGTTCATGTGGAACACTCACATTAAACTCGGCTTCATAAAAAACTTGAAAAGCATAAGTTAAGCAATTTTATACATCTCAATGATTCATAGAACATAACAAACATATACTAGTTCACAGCAAAAGACAAAGTTGTGAGAAGGTTTACAAATCAGGAAAAAACACGCAAGGCTTCTCTGAGCAAAGGGCCTCCCGGCAGGCTTAAATTTCCTGGAGTTCACTCTGGTTTTTTCTTGTTGCCACCATCCAGGGTTAGGTTCTCTCATTCCAGAATAACCAATTGTAATTGTGTTCCCAGCTGGAATGCTGAACTGAACCATGCAGTGTACTGACCAGCTGATATTCTTGTGCATTCCACTAAATTTAAGCACCGCTATTTGCAAAAATAAGTAGACCACAATGCCTGTTGTCCGCGCACCTGTCCCAAAAACCGCCGTGCAGCCATGCCAGCTAGTCCTCGGTCCATGGATGAACTGGTAGAAAGTGCATTCCGGACTAGGATGCAGTTGTTTTCGCTCGTCCCTGCACTGCAATCAGGAAGAGAAACGTATGGAACAGCTTCTTTTAGATTGCGTTGGTCATTCTACCTAGTTACTACCAATGTAGGAATACCTAGAACACTAGTGGTTAGAGGACGGCAGCTAGGAATAGCCATCTCATTTTGTGCAGTTGTACTAAAACTGAGATGTGTACTTTTGATTGCACAGATAGAAACGGTATGGAGACAGACATCCCTGTTTGCGCAAATACCAAATACGGTTATTTAAACAGTGACAGATATTTGCAGTGGCGTATGATTAACAGCAGCATCTATTGTGTTATAATTGGCACTAGATTGACAGTATGAAAGTGCCCTTAAGTAAGTAGCATCACATCACATCAACACTGCCACTAGATTAACATGCAGAACAATAGCATTAGTATTACTGTCATGAGAGTAGCACATGGTCAGTAAATGTGCAATCAAATTTGTGCAGTTCCACTGGGATGAAGCAATGTTAGCGGTGTGAGATTTAAGTGTAACTGCAAAAACACAATTCATGGGAAATAAAGCAAGACGGAAGCACTTCATAAAATGGTGGTGGCATTGCTGCAATTTATCGACGGCACTAGACCATTACTTATAGTGACATTAGGTGGCATTGCTTAATGCTTCATGTGATTTTACATTAACGATAGCGATATGGGTGTAGGGACATCAGGGGCATAAAGTGGTGAGGCAGATGTGGTTGCCGAGAGCAGCAAACACTCAGGCGGCATGTCTGCATTTGTCCCATTTTTTATATCCTCGGCCACATTTTCCTATGTGAGCACATGAAATCTAGACCTGCTCATTCTCATTTGCGTTGTCCCCCAACACCCCTCACTTTCTTTCCTTTTTCAACCAAGAGACAGGTCCACTTTCCCCCCACCCTTCGCCATCCACCATGCTTTCTTCGCCTTTTCAACCAAGAGACCGGTTGGGTAGCCAATATCTACTACTTTCCCCCGTTTCCTCTTAGAACCAAGTCCTAGTTTCATGCTACGGCTTTCCCACTTTCTTCCCTGTTTGAACCAACTCTTAGAGTCGACTGCATGAACTAGCTTTACCTCTAATAATAGTAAAAATCTAGGTGGCTTTGGAACAGCCGATGGAAGTAGAAAAAGATCCACACACAGCCAAGTGGGGAGCTGGGGCAGTAGAGCAAGGCAGGTTTCGAAGGAATATATACCTAAGGGTCATCGGCATGTGGCAAAGACGGCGTTGGGAGACCGCATCTTGGCCACAATACCATAGGGAGGAATAAGGGGTCGGAGGCCCTCCCGAGCCGGCGCTCTCTCAGAGAGAACGGCACGGCCGCCGATCGGGACGCGCGGGCAGCCATTGGTCTCCTCCCTCGCCGCCGACGACAGCGTGAACGATGCACCTACACCCCTGCCGCGGTCGAGGTGGTCCGGCCGGATTTGTGACCAACCGTGAGCAGAGAGAGAGTGTGGCCACCTATGTCTTTCTTAGATCTGGAGAGCATGAGAGAGTAAAAGAGAGGAACCCTAGTAAAGCAAGCGCTAAGGCTCCTGCTTATATATATAGTGGAGTGATTTTGTTATACCAGCTTCAAAAAATTGTGCTCCTACGTGTACCCGCGAGTGGGTGTGAGAGAACTAGTGCGTGCGTGCACCGCTTCTCTTCGTGAGAGTACAATATACTATGCCCAAAGAACGTTCGCCACAAGAGTAGGCGCGGGCGCCGCCCTCGCCGCGCCGCCCCCCGTCTCCGCCGTTCCCCGCCTCCGACGCCCGTCTCCCCCGACCCCCGACGCCGGGCCCGCACCTCCTCCGGCGCCCTCCTCTTCCCCTCCGACTCCAGCCAGCTCCTGCTCCGGCGAGCCTCGAGCGCCCGATCCAGATCCATCCACGAGGTTGACTTTCCCCCTCCCCTCAAATTCTCCAAGTCCCGAGATATTGCATTATGTGCTCATGTTCATTGCATCATATCTCATCGCATACTGCTCCATTTTGCATGCATGATATAAAGAAATGTTCGCCTCGAGATGCTCTTCATTTTGTTCCATTGTGCCATGCTCGTTTGTGTTCATCTTGATGCCCAAATCTCTGGTGCAAGAATGCTAACTGCTGTTACCTATCAGAACTTGGTGATTTGTTATTTTTGTTGCAATTGATGTGTGCATCTTATGGGCATGATCTCTACATGTGTTTTGATCTATGCCATGCCATCTTTACAGGGGTGTATGCCATGTATTTTTGTGATCTATGTGGTGACTAGCACAAGCATGCAAACTAGGCTTCATGATGTTTCTGTTTTCAGGGACTTAGGATTTTTGCCAAGTCTGTCACTGCTGTTATTTTGTTGCCATGTATCCATGTGGCTACAGAGAGATTCATGCTTATTTTGAGTATGTTCGGTAAGGATGTTTTGTAGATATAGTTGTGCTCTATCCATCCATGCCCCTGTTTGCAATTATGGAGTGCCATAACATGTCTTAATATTGCTCTACGTTTGCTATAAAATGTTCCTGGCAGATTGTTAACATGATATTCAATATTGCCAAGGTTGTTGTAGTTGATCCATTCATGCTATGTATTTTTTCTTGCCATGGATAGCTTCATAAACATGCCATCTTGCCGTAGGTATGCTTGTTTTGTCATGCATTGCCTTGTGTTGAGTGAATCATGCTCACAAAGATGCCTTCATATTACTGTTACTGCCATGATCTATTTTCTGCCAAGTCCGAAACCTGTTAACGAAACTTGCTATGTTTACAGGGGTGCCATCATATCTTCTGATCCTTTTTGGCTCATGGTCAGTAAGGGACTTTTGTGCTATGCTTTTAGTAGATTCATGCCATGCCTTGTTTTGCTATAATAAGTTCCTGTAGCATGTGTTTTGCTTGCTTTGAACATTGCTACCTGATGCTGTTTATGCCATGTCCAGTAATTTCACCAAGTCTGTGAACCTGATATCTTTTGCACTTTTGCCATGCTTGTTTGAACCTGTTATGGTGTGATCTAGCCATAGCTCAGTGTTCATCTTTTGTCAAGAATCTCCTGTAGGTTACTGCCATATGCTTTGTTGCTATGTTGGAGTCCTGTAACATAGTTTCTTGATGCATTTTAAGTGCTATCATGCTGTTAATCGCAGATTCGTGTCCTTGTTTTGCTTGCCATTTGCAAACCGTGCATCCGTTTCCGGTGATCTTTATATCGATTTCAACCGAAATCATCTCACCTTTCCAGTGGCATACTTGGTTTGCCAAGTTATTGCCTTGTTCATCCTTTTTCTTCCGGAGCACGCATACGCTTCGCATATCATATCTCGCATATCATGCATGTATTGCATCATGTTGCTTGTGCATTTCCCGTGATTGATTGTGGTTCCATTGCTTGTATTCTTGCTGTGGGTAGAGCCGCGAGATGAGTTCGTGAACGAGGAACCTGTTGAGTACGCTTACGAGGATCAAGCTTTCGACAACTCTGAGAACCTTGCAGGCAAGATGACCATACCCTCGAAATCACTTCTATCTTTGCTTTGCTAGTTGTTCGTTCTATTGCCATGCTGCGCTACCTACCACTTGCTATATCATGCCTTCCATATTGCCATGTCAAGCCTCTAACCATCCTTTCCTAGCAAACCGTAGTTTGGCTAAGTTACCGCTTTTGCTCAGCCCTTCTTATAGCGTTGCTAGTTGCAGGTGAAGCTGAAGTTGGTTCCATGTTGGAACATGGATATTTTGGAATATCACAATATCTCTTATTTAATTAATGCATCTATATATTTGGTAAAGGGTGGAAGGCTCGGCCTTATGCCTGGTGTTTTGTTCCACTCTTGCCGCCCTAGTGTCCGTCATACCTGTTGGGGATATAACTACTGGAGTCACCCGCCCGGGAGGGGCCGGGTTATGCTATGACGATCATCACATGAAGCCCAATCTCAAGTTTGAGGATGGCGGTTCAGTAATGGGCCTAAGGCCTAGGGGCGGCTTAAGGCCCGTAGTGATAAACCGCCGTTAAGGCATGACTTGTAGTGTAAGGCAAGAATAGTTAAGAGTCCGAGCCGGACACTGTTTATAAGCCGGCCGGGACTCTGAGAGCCGCTGGGCGTTAACCTCTCTATATAAAGGGACGACCCAGCGGCGGTTCAGGACAAGTAAGATCAGATCGATAGCCAGGCATAGCGGTTTAGCTCCCTGGTCATCGAAACCCTAAGTAATTCCACCTCAACTGGAGTAGGGTTTTTCCTTCACCGTAAGGGGCCGAACCAGTATAATCCTCGTGTCCGTTGTCCCGTTTATCCCCTTTAAGCTTCCTAGTTGCGATGGCTCCGCGACTAAGTCCTTGCACGAGGACATCTGCCATGACTATTCCACGACAGTTGGCGCCCACCGTGGGGCCAGCGCACGGTGGATTTGAGTTCTTGAAGGGCAGCTTCGAAGGGCTCAAGGGATACGCTGTGGGCCGGATGACCAAGAGTCGTCGCGGCAAGCTCTACATCGACGACGCAGGCTGGGGCCCCGACGCCGGCTCAATCGAGTACGGGTACCGGGTCCCCTTCGGCGGAATCCACGTTATTATTGGCAAGATTGGCGAGCCGGGCCCTGAGCCGGACCACTGCACCGACCTCGTCGAGACGGCTCAGCGTGCGAGACCCACCTGGACTCTGCCTGCCTTGAAGCATGCTTTCGTGGGATGCGTCCATGGAGGACTCTCTGAAGGATCTGGATCTGGCGATGAGATGGCCGCCCGCTCTGACGGCGAGTCGTCCACAGATGAGACCAACTCGTTATATCAACTTCAAGATGGCAGGCTCAGGGGTTGTTCTGATGGCGACAGTATTCCGGACCACTTTGAGCCGCCAAGCCGGGTTGGAATCTTCATGGCCGGCACACAACCTGTTCAAAACCCCGCCGCTGGGGCAGGATGCCCTATGCACTCGCCGGCTCAGGTGCTAATGGATCTCACAGATAAGATGACGGCCTTGTTAACTGCCACGGTCGTCCCGGCGGATCAAGCTCAACATGATGCAGAAGTGGCACAACTAAAACTGGACATAGCGCAGGCCAAGGAAGACCTGGCAGCGGAAGGAGTTAGGATGGCTGCAGAGCGGGCGGCTCTGGACGCCCAGACTCAGTTTATTCAGGCGCAGTCTTTCCGGCTCACGATGGATCAGAACGCATCCAATGAGGTCAAGAGAAGGAGGTATCAGAAGGATCAATCTCGGCTCCCTCCGGTTTGTGATCCTCGCAACCTCTTCAACACACCCGGTGCAGGGCCTAGCAACCCGCCAGAGATCACGGCACCCGGGGTGGGAACGCTGGTTCAGCCACCAGTGATGGGGCCTCCCCGTGTGAATACTGCACCGCCTCCATATGTGCCAACACCACTGGGTCATTATTCTAACCCGTTGGAAAACATGATCGCTCCAGCAGCGCGACTGGCGGCTCTTCCGGTTGAGGGTGACTCCCCAACGGCGGTCGAAACCCGCAGGGTCAGAGAACTTCTTCAGACGGCTTTGGCGCAGCAGGAGGCATATTCATATAGCCGAGACAGGATTCATTCGACCCCTCGACAGGCAATTCGTCAAAACCGGAGTCCGAGTTATAGCAGACACATGGCGTCGGCGACCGGCTCAAGCAACGTCCGGCGCCATGACTTTCCTGGGGGGCATGGCCCAGCACATAATGGAGCCTTTAATGCGGTAGATCAAGATAGAGCGCGTCAGGAAGCTGAGCAGGCGGCTCAGATGACGGCTTACCAGCCTTTTCCGGTTTACCCAACGGCTTCTATTGAGGCAGGCATGGCTACAAGAGCCGGAGGCGTCCCTTGCCTGGTGCCGGCTCTCCGTAACGAACGTCTGCCCAAGGATTTCAAAGGACCTAGGAAGGTACCTAATTACACGGCTGATTTATAGCCCGGAGCATGCGTTGAGAGCTACGAGATGGCTATGGAGTTGCTGGAGGTCAGCGAAGCGGCAATGGCCAAATACTTCACCATGATGTTGGATGGGACTGCCCGCACTTGGTTGAAGGGACTGCCGCCCAATTCCATCGGGTCATGGGCAGAGCTAAAAGCCCGGTTCATCCAAAACTTCAAAGATACATGTAGGCAATCAATGTCAATTGTGGATTTGACTAACTGCAAACAGCAAGAAGGCGAGTCTACGACCCATTGGGTACGCCGGGTCAAAGAGATAATACATTCGTTTGATAAGATGGATGCCGGCTCTGCGGTCTTGATGTTGGAGCAAAATTGTCGTTTTGCGCCTCTGAAGATGAAGCTTGGGCGGCTCAAGTGCGATTGCAACGATATGGGTACGCTGATGGCGGCTCTGGTCAAGTACGCCGACTCTGATAGTACCAAGGATCCCGCGTCTGATGAGGAAAAGACAGGGAAGGGAAAGAAGAATGGCAACGGCAAGGGCCCTCGGCATAACCCGACGAACCAGGGAAGTAATAAACGTAAGGCTGATGGCAGTATGGAATTTGTGGCCAACACCAATGCGCAAGGTAACAACCACCGATGTAAGGGGAGACCACCTCCCCGATCCGCCGGATCAGACCCGACGCTTGAGCAATTGTTGAATGAGCCCTGCCCAAGGCACGGTTCTAGGGAGAAGCCAGCCACTCATCTATGGAAAGACTGTGCAATCATGAAAGCTTTCAAAAATTCCAACACTTTCAATGGCAACAATGGGCAGGGCGGCGGCTCAGGCGGCGGCGGCTTTCATGGCCCGGGCGGCGGTTCAAATTCCAATTTTCAGAATTTTCAAGGTAATCAAGGGGGGTTCAACTAGCAATCTGGCCAGGGGAATCAGCAGCAGCAGCAGGGGGGATATCAGACCAATCCAAAGCAGCTCAATAGTGGACAGTATCATGTGTTTACTACCAGTTTGTGCAAGCGAGACCTGAAGCTTCATAAAAGGGCTGTGAACGCTGTTGAGCCGGCGGTTCCACGTTACTTGCGATGGTCTGAGCAACCTATTGTATGGAGTAGGGAGGATCACCCTCCCGGGGTTGATAATCCGGGTCACCTGGCTTTGGTGGTGGCTCCTCAGGTTGGTGGGTATAAATTCACTAAGGTGCTCATGGATGGGGGCAGCAGCATCAACATCCTCTATTATGAGACCTTCCGTCGTATGGTAAGTCGGCGTATCCAGTTGGTAAGATCGAGCTGGAAGTAGCCTTTGGAGATGAGTACAACTCCAGGGCGGAAAAACTGACTTTTGAGGTGGTCAAGATCAGAAGCCCGTACCATGCTCTATTTGGGCGGCCGGCTTACGCCAAGTTCATGCCACGGCCGTGTTATGTATATTTGCAGCTCAAGATGCCGGGTCACAACGGGACCATTACGGTTCATGGCAGCCGAAAAGTAGCTTTGGAGTGCGAGGAAGGTGACGCTGCTTACGCTGAATCTGTTTGTGCAACAGAGGAGTTGAAGTTTTATAAGGATAATGTTGACTCGGCAGATATGACGTCTCTGAAAAAGCCAACCACGGAGCATGAGCCGGTAATGAAATTTAAGTCGGCCGATGAGGCTAAGCTTGTTGACTTTGTTCCAGGTGACTCATCTAAGCAGTTCAGCATCAGCGCCAATCTGGATCCTAAATAGGAAGGCGCGCTCATCGAGTTCATCCGTGAGAACCGGGACATCTTTGCATGGAAACCTTCTGACATGCCGGGTGTACCGAGAGAGCTCGCTGAGCACACTCTTAATATTGATCCAAAATTTAAGCCAGTCAGGCAATTCCTCCGTTGGTTTAATGAGAAGAGGCGGAAGGCCATTGGTGAGGAAGTAGCTCGGCTCTTGGCGGCCGGGTTCATTGTGGAAGTATTTCATCCAGAATGGTTAGCTAACCCGGTGCTCGTACTCAAAAAGAACGGCACCTGGCGTATGTGTGTGGATTATACGGATTTAAACAAGGCTTGTCTGGCTGATCCTTTTGCTCTCCCTCGTATTGATCAAATTATTGATGCTACGGCGGGTTGTGAGCGTTTGAGTTTTTTGGATGCGTACTCTGGTTACCATCAGATCAAAATGGCTGTTAAGGACCAAGAGAAGACGGTGTTCATTACTCCCTTTGGAGCTTTCTGTTATGTGTCTATACCTTTTGGGCTCAAGAGTGCACAGGCGACTTACCAGCGTTGCGTGCAGAATTGTCTTCATAATCAGGTTGGGCGCAACGTTCATGCCTATGTGGATGATATTGTGGTCAAATCCAGAGAGAAGGAGACCTTGATAGATGATCTGGGAGAGACCTTTGATAATCTGCGGGTCTACAAGATGATGCTTACCCCGGCCAAGTGTGTTTTTGGTGTTCCTGCAGGCAAGCTCTTGGGTTTTCTGGTTTCTCACAGAGGCATTGAAGCTAACCCGGAGAAGATCAAGGCAATCACCTCTCTGGCTAAGCCGGCGTGCATAAATGACGTCCAGCGTCTGGCGGGTCGCATCGCTGCTTTGAGTCGATTTATAAGCCAGTTGGGCGAAAAGGCCATACCACTGTATCAGATGATGAAGAAAACAGATGACTTTGTCTGGAGTGATGCTGCTAATGCTGCTTTTGATGATTTGAAAAGACAGTTAGCTGAGCCGCCAGTCCTTGCTGCTCCTGTCGATAAGGAGCCCTTATTGTTGTATGTAGCCGCTAACACACGAGCCGTCAGTGTGGCCGTCGTGGTGGAGCGCAAGGAGGCGGGTAAGGAACATCCGGTTCAGCGGCCGGTTTACTACGTTAGCGAAGTACTCATTGAGTCCAAGCAACGGTATCCACATTGGCAGAAGCTTGTTTATGGGGCATGGCAAGCCGGAAGCTTAAGCATTATTTCCAGGGCCACCCCATCATTGTGGTTAGTTCTGCTCCTTTAGGAGATATCATCCAAAACAGAGAAGCCACCGGAAGAGTTGCTAAGAGGGCCATTGAACTTGGGCCTCATGATTTAAAGTATGTGCCACGCACTGCTATCAAATCTCAAGCATTGGTAGACTTCATCAACGACTGGACAGAACTGCAGATGCCTGAGGAGAGGCCAGATAACACATACTGGACTATTCACTTCGACGGGTCCAGGCAGTTGGAGGGCTCGGGGGCTGGAGTCGTTTTATCTTCCCCTCGAGGTGACAAGTTTTGTTATGTGCTACGGTTGATGTTTCCTTATACTAACAATGCAGCTGAGTATGAGGCGTTGCTCCATGGTCTTCGGATGGCTAAGGAGATGAGCTTAAGCCGGGTGAGATCCTTTGGCGACTCAGATTTGGTGGCTCAACAGGTATCAGGCAAGTGGGATTCTAAGGACCCCCTCATGGCGGCTTATCGCCGTGAAGTTGATGCCATCGCCGGGCATTTTCAGGGTTATCAAGTGGAGCACATTGACCGCAGAAAGAACGAAGCGGCTGATGCCTTAAGCCGGCTGGGCTCTCAGCGTAAGCCGGTGCCGCCTAATACTTTCTTGGATATTCTGCATAACCCTTCTGTCAAGTTGCCTACAGAGGAAGACTTGGCAGTCCCTGACCCAGAAGCACAGTTGGTGGCGGCTCTTCACGTTATCCCAGATTGGACAGCGCCATACTTGGCTTACATGACCCGGGGAGACTTGCCTGAGGATGAAACTTTGGCCAGGGAGATAACCCGGCGGTCTAAGTCAATGATAATTATCAATGGCGAGCTGCATCATCGCAGTGTTACTGGGGCTTTTCAACGTTGTGTTTCCAATGAGGAGGGTCAAGAAATTTTACGAGAGGTTCACGAGGGGGATTGTGGCCATCATGCCGGCTCGAAATCCCTTGTGGCGAAGGCTTTTCGTCATGGTTTTTATTGGCTGACGGCTCACGCTGACGCAGAGGACTTAGTCAGTAAATGTGACGGTTGTCAGAAGTTCTCAAGACGTGCTCACGTGCCGGCTCAAGAGTTGAGGATGATTCCAATCACTTGGCCGTTTGCAGTGTGGGGGCTTGATATGGTTGGGCCTTTCAAAAGGTCCAAGGATAAGAAGACCCACCTCTTGGTGGCGGTGGACAAGTTCACAAAGTGGGTTGAGGCAGAGCTAGTTAGTAAGTGTGACGCAGCCACGGCGGTTCAGTTCATGAAAAAGGTGATATTTCGCTTTGGTTTTCCACACAGCATTATAACTGACAATGGTACCAATCTGTCTAAAGGCACCATGGAAGAATTTTGACAACGAGAGCATGTTCGCCTTGATGTTTCATCAGTAGCTCAGCCCCAATCCAATGGTCAAGCTGAGAGAGCCAATCAGGAAATCTTGAAGGGCATCAAGCCCCGGCTTTTGGTCCCTTTGCAACGGACGCCGGGTTGTTGGGTGGAGGAGTTACCCTCTGTGTTATGGAGCATCAATACTACTCCTAACAGGTCTACGGGTTACACGCCTTTCTTCATGGTCTACGGAGCTGAGGTGGTTCTCCCTAGCGACATCCATCATGACTCGCCTCGAGTGGCGGCTTATGTCGAGGCGGACAATGAGCAAGCACGTCAAGATGCTCTTGACTTGTTGGACGAACAGCATGACGTAGCAGCAGCTCGCTCGGCGATTTACCAACAAGACCTGCGCCGCTATCACAGCCGCCGGGTTAAGTCCAGGACCTTTCAAGAAGGTGATTTGGTGCTCCGGCTCATCCAGGATCAAACAGATGCACACAAGCTATCCCCACCTTGGGAAGGGCCCTTTGTGGTCAGCAAGAACTTGCACAACGGGTCATACTACCTCATCGATGTTCGAGAGCACAAAGATTCACGTAAGTCGGAGGAGGAGACCCGCCGGCCATGGAATATTGCTCATCTTCGGCCGTATTACACTTGAGCCAACGGCTCTCATAATGTACATATTTCTATAGCCATGTATATATTATGATGAATAATAAAGCAGGACCTCTGTCCTTTTTCCCCGCCAAAGGTAAATGTGTCATTGTTATTTTCATTATGATATCACATGATCACTTGGAGGCTGATCCGGCTTATGATCGTATTCGAATCTAGACGTTAAATATAAGATCATTTGGGGGCTTCCTGTTCAAACATAGGTCGTATCCGAACCAAAGAGAACATAGCTGTCGATACCCACTTGATTGGCATATTGCCGAGCTCACTGGGGAGTTTCTTGATCATATTTGAATCATAGCTCAACCCCCTTTGGGAACCGACGTGGATCGTATTCGAATCAGCGTCGTTAAACAACTCTCAAGATTATTTGGGGGCTTCCTGTTCAAACATAGGTCGTATTCGAACCAAAGAGAACATAGCTGTCGATACCCTCTTGATCGGCAACGCCAAAGCCACTGGGGGCTATATGATCGTATTCGAATCTTTGCTTAACCCCTTTGGGACGGTTCTCTGGTCGTATTCGAATCAGAAGCCTCCAAATTTTCGAAGTCTCTTTGTTGCAAACAAGTTCTTTTGATTATATCTAAAGTGTTCAAGGGTGGTTTCTACTCCACCGGCTTAACTTTGGTCAATAAAGTTGATCGCACATGATAAGCATCATGTTACATAGTGGGGTTTTTACTCATTATTCGGATCACATAAACCGGAGGTGTACTTGAAGGATCACAGGTATGCTGTTATGGTTGTCTCAAGGATATAATGGAGGACCGGTTTGTTATGATTCCGGGTTATATGTAAAGTGTATGACTCTCCATGCGGTAAGCCGCCAAGGGACTTGTGATTTGTTTTTTTATGCAGGACAATTAAAGACAGCTCTTTAAACATAAGGAAAACAGAGGATCAAGCATAACCCGGAAGAATATAAAAGGGCAGCTTAAACAATGTTGAGCGCTACACACGTGCGCGATGGCACGACAAAATTAAGTGTTTGTCCTACTCTATTACATGACTCCCCGAGTCCAAAAGGTGAGGCATCGTCTTTTAAGACATAACCATGAGCCGCCTGCGAGATCAAGGGCGTTATTGGCCTGAGGTTTCCGGGTCATCCCTCTCCGCTCCTCCGGCTGTTTCCATGACCTGGAAGGTTGATGATTTCCAGTCAATGCCACTCAAGGCTTCAAATTGAGCCTCATCATCAATTAACCCGGCCGGGTCAACTTCAGGGGCGAAGGTATGCTTACGAGTTGGAGGAATCAGGCTGACTGCTTCATAGCATGGTGTTGGGATTCTCTAATTCTCCGCGTCATAGCTCGGTTGATATTTGGTAAGATCTGTGTCATTGCCAATCAAAGTGGCCACAGGGCGTACGCTCTTCACACAAGCGGCGAAGTCCTTCTGGTCAAAGGGGGTGTCGTCTTCCTTCAAGCTGGGATACCCAAGAGCGATGTCGGCCGGGTCTAGCTCCGGTAGAAACGCCTTGGCCCGGCTCAGCGCGGCTATAGCTCCGGCTCTTGCAGAAGCCCGTCTCAACTCTTGGAAGCGTTGAGGAAGTACGGCAAGCCGCCTGAGTACATCCGCCAGGTGAGTGGGAACTTCATTTGACAGAGCCACAACGGCTAAAGCACGTTGTGACCCGGTGTAAAGTTGCTCTACCAAGGTATAAACCGCCTTCAATTTTGTCAGCACGTTTTGATTAAGATTGGAGCTCCTGGGGCCTGCATTGCAAAGACAGTTAAGCTGATGACAATTGAGATGCTCTTTGGAAAAGATGTAAACTAGCTAAACACTTATAGAGTAACTTACCAAAGATTGCGGAGACCATCTGAGAAACATGGTGCTTTAAGCCGGATAGCTCGGCGGCTGTTTCAGCAAGAGTGGCCTCCGCTTGTTCAGCCCGGCTGAGCAAAGCCGTCTTTTCATCCGCCCAGGCTTTTCTCTCTGCTTCAAATTTCTTCTTCAGTTTCTCTTGAGCAGATACACTGAATTCAAACTTGGAGTTGGCCTTTTGGGTTTCATTTTCTTGAGTCTTCAGGCGGTTCTTTAAATCAGAGATCTTCGATTCAAATTGCTTGACGGCGGCCTGTATAATTTCCGGGTCACAATTAGGGTGATTATAATGCAATATTAAGTCCCAAGCACTTTGCAAGCAAAGACACTTGGCACTTGGGGGCTAATGTATGCTGAAGAGCTCTATTTACAGTGGCGGTTCATGCAAATAAGTCCCAAGCACTTTGCAAGCAATGGTACTTGGCACTTGGGGGCTAATGCATATTGCTGTTCAACTACTTGATTAAAACAAGGTAAGGACCGGTTCAGATATGCTGATTAAACCGGACCTTGAGTGCTACCAGGTAAGCCAGTTTTCATGCAGTGCTTACTAAGCCGGTATTAAGTCTACAACATATTTTATCATAACTAATAGACTTGGGGGCTGGCATGGTAAGTATAACTATGGAGTAAGAAAGAGAGTTATACCTCAGATTTTTGCTGTATTTGTTTCACCATGTCAATCTCCAGATCCCGGCTGTTGTGCACTTGATTCACATAGCCAGAGACAATATCTTCAATGCTCAGATGAGCATAACCAGTGATGTCAAACTTGGCCCGGCGGCGCTCCAGAAGTTCTTCCTTGGCAGAGCACTTGGGCAGCACGGTAGGTCGTCCCGGTTCGACAAACTCAATCCGGGTGATCTCAACGTCCGGATCATCTGGATGAGCCGGGCTGGGGATCTCCGGGTTCTCAGAACCTTCCATAGCTTGTTCAACAGTGGGAGCAGCGGTGGCATCAGGAGATGGTACAGCCGGCGACTCATCAGCAGAGGCATTAGGAGCGGCAATTCAGAGTTCCGGCTCAGCCAGGACCGACTCTTCGGCCGGCTTATTTTTCTTCGCCCTCTTGTTGGGCTTCACTTGTACACTGCAAGTCAAAGGGTTAGTGCACAAACATGAGTAAGATAAGCACAAAATCAACTGATCATCATTACCCGGGAGCGGTTTTGAAAGCCGGCAAGCTGGACTGCATTGAGTCGCCGGAGGAAGGCGAAGTTCCCTGGTAGTTTGAGTCAGAAGAATTGAGTGGTTTACGAGGGACGCCCGCCAAAGGATATAAAGAATATAAGTCAAAGATAACCTCAGTCCGGCGCTTCCTTGATGCTTCGGGTAAGCCGGAGGAGAGGTCTGCATCTTTGATGGTCCGGGGCTGCCTCCGACTCTCATAAATCTGTCGCTTCAAAAGAAATTGAGGATCCTGATAAGCTAAAGGATGTATAAATCTTACTTTCCGGGTTACTCTTCGGACTTTCTGTCTCGGCAAAGGCTCGGAGTCGGAGGAATTTATAGTTACCTCTTCATTCACTTCATGACTCGTTCCGGTGTCCTCCTGCTGATAATCCGTGTCAATAAGATGATTAAAAAAGGAGCCTAAAGAGTCAAGAGCTACCTCTGACTCGGAGGTGTCTTCCAGACGAAGCAGGTCCGAGGCGATAGGTTTATTCCCCTTCTTACGGGGAGCGGTTTTCCTGATGGCTTTCTTAACTTTTCGGGCTTTCTTGGCAGCTTCATGGTCGTACTTGACCTTCCAGAATTTATCATTAGCCTGTAAAATACAACAAAGGTTAGCAAGTTAAGACAAAATCGTTAAAATGGAAGGTGAAGTATTCAGGTCAATGGTTTACCGCTGGAGCCGGGTTAGCCTTGCAGAAAGGGCTTAAGCCCACTCTCCCGCAATCTGCCAGGCTCTCGTTCAGAAGAGACCTAGTTGTATCATCAATGACGTCCTCAGGTAAGTCGTCTGGACTGTGCCGAAGAGGATCATCCTTCTGGCCCGTGTAATCACACATCAAGCCGGGGCGGCGGCTTAAAGGAATCACCCGCCATGCAATCCAGACCCGGACCAGATCAATGCCATTTAGGCCGTTCCCCAGAAGAGCTTTGATTTTGTTGATGGTGGGAGTAAGTGGTTGACGTTCAGCTTGAGATAATTTGTCTGGCTAGGGGTGATTTGATTCTAGACGCAGGGCGCGAAAGCCGGGCAGAGGGTTCTCGTCAGCCGGAGAAGTGTCTTGGCAGTAGAACCATGTCTGATTCCAATCTTTCGGGTGGCTTGGCGGCTCAGCATAAGGGAAGAGACAATCTCTCCGTCGTTGGATTGAGATTCCACCGAGCTCCAAGCTGGGCCCGTTGGCACATTCATTCTGGCGGTTAAAATAAAATAACTCCCTAAAGAGTAGCAAGCTGGGTTCTTCTCCGACGTACACCTCACAGAACACTTGGAAGTTGCAGATGTTTGACACGGAATTGGGTCTGATGTCTTGAGGTCGCAGATCAAAAAAGTGCAGGACATCTCTGAAGAATTTTGAGCCGGGAGGAGCAAAGCCCCGGTTCATGTGATCAGTAAATATGACAACTTCCCCATCCTTGGGTTGAGGCCTCTCTTCTGACGGGCCAGGAGCACAATAGGACATAACCTCTTTCTTTGGCAGGTAACCCGTTTTCACGAAATCAGCTAAGATGCTGTCAGTGACGTTGGATCTAACCCAGTTGCATGTGACGGGTGCTTTGGGAGCTTTAGGCGGCATTGTGAAAGATGGAAGCCTATGACCAAATAAAATTTCCGGTTCAAATTTAAGCCGGAGGAAAGTTTCAGTTCAGTATTCAAGATGGTGGCTTATGAAAGGGCCTAATGATATATGGCTAATTGTGTCAGGTTATTTAAGCCGCCGTGGATATCATGAGCAATTAAGTTATTTAACTCTATTATGAATGATCCGGAAATTTCACAAAGCATGGCCTCTTTTAAGCCGGCGATATGAGCCGCCATGGCTAACAGATGCAGTTTTTGCCTAAGTGTTGCACAAACAAGTTTCACAGATTGCAGGGATTATTTTGGATCAAACGATCGTCCAGAAAAGAAAAATTTCTAGACCTAAAAACTGGTACAGAGAAGTTCATGAGCTCTAAATGAGGTCTTTTTGCAAGCAAAAGGGATATGCTAGTATTGAAAATGGGTGTGAAACGACTACCGCCGAGATTATGCACTACTCTTGGATCAAAGGAGGCTGTTGTTGAAGAACTGCGAAGGAATTGCGAGGAACCACGAAGAACACAGAAGAACTCGCAAACCCTAATGCGGATCTAATATACGGGACGACGAGGACTTACTAGTGCAGATGAGCAGTGGAGGTGCGCCGCGGTTCTCTGGTCAAGACAGGTCGATGCAGCGGCCTTAGTTGGTGCAGACGGGATGTGCGGCGGCACCGGCGGCGGCGGAGCTCCGGCTCTGAAGCGTCGAGAGGAGGAAGACGATGGAAAGGGAAGAATGACAAAGACCTAAGGGCCGGGCCTACTTATAAGGGACGGCTGATGAATGGGCGCGAGAAACGAGGAGGCTGAAGACATGGTTATCCAGCTGCGGAGACGCCTCGATTTTCGGGACAATTATTAAGATAAGGATCCGTTGAGATATGTTGAGCAAAACGTGCATTAATGGCGGATGACGTCACGGCGGGTTACCAAGAATCCAGAAGGTGACGTAACAGCCGGTTAAAGCCTTTGCGCAAACAGAAGCCAGAAGATTTTTTATTAAGGTATTGAAGATTGACATGAACCGGCTCAAATCAATCTGGGGCCTAATGTTGGGGATATAACTACTGGAGTCACCCGCCCGGGAGGAGCCGGGTTATGCTATGACGATCATCACATGAAGCCCAATCTCAAGTTTGAGGATGGCGGTTCAGTAATGGGCCTAAGGCCTAGAGGCGGCTTAAGGCCCGTAGTGATAAACCGCCATTAAGGCATGACTTGTAGTGTAAGGCAAGAATAGTTAAGAGTCCGAGCCGGACACTATTTATAAGCCGGCCAGGACTCTGAGAGCCGCTGGGCGTTAACCTCTCTATATAAAGGGACGACCCAGCGGCGGTTCAGGACAAGTAAGATCAGATCGATAGCCAGGCATAGCGGTTTAGCTCCCTGGTCATCGAAACCCTAAGTAATTCCACCTCAACTAGAGTAGGCTTTTTCCTTCACCGTAAGGGGCCGAACTAGTATAATCCTCGTGTCCCTTGTCCCGTTTAACCCCTTTAAGCTTCCTAGTTGCGATGGCTCCACGACTAAGTCCTTGCACGAGGACATCTGCCGTGACTATTCCACGACAATACCGGTATTATGTTCCTTCAGTTTGCGTTCCTTACGCGGTTGGGTGATTTATGGGACCCCCTTGACAGTTCGCCTTGAATAAAACTCCTCCAGCAAGGCCCAACCTTTGGTTTACCATTTGCCACCTAAGCCTTTTCCCTTGGGTTTTCGCGAGCCCGAGGGTCATCTTTATTTAACCCCCTCGGGCCAGTGCTCCTTCGAGTGTTGGTCCGAACCGAGCAGCCTGCGGGGCCACCTCGGGGAAACTCGAGGCCTGGTTTTACTCCTAGCTTGACTTATCCGGTGTGCCCTGAGAACGAGATATGTGCAGCTCCTATCGGGATTTGTCGGCACATTCGGGCGGCTTTGCTGCTCTTGTTTTACCATTGTCGAAATGTCTTGTAAACCGGGATTCCGAGACTGATCGGGTCTTCTCGGGAGAATGTTTATCCTTCGTTTACCATGAGAGCTTATAATGGGCTAAGTTGGGACACCCCTGCAGGGTATTATCTTTCGAAAGCCGTGCCCGCGGTTATGAGGCAGATGGGAATTTGTTAATGTCCGGTTGTAGAGAAGTTGTCACTTGACTTAATTAAAATACATCAACCGTGTGTGTAGCCGTGATGGTCTCTTCTTGGCGGAGTCCGGGAAGTGAACACGGTTTGAGTTATGAATGAACGTAAGTAGTTTCAGGATCACTTCTTGATCATTTCTAGCTTCGCCACCGTTGCGTTGCTTCTCTTCTCGCTCTCATTTGCGTATGTTAGCCACCATATATGCTTAGTGCCTGCTGCAGCTCCACCTCATTACACCATCCTTTCCTATAAGCTTAAATAGACTTGATCTCGCGGGAGTGAGATTGCTGAGTCCTCGTGACTCACAGATTCTACCAAAACAGTTGCAGGTGCCGACGATACCAGTGCAGATGACGCAACTGAGCTCAAGTGGGAGTTCGACGAGGAACGTGGTCGTTATTATGTTTCTTTTCCTGATGATCAGTAGTGGAGCCCAGTTGGGACGATCGGGGATCTAGCTTTTGGGGTTATCTTATTTTCATTTGGATTTGACCGTAGTCGGTCTATGTGTGGATTTTGGATGATGTATGATTTAATTTATGTATTATGTGAAGTGGCGATTGTAAGCCAACTCTCGTTATCCCATTCTTGTTCATTACATGGGATTGTGTGAAGATGACCCTTCTTGCGACAAAACCACAATGCGGTTATGCCTCTAAGTCGTGCCTCGACACGTGGGAGATATAGTATAAGTGTGTGACGTGTGAGCTAAAATAAAAGGTGCGCGACGTCTTTTGTTTTTTAGAAGTTGTGAGGGTAGGGTGTGAAGAGCACATATGTGTGTGACGTCTACCTGCAGATAGACGGTTGGCGCGAGGGGACTCAGGAGAGTCGTGACTCGTGAGGGTGCGTGTGTGCGTGAGAGAGAGGGGGCACGTATCAATGCAATGCATGTGTCCGTAAATCATTATCCGACAAACGCTCGCCACAAGACATTTCCTGACGAACGCCGTAAGAACCATTAGATCAGCATCCGACAGTGTCAGTTTTGCCATGTCATTTAATAGAACAGCCACTCCTCCTACACACAAATCTTCCACATGAGTGTTAGCAACTGCCGTATGCTCGTCCCTCCGTTCCAAAATGCAGTGCATATAGCTTTATTGAAAATTTGAACCTCGCAAACTTTTACCGAGTTTTCGTGTACCAAAATGCACATATAGAATACCCAGTATGTATCAATTCATTCATCTTCAAGAGGTAACTATAAAGATGGGGGACGAGTCTACAAAGAAAGACCGTCGTATCACCTGCAGCAATTTCAACCATCCTTTGGTGTGGAGGAATATCATAGGAACTCTATATGATATGATTTTTATAGTATTTTTTCCTTTAGAGCCAATTGGTTCATAGGAATAGATTCATATACTCCACATTTCAAAGGAAATAAACATGATATAATTTTTATAGCTTTAGAGCCACTTGTTCCTATAAATGGATTCCTATACTCCCATAATTTCATAGGAAAATAAACATTAGCGTATATTCAACAGAAAAGTTCCTATGATGTGAACCAAATGACATCTCTTTTCTAATCCCTCCTCATAGGAATTGAGATACATGTCATCTCTAGATTCAATAGAAAAGTTCCTATGATGTGAACCAAATGACATCTCTTTTCCAATCCCTACTCATAGGAATTGAGATACATGTCATCTCTTTCCCTACAACTTCCATGTATACATCTTCTATTCCTAAATAGCTACTACAACCCCCTATTAGCTTTTTTTCCTAGACATGCAACTATGGCACAAGAACATGTCATGCATGCAAGTCATAAATCACATTGTTTTTGTACTCTATGCATGCAAGCACCACATCATCAATTCGTGCATGTTACTTATAAGTTATTTCTTGCATTAAATTTTGTATTGACAATGTATGTGCTAGTCAAGTGCACACATATGTAGTTCACATTCACATTTTTGTTAGAAATGTCATTCTTTTAACTGCAATTTATAGGATCGAAAGTATGTCTAGAGGGGGGGTGATTATACTACTTGACAAAATAAAAATCTAGCCTTTTCCCAATTTTAAGTCTTGGCAGATTTTAGCAACTTTGCACAAGTCAAGCAATCAACATACACATGCAATTCTTAGAGTATAGCAGCGGAATGTAAAACAATTGCACATGAAGGTAAAGGGAGGAGTTTGAGGGAGCAAACGCAATGTAACCACGGAGATTTTTTATCCGTGGTTCCTATAGGCGGTGCTATCGTACATCCACGTCGATGGAGACTTCAACCCACGAAGGGTAACGGTTGTGTGAGTCCACAAAGGGTCCACGAAGAAGCAACCTTGTCTATCCCACCATGGCCATCATTCACGAAGGACTTGCCTCACTAGGGTAGATCTTCACGAAGTAGGCGATCTCCTTGCCCGTACAAACTCCTTCGTTCAACTCCACAATCTTGACGGAGGCTCCCAAGTGACACCTAACCAATCTAGGAGACACCACTCTCCAAAAGGTAATACATGGTGTGTTGATGATGAACTCCTTGCTCTTGTGCTTCAAATGATAGTCTCCCCAACACTCAACTCTCTCTCATAGGATTGGATTTGGTGGAAAGATGATTTGAGTGGAAAGCAACTTGGGGAAGGCTAGAGATAGAGATTTATGTGGTTGGAATGGAATATCTTGACCTCAACACAAGTGTAGGTGGGTCTCTCTCAGAAAATGTATGCTGGAAGTGTAGGCATGTTCTGATGGCTCTCTCCACGAATGAAGAGTGGGTGGAGGGGTATATATAGCCTCCACACAAAATCTTACCGTTACACACAATTTACCAAACTCGGTGGGACCGAATCATGAAACTCGGTCAGACCGATTTAGTTCATAATGTGACCGTTAGGCATTTCGGTGGGACCGACACGTCAACTCGGTGGGACCGATTTCATTAGGGTTAGGGCATAACGTAATCTCGGTGAGACCGATTACACAAACTCGGTGGGAATGATTTTCTTAATAAGCTAACCAGAGAGTTGGTCAGGCAAACTCGGTGGGACCGAATCGCTCATTTCGGTGAGACCGAAACATTACGAAAGGGAAACAGAGAGTTTGCATTGAGAACTCGGTGGGACCGATCGCTCATCTCGGTTAGACCGAAACGTTACGAAGGGAAACAGAGAGTTTGCAATCCCATCTCGGTGAGACCGAGATGCCTATTGTTGAGACCGAAGTGACTAGGGTTTGTGGCAGTGGCTAAGTCAAATGAACTCGGTGGCGTTGGATAGAAAGTTTCGGTGGGGCCGAGTTTGACTTTTGGTTTGGGACATATGTGGATATGAGAAAGTGGTTGAGGGTTTTGGAGCATATCACTAAGTATTTTGAGCAAGCAAGTTATTAAGCAACACCTCATCCCCTTTTAATAGTATTGGCTTTTCCTATGGACTCAATGTGATCTTGGATCACTAAAAGTAAAATGTAGAGTCTTGAGCTTTAGAGCTTGAGCCAATCCTTTGTCCTTACCATTTTGAGGGGTCCACATTTCTAATCCATGCCATGCCAATCATTGAACTTTCCTGAAATATTCATCTTGAAATAGCATTAGTTCAATGAGCTATATGTTGTTAATAATTACCAAAACCACCCAGGGACAGTTGCACTTTCAATCTCCCCCTTTTTGGTAATTGATGACAACATATAGATCAAAGCTTCGACAAATGATAATAAGATTGAAATACATCGTTCCTTTGAGAAGTATGTGATAAGCAAGAGCTCCCCCTAAATTTGTGCATTATTTGAGATCTGCTTTTGAATGCAAATGCATAATTGATTAGGATCATGTGTTACTCTTCCATGTCACATACATCTTAGTGGAGCGCTCAAAATGATATAAATTAAAAGCATGCACTCATCACCAAGCAAAGTGAATGATCATATATGGATATAAAAGATATTATCATCCAAGCAAGCATTAAGGTAGCATATGATCAAACACATGATCATACAAGTATCTCACACAAGGACATAGAGTATCAAACAAGCACACAATAAAGTTTCAACCAAAAGCAAGAGAGACAAAGAAGCAAAACACTCTCTCTCGAAGCCTATGATCTATACATATTTCTCCCCCTTTGGCAACAAGTTACCAAAAAGTTCAAATATGCATAGTGTTATGCGTCTCTCAGGCTTGGTCTTCGGGAGGTGGTGTAGAGAGAACTCCAAGGATGATGGCATTAGTTGATGTAGCTGCAGCTGGTGGAGTGGCTGCTGGAGGCTGCACTAAAGCTGTGGCTGCTGGTGCTGATGTGGTGGCTCTAGTGTCAGCCATGGGTACTGCAGCAGACCTCTGACCTCTAGGCACTCACTGAAAAGCATCTATGGTAGCCTTCCCCTTCTTCTCTTCTACTTCCTCTTGAAGCTGCTCAACTGTTGTGTGCATCTCACTTACTTTCAGAACAAGATTATAGAAGTTTTGTTCAATGATCCTCTCCAAGCTCTCCTGATTCTGAGTTAGGGTGGCCAAGCCCTTCTCAATCCTCAAAGTAGATTGGATCAGATATGCAAGTTGATCTTGTTTGCTCTTCAAGAACACCTGAGGTGCTACTTCAGCACTTGGCATCTTTGCAGCTTTCTGTGCCTTTGCTTTAGCTTTCTTTTCTTGTGCTTGCACTGATGAAGGTTCTTTCTCATTCATCACAACTTTGTTGTCTTCAAATTCAGGATATAGAGGTAGATGCTCCTTGTCCAACAAGTAAGTACCTGTGCCCATCTTGGAGTTCATGAGCACCTGAATATGTGGAGCATACCCACAAGATCCCTTCTGGTCAGCAGCTGTCCTCTTGATTGTCTCTACAATCAGACTCATGACCTTGAACTTTTGAGGGACATAAAAAATGTGCAGCAAGTTGATTGAATGTTCTCGAATCATCTTGTGATCTCTAGACTTGGGTAGCAAAGTATGCCTTAGGATGGTGTTGATTGTGGGTAGACCAGACAACAAGTAGTGTACAGATCCAAGCTTGTGTGTCTCCAAAGCTTTATCAGGGATCTCTTTGTACATATTTGCCATAGGGTTGTGGTCTTTCTTCTCTTGGCATATACATCCAAGTCATCCTCATGAGCTTCTGGGGCATTGATCAACTTGGCCCATTCATCAACAGTTGATTGGTAAGTATACCTTCAGACATCCAAACTATCATCCCATCTGGATAGAAATGAGCAGTGGAGTAGAATTGCAGTTTGAGCTCATCATTCCATTTGGTAAGTTTCTGTCCTTCAGCACTTTCTTCCTTGAGGTGGCCTCATCCTCAACAGCCACATAGTCCTCATCCTCTGAATCCGAGGTTCTCTTCTTCCTTGTTCTGGTGGCTGCCTTAGGCAAGTTACTTGGTGTGCTCCTGCTGCCCTCATCATAGCTGCTTGAGGGACTAGAGCCCACTCAATTGCACTTGCTCTTCTGATCTGTTCTGGCTATCACTTTGGTCAGACATCTTGGCAGGCAAACTGACAGCAGACCCTATGAATCGATATAGATGAGGTAGAGTAGATGTGCATCAGAAAGTGCAGAGATTTTGCAAAACAGATGACTCAAAAACTTAGTTTTAGTTCTCTACAGAAAGCATTTCGGAGCTACCGATTTGTTAAACTCGGTGATACCGAAGCAACTTTTGGAACCTAAACTAGTGAACTCGGTCAGACCGAGTCACAGTTTGGTGGCACCGAGATTGCTAGGGTTTCACAAAGAGTCGAACTCGGTCACACTGATTTGCAGTTTTCGGCCAGAACGAAAAGTGCATGTGCAATGGCCTAAGCCAAATCGGTGAGACCGATTTCTACAACTCGGTCGGTCTGAGATGAGTTCGGCGGAGACCTAACCCTAAATTTTCAAATCAAATCTAATCTAAAGGATGTTTTCTCTGGATAGATTGTTTACACACATGGTAAAGATCATGGCAAAGCAATGTGCTAAGAATCGGAGTAAGGGATTAGCACAAAGAGTCGAACCCATACCCTAGTTCGGCGGGAGTTCGCTACAACAACAACGGCGGAGCAGAATTCCGTTGACGGCGACGGAAACCAGCGGCGGGAGGTCGCTGGCGGCGAGGAGACGATCCGGAGACCCGAGGAGGCAAAGCAGGACACACGCGCGGGATGAGGAGTTTGAAGAAATTTCCAAAATCTCACCCGTGGGTATATATATCCCGACCCTCTCGGTGTGACTGAGTGGAACAACTCGGTGGCATCGAGATGCAGAATCGCAAGCGGTTACTGCAACTCGGCGTGACCAAAAAGTTCAAATCGGTTGCACCGAGATGGAAAACCTAGATCAACTTAGTGAACTCGGTGTGACCGAAATGGATGACTCGGTCATACCGAATTGCACAAAGAGGTTTTGGAAGTTTAAGTCTATGACGAATCGGGAACTCCGAGTGCTCCTCACACAGAGTGGTTCGAATCTGACTTGATCAAACTTTGTGATGTAGCATGAATAGAGTTTGAGACGAGAAAAGCATAGATAGCTAGAGGGTGTCCTTAGGCATTCTTGTTCATCCACTTGGCAAAAGAGAAAAGGCCAAACAATCGAAACAACAAGTGGATGTCCTCAAATGAGTAAAATATGCATCCAACATGCTCACACAATAAAATGGCAAATGAAATATGTGGCAAAGCATGCACAAACACTCTAGCATCTATCAAGCAATTTGGCGATGACTAGGTCATCTATATATTAGTATATTGACTTAGGAGTCAAATGAGAACATTTGATCATAGGTCATACTCATCGTTTAAGCACATGTGGGGTTACTACTTTTACATAAAACATTGTTGTGTTCACACCATTAGAGTTGCTTTAGCTCAATTGATTAGAGTAAAGCTCCCCCTAGATGTGATATCCCCCCTAAGAGGGACGAACTAACCTTGGGTTTTGTCGATGATGACTTCATGTAGGTGTTGAAGATGTGGACGCTCAATGTCGATGTAGATCATTCGGAGCAATCCATTAGAGTGAGTTGCACTTTCAATACCTACACGGGTTAGTGATACGTCTCCAACGTATCTATAATTTTTGATGGTTCCATGCTATTATATATTCTGTTTTGGATGTTTAATGGGCTTTATTATACACTTTTATATTATTTTTGGGACTAACCTATTAACCGGAGGCCCAGCCCAAATTGCAGTTTTTTTGCCTATTTCAGTGTTTCGAAGGAAAAGGATATCAAACGGAGTCCAAACGGAATGAAACCTTCGGGAACGTGATTTTAGGAACAAACGTGATCCAGAGGACTTGGAGTGGACGTCAAGCAATCAACGAGGAGGCCATGAAGCAGGGGGCGCGCCTACCCCCCTGGGCGCGCCCTCCACCCTCGTGGGCCCCTCGTAGCTCTCCTGGCCGACCTCCTTCGCCTATATATTATCATATACCCTGGAATCATCAGATACGGAGCCAAAACCCTATTTCCACCGCCGCAACCTTCTGTACTCGTGAGATCCCATCTTGGGGCCTTTTTCGGCGCTCCGCCGGAGGGGGCATTGATCACGGAGGGCTTCTACATCAACACCATAGCCTCTCCGATGATGTGTGAGTAGTTTACCTCAGACCTTCGGGTCCATAGTTATTAGCTAGATGGCTTCTTCTCTCTCTTTGGATCTCAATACAAAGTTCTCCTCGATCTTCTTGGAGATCTATTCGATGTAATCTTCTTTTTGTGGTGTGTTTGTCGAGATCCGATGAATTGTGGGTTTATGATCAAGATTATCTATGAACAATATTTGAATCTCCTCTGAATTTTTTTATGTATGATTGGTTATCTTTGCAAGTCTCTTTGAATTATTAATTTGGTTTGGCCTACTAGATTGATCTTTCTTGCAATGGGAGAAGTGCTTAGCTTTGGGTTCAATCTTGCGGTGCTCTATCCCAGTGACAGAAAGGGAAACGACACATATTGTATTGTTGCCATCGAGGATAAAAAGATGGGGTTTATATCATATTGCATGAGTTTATCCCTCTACATCATGTCATCTTACTTAAAGAATTACTCTGTTCTTATGAACTTAATACTCTAGATGCATGCTGGATAGCGGTTGATGTGTGGAGTAATAGTAGTAGATGCAGAATCGTTTCGGTCTACTTGTCACGGACGTGATGCCTATATACATGATCATACCTAGATATTCTCATAACTATGCTCAATTCTATCAATTGCTCGACAGTAATTCGTTTACCCACCGTAATACTTATGCTATCTTGAGAGAAGCCACTAGTGAAACCTATGGCCCCCGGGCCTATCTTCCATCATATTACTCTCCCGTCAACAAGCTATTTCTGGCGGCGTTTATTTTACTTTGCATCTTTATTTACTCTTTATAATAAAAATACCAAAAATATTATCTTACCATATCTATCAGATCTCACTCTCGTAAGTGACCGTGAAGGGATTGACAACCCCTTTATCACGTTTTTTGCGAGGTTCTTATTTGTTTGTGTAGGTGCGTGGGACTTGAGCGTGGTATCCTACTGGATTGATACCTTGGTTCTAAAAAACCGAGGGAAATACTTACGCTACTTTACTGCATCACCCTTTCCTCTTCAAGGGAAAACCAACGCAGTGCTCAAGAGGTAGCAAGAAGGATTTCTGGCGCCGTTGCCGGCGAGATTTACGTCAAGTCACGTCAAGATTTGACTCCCGACAACGAGCCATTTCTGGCGCCGTTGCCGGGGAGATTTGCGCAAGTCAAGTCAAGATTTGACTCCCGACAACGAGCCATTTCTGGCGCTGTTGCCGGGGAGTCTACGCATAATTCAAGACATACCAAGTACCCATCACAAACTCTTATCCCTCGCACTACATTATTTGCCATTTGCCTCTTGTTTTCCTCTACCCCACTTCACCATTGCCGTTTTATTCGCCCTCTCTTTTTCGTTCGCCTCTTTTTCGCTTGCTTCTTGTTTGCTCGTGTGTTGGATTGCTTGCTTGTCACGATGGCTCAAGACAATACTAAATTGTGTGACTTTACCAATACCAACAACAATGATTTTCTTAGCACTCCGATTGCTCCTCTTACTGATGCTGAATCTTGTGAAATTAATGCTGCTGTGTTGAATCTTGTCATGAAAGATCAATTCGCCGACCTTCCTAGTGAAGATGCCGCTACCCATCTAAATAGCTTTGTTGATTTGTGTGATATGCAAAAGAAGAAAGATGTGGACAATGATATTGTTAAATTGAAGCTATTTCCTTTTTCGCTTAGAGATCGTGCTAAAGCTTGGTTTTCGTCTTTGCCTAAAAATAGTATTGATTCATGGAATAAGCGCAAAGATGCTTTTATCTCTAAGTATTTTCCTCCCGCTAAAATCATCTCCCTTAGAAACGATATCATGAATTTTAAGCAACTTGATCATGAACATGTTGCACAAGCTTGGGACAGGATGAAATTAATGACACGTAATTTCCCTACACATGGTTTGAATCTTTGGATGATTATATAAAAAATTTATGCCGGATTGAATTTTGCTTCTAGAAATCTTTTAGATTCGGCCGCGGGAGGCACTTTTATGGAAATCACTTTAGGAGAAGCTACTAAACTCCTAGACAATATTATGGTTAATTATTCTCAATGGCACACCGAAAGACCTACTAGTAAAAAAGTGCATGCGATAGAAGAAATTAATGTTTTGAGTGGAAAGATGGATGAACTTATGAAATTGTTTGCTAATAAGAGTGTTTCCTCTGATCCTAATGATGTGCCTTTGTCTACCTTGATTGAGAATAATAATGAATCTATGGATGTGAATTTTGTTGGTAGGAATAATTTTGGTAACAACGCGTATAGAGGAAACTTTAATCCTAGGCCGTTCCCTAGTAATTCCTCTAATAATTATGGTAATTCCTACAACAATTCTTATGGAAATTTTAATAATATGCCCTCTGAATTTGAGACTAGTGTTAAGGAGTTTATGAATTCGCAAAATAATTTCAACGCTTTGCTTGAAGAAAAATTGCTTAAGGTTGATGAGTTGGCTAGGAACGTTGATAGAATTTCTCTTGATGTTGATTCTTTGAAACTTAGATCTATTCCACCTAAGCATGATATCAATGAGTCTCTCAAAGCCATGAGAATTTCCATTGATGAGTGCAAAGAAAGAACCGCTTGGATGCGTGCTAAGAAAGATTGCTTTGTGAAAGCGTGTTCTTCTAGTTTCTATGAAAATAAAGATGAAGATCTAAAAGTTATTGTGTGTCTCCTATTAAATCTTTGTTTTGCAATATGAATCTTGATAATGATGGGACTGGAGATGAGTCACCTTTACCTAGAAGGCGTCCCAAAAATTCAGAGTTTTTAGATCTTGATGCAAAAAATGGTAAAAGTGGGATTGAAGAGGTCAAAACTTTAGATATTAATGAACCCACTATTTTGGATTTCAAGGAATTTAATTATGATAATTGCTCTTTGATAGATTGTATTTCCTTGTTGCAATCCGTGCTAAATTCTCCTCATGCTTATAGTCAAAATAAAGCTTTTACTAAACATATCGTTGATGCTTTGATGCAATCTTATGAAGAAAAACTTGAGTTGGAAGTTTCTATCCCTAGAAAAATTTATGATGAGTGGGAACCTACTATTAAAATTAGAATTAAAGATCATGAATGCTATGCTTTGTGTGATTTGGGTGCTAGTGTTTCCACGATTCCAAAAACCTTGTGTGATTTGCTAGGATTCCGTGAATTTGATGATTGTTCTTTAAACTTGCACCTTGCGGATTCCACTATTAAGAAACCTATGGGAAGAATTAATGATGTTCTTATTGTTGCAAATAGGAACTATGTGCCCGTAGATTTCATTGTTCTTGACATAGATTGCAATCCTTCATGTCCTATTATTCTTGGTAGACCTTTCCTTAGAACGATGGGTGCAATTATTGATATGAAGGAAGGGAATTTTAGATTCCAATTTCCATTAAGGAAAGGTATGGAACACGTGAAGATAGCCATTATTGGGCGCGGAAGCCAAGAAGTGCAAACATTTATGGGAAGCCGGACACTACTCGACAGGTACTCGGAATTTGGAGAAGAACCCGCCTTGCAATGTCGAAGACAATCTGCGCGCCGGACTCATCGTCATTGAAGCCTGGTTCGGGGGCTACTGAGGGAGTCCTGGATTAGGGGGTCCTCGGACAGCCGGACTATATCCTTTAGCCGGACTGTTGGACTATGAAGATACAAGATTGAAGACTTCGTCCCGTGTCCGGATGGGACTCTCCTTGGCGTGAAAGGTAAGCTTGGCAATACGGATATATAGATCTCCTCCCTTGTAACCGACTCTGTGTAACCCTAGCCCCCTCCGGTGTCTATATAAACCGGAGGGTTTAGTCCGTAGGACAACAACAATCATACCATAGGCTAGCTTCTAGGGTTTAGCCTCTACGATCTCGTGGTAGATCAACTCTTGTAATACTCATATCATCAAGATCAATCAAGCAGGAAGTTGGGTATTACCTCCATCGAGAGGGCCCGAACCTGGGTAAACATCGTGTCCCCCGCCTCCTGTTACCATCCGCCTTAGACGCACAGTTCGGGACCCCCTACCCGAGATCCGCCGGTTTTGACACCGACATTGGTGCTTTCATTGAGAATTCCACTGTGCCGTCACCGTAAGGCTATATGGCTCGTCTCGTTGTCAAGGACAACATCACCTCTGGGGGAGCCCTGGCTGTGGGCCAAACTCTCCGACTAGGCGGCTTCGTCATGACCGCCCGTTCGGCCGCTGCGCCGACGATGACTTCTCGGGTCATCAAAAACAGTCTCGACGTCGGCTCGGAATTCGCCGAGCAGATGGATTCAATGGAGCACTCTTCTTTGAATGAGCTCTTGGATCGCATCGCCGCCTTGGGAGTCGCTACGGACTATGATCGGATCGGGCTTAAACCTGACCAAAGGGAGATTAACTCTCTGCCGGTCACCCATCAGATAGCGGTGGTGGAGGAGCAACGCAGCGATTCTTCCTCTATCTTGAGGACAAGCTATGTCCGGATACCCGAGCTCTCTAAGCCGGATACCCATTTACGGGAGGACATGGCCCAAGCTCTGAACCTAGAGTTAGACAGCGGGCCAGACCTATTGAGCAACAAACCGGAGCCCGAACTTTCAAGATCGGAAACTCCGCCGCTCCTGGGTCTCAGATCGGGTCAGGGTTTGGACCTAAATCTACCCACCCACCCAGATATAAGTGACCTTTCCTAGATTAGAAAAGAGCCCCAAAAGACAGTACATCACTATTGGGCCAGATTCCTCCTTGTAATGAGCAAGGCCAAGGACTGTCGCGAGGAAGAAACAATTTCATTCTTTTTCAAAAATTGCACGGACAAGGGAATCCTCAACGCCATAAGTCGCCGTGACATAGCACACTTCGCTGACTTGGCGGCCATAGTACAGAAGTACTGCGCCATGGAAAGCGCCTGGAAAACCCAAACAAAATTCTGGGATCCTCCGGCTCTCACTAAACCCCTCGTCCGAATTAAAAGGGTGTACTCTCATAAGTCACCTGGTCTAGTTACAAAGAAACAAAAGCCCACTACAGGGCGTGGAACCGTATTGGAGGGATGGCTCAATGGGCCATGAAAAATTCACAGTACAACGGATACCATACCAAGACACAGCCTTAGAGCATGTTGGGTACTCCGGCAGGTGGCCAAGAGCGGTGAGGATATCCTCATCAACAATACCGCAGAGCACCATCCCGTGGAGAACAACAATACAGTATTGACAGTCTTCGAGACCTTCGCCTCAAATAATAGGCGTAAGAGAGCACTCCGCAGCCTTGCCGAAGTCTGCCACGTAGAAGCAATAAATCCATGGAGCGATACGGCTATCACCTTCAATGCCAGTGACGAACCTAAATTCCGAACAGCCCGAGCACTAGCCGCCTTGGTCCTTAGTCCAATTGTGGACGGCTTCCGGCTTACTAAAGTACTCATGGACGGCGGCAGCGGATTAAACCTCATCTATGAGGAGACTCTTCGAAAAATGGAAATAGACAGAAGCCGCATTGAGCAAAGCAGCACGACCTTCGGAGGAATCATCCCTAGTTGGGAGGCACGATGTGCTGGCAAAATCACACTAGATGTGGTATTCGGCACGCCGGAGAATTATAGGTCCGAAGAAATCACATTCCAAGTGGCCCCATTCTATAGCGGATACCACGCCCTTCTAGGGCAGGAGGCATTCACGATCTTCCAAGCTATACCCCATTACGGGTACATGAAGCTCAAAATGCCCGGGCCCAATGGAATCATCACTCTAGCTAGTGATCCGGACATAGCACTCTGCGCCAAAAATAAAACAGCCGCACTAGCCATCGAGGCGTTATCCGAAGCCCTCGCGGCCGAGGAATTAACTGTGCTGCGCTCCACAGTGGACAGGGACGACGTGATACTCGATAAAAGATCCAAGTCCACCTCTTTTAAACCAGCGGATGAAATAGTCAAATTCCAAGTCCATCCAACGGACCCTTCAAAAACAGCATCCATCGGGGCACAGTTAAACCCCATAGTAGACGCCGCACTACGGGAGTTCTTGCGCGAAAATTGGGACATCTTCGCCTGGCATCCTTCAGACATGCCAGGAATCCCACGCAGGCTGGCCGAGCATAGCCTTAACATCCTAAAGGGATTCAAGCCGGTCAAGCAAACTCTTCGGCGCTTCTCTGAGCCTAAGCAACAAGCCATGGGAGATTAGCTAGCCAAGTTACTGGAGGCCGGATTCATCCGAGAAATGAAACATCCGGACTGGCTAGCAAACCTGGTGATGGTACCAAAGAAGGACAAATCCTGGCGCCTATGCGTCGACTTCAAGGACCTTAATAAGGCTTGCCCAAAGGATCCCTTCCCCCTCCCCTGCATCGAGCAAATTATCGATGCTACAGCAGGACACGACTCATTGTGTTTCCTCGACGCATACTCCGGATACCATCAAATTAAGATGGTGGAGTCCGATCAAGCCGCAACGGCATTTATCACTCCATGCGGCCCCTTCTGTTTTAACACCATGCCTTTCAGGCTAAAAAACGCCGGTGCAACCTATCAACGCATGATCCAGACATGCTTGGAGACACAGATTGGCAAAACAGTGGAGGCATATGTAGACGATGTGGTCATTAAAACCAGACACGTCGAATCCCTAATAGACGACTTGAGGCTCACGTTCGACAATCTCCGAACATACGACATTAAGCTCAATCCGGAAAAATGCGTCTTCGGCGTGCCCGCCGGAAAGCTCTTAGGCTTCATCGTCTCCAACAGAGGAATAGAAGTAAATCCGGCTAAAATCCGAGCTCTGTCATAGTTGGCCATCCTAACAGACCTCAAGCAAATCCAGAAACTAACTAGATGCGTGGCTGCCTTAAGCCGCTTCATCTCCAGATTAGGAGAAAAGGCACTGCCTCTTTATCGCCTTCTTCGACGCACCGAACACTTCGAGTGGACGGATGTGGCCATGGCCGGACTAGAAGAAATAAAATCCATCTTGGCCACAAACCCAATCTTGGCCGCACCTAACGTCGGCGAACCAATGCTGCTATATATAGCGGCAACACACCAAGTTGTAAGCGCGGTGCTCGTCGTCGAACGAGAGAGGGACAGACATAAATTCCCGCTCCAAAAACCGGTATACTATGTATCCACTATCCTCACTCCATGCAAATCACGGTACCCACGTTATCAAAAGATAGCATACGCAGTCTTCATGGCATCCCGGAAACTACGACACTACTTTCAAGAGTGTTCAATCACGGTGGCCTCTGAAGTACCACTCAACAACATAATAAACAACCGTGAGGCCACGGGCCGGATTGCTAAATGGGCTATTGAGCTCCTCCCGTTCGACATAACATATAAACCACGGCGAGCCATTAAGTCACAAGTACTGGCTGATTTTGTCGCCGAATGGAAAGAAGCCGAACTCCCTAAAGAGTACGGCGCCTACTCCAATTGGATTATGCACTTTGACGGCTCTAAAATGCTGGCGGGTCTGGGGGCTGGTGTCGTCCTGTCATCCCCCACCGGAGATACAGTCCAATACGTACTCCAAATACTATATACAGACTCCAACAACGCAGCAGAATATGAGGCCCTGTTACATGGTCTCCGGATGGCAGTCTCCATGGGCATTCAACGCTTGGAGGTGCGTGGGGACTCGAACCTCGCAATATCTCAAATAAATGGAGACTTCGACGCCAAGGATCCAAAAATGGCGGCTTATCGCAACGCCGTCCTCAAAATGTCAGCTCGGTTCGAGGGGCTCGAATTCCACCATGTGGCCCGGGAAAAAAATCAGGCGGCGGATATCCTCGCCCGCATCGGCGCTAAGCGCGACCCTGTCCCACCTAATATCTTCTTGGAAAGGTTGTTTAAGCCATCCGTTGTATGGGAAGGGGAGACCGGTAACAATAGTCCGGACCCGGCCACATCAACAGATACCGAACACCATGACATAATCGGAGGCTCTGCCACCGAAATAACACCTTCTGCCCACGTAATAATGGTTGTCATCGCCCCGTGGACAGAACCATTCCTGGCCTACCTAACTAGGCAGGAACTACCCGAGGACCCAAATGAGGCGCGCTGCATTGTGCGGCGGTCTAAAGCCTACAAGGTCCACGAGGGAGAACTTTATAAGAAAAGCGCTACCGGAGTCCTTCAACGGTTCATCTCTGAAGCAGAGGGGTGGCAACTTTTGGCAGAAATTCATGCTGGACTTCACGGCCACCACGCCGCAGCTCGGGCCCTTGTAAGCAAGGCCTTCCGTACAGGTTTCTATTGGCCGACGGCCCGAGCAGACGCACAGGACCTCGTTCAACGTTGCGTCGGTTCCCAGCTTTTTGCAAACCAAAGCCATATGCCGCCTGCCGCTCTCCAAACAATCCCCATTACTTGGCCCTTTGCGGTCTGGGGGCTTGATATGGTCGGACCCCTCAAAGGGGGAAGCCATAAGAGAAAATACTTATTGGTCATGGTGGATAAATTCACCAAATGGATAGAAGCCAAACCAGTTAAAACGGCCAAATCCGAACCAGTGATAGACTTCATATCTGGGGTTGTACACCGTTATGGCGTCCCCCATAGCATCATCACCAATAACGACTCGAACTTTACAGCCGATGAGGTAAAACTTTGGTGCAGCAACATGGGCATCAAGCTTGATTATGCTTCTATCTATCACCCGCAAACTAACGGTCAAGTCAAGCGAGCAAATGGTCTTACCATGAGCGGCATTAAACCCAGATTAGTGCGATCCTTGAAGGAATCCGATACGCACTGGGTAGAGGAGCTCGACTCCGTACTATGGGGGCTGCGGACCACGCCGAATCGCACTACCGGATACACACCGTTTTTTATGGTGTACGGCGCAAAGGCGGTACTTCCCTGTGACATAATTCATGACTAACCTCGAGTGCGCATGTATGAAGAGAAAGAAGCCGAGCTTGATCGGCAGGACAGTTTGGACGCTCTGGAGGAGGAGCGTGACGTGGCAAAAGGCCGTTCCGCATTCTATCAGCAACAGGCTCGAAGGTATCAAAGCAGAGAAGTACGGGCCAAAACTTATAACGTTGGCGAACTCGTTCTATGCCTACCGGAGAAGAAAAAGAACAAGCTCAAGCCCAAATGGGAAGGTCCCTACGTTATTGACCAAGTTCTGACCGGTGGAGCGTACCGTTTGCGGGATGCATTGGACAATCGACTCGAGCCAAACCCATGGAACGCAGCCAGACTCCAAAGGTTCTACGCCTAGTGCCGGACTCGGTGTTCGTCTCCTTACCTCTGTCAATTTTTTATATATTCGTTATCTGTCTTTTCTTTCTTTTTCTCTTTCTTCCTTTCTTTTTCTTCAAAGCCTTCAAAGGCTAAAATGTGTCTTGACTACACAATCTTGACGCGCTAGCCGCGCTCATTATACCTGGGGGCTTCTTATACAGAAGCTTAATATAACTATTTTTCGGGCTCTATGCCCCACACATGTGTTATTCTTCTGCATGTACCTTTTTTCGCCATTATATGCATCGATATGACTTAAGTTTTGGCCAAGCTGGGTTGCCTGGCTCTTGTGTTTATGCCCTACGTTCCCGTTAATTCGGCTAGAGCATAAGGGGAGCACCTCTGCGATTGTTACTGCCGGGTCAGCCGGACGTGTACCTCAGACTGGGTGAAGCCGAAAGCTAGCGTTCTTAAGGGAATACTGGGTCGGTGAACAAAAGATGATCCTTATTTATTGTAATACATGCCCCTAGATGTCTATATCCTACGTCTCTTTTCGCAGCTCAGACATGCACATCAGGGCATGCGTACCCAGGGAAAGGAACCCTTAACGGAACTATTCTCCCTGGAAGATTTTTCTTACTATCCATGTAATATAACATAGCTAGTTGGGTACTTGTCTATTCAAGCACTTATGACCCCTACGCCTGGTTTCCACGCGTACCCCGGTTTTTTCATAACTGAGCGGGTATTCGGATACACTCCGGACAGTCGGGGCAGAGGTCGAAGCGAAAAGGTTCGCCATGACAAATGATTTACAATCCGGCTAGGGACAATACATGTCACTTGAAGTACACAGTCCCTTTGACTGACTAAATTCTTCTTCTATACCATCCAACAGGTTTTCTAGCCTACAATCATGTTGGGAATACTTTACGGCTAATTCTACCTGGTCATACACCAAACTGACGGGGATCTCTTTCCCATCAGGCCCCACAGGTCCGACCTCGGCCATGTGGTTCGGGCCAGCCTTGGTATATCGGGTCTTCACCATGGCCCAGGCTTCCCTCGCACCTTGTCGGCAGGCTGATATCTTCCATAATCGGAAGCGCTGCCGTGCTCCCTTGAGCTTCTCTATAAGCTCCCCCATGCTTCTTGGCGGGGAAACGGATGGCCACAAGGCTTGGGCAATGCCCTGCATCACCTGCCGAATTTGTTCGTGCAGTTGGGAGAGCTCTGGGAGAAGGTCACCCGCAGACCCGGGCATCTCCTCCGCAGGACGACCCGTCAGTATACCTGCAGACATAACTATGTTAGCCGGTTTCTTCGCCGAACTCTTTAAAAGTTCGTTCAAGCACTTACTGAAAATGCCGCGTCGAAGCCTCTTATTCTCCTTTATGGAGTCAGCAAGCTGGGCTCGAACATCTTTTAGTTCCACGCCCAGCTGGATATTGGCGTCTTGGAGGTCGTTTTTCTCCCGCCTAACTTGCGTGAGCACGCGCTCGCCAGCCTTTAGCTGTCGTAGAGCATGTTGCTCATCCGGATTCACTCCGGGACCATCTGCATAATCTATTGTTAGATTTGCACGCATGCCGCATACTACCTGGTACATGACATTCTTTGCAATGAAAACAAGCTTTACCAGATGGGGCCTTCTCGGACTCCTTTACTGCGGCAACTGCGGCCTGTAGCTGGACTTTACACTCCTCCATCTCTAGAGACAACTGGGTATTCTTCTCCGTAAGAACCTATGCAAACAATGATCCTTAAATCAGTTGTGTCAACTGTTTCAAGTCTCAGGGGCTACTGATATACATGATTATTAAATTTCCTTACCCGTATATCTTTTACATACTGGTCCGTGGCTCTGGCAAGACCATTTTGAGTAGCTCGGATGTACGCGTCTCCTGAGTTGAAGGCATCGAACGCCTCTTGGGAGAAACAAGTGTCACGGAATACGGCCCGGCGACGCCTGTGATTCATGGCGCTCTCCACTTCGGAATTTGTAGCGGATAGCCTATCCGCATTCTCTGTAGGAGGAATATCCGGTGTTGGCCCCATGTTAGCGTCCGCCTCTATGTCCGGCTCTGGAGCCCGACTGGTGGAGGCGTGACCGGCAACCTCTCCGGATATAGTCCGGCGAGCGTTTTTCCTACTAGGAAACATGATCGTTATTATATTTTAAAAGACGACAACCACGGAGCGGAGTTTTGTTTCATACCTCTGCGACATCGTCGCAGTTCTGAGCGCCTTCCTTTTAAGCCTACCCGGCTTCGGTGCCCCTTGTTGGTGAGTCACTGCGGGTTCGGCATGGCGTCCCGAGGGCCTTCCCTGTAAAACACCATATGTGTGCGGTAGGTGAAGTGCAGAAAAAGGGATCCTTCTCGGAAGTTAGGGCTCAGGTTTTACTTACATGCGATGCAGGGAGTAGTCCAGGATAATCGGCCATGATGGCCACCATGGCATCGTCGCAGCTGAATTGATAGAATGTCCTGTCAATCAGCTCCACAAATATGTCCGGATCCTCTTCGAGTCGGGGGTCGAGGGCCCGGTCAGGGTCCTCTGTTTGTGGAGACGGGCTGTGGACCTCCCTCACAGCTTTTCGCAGTTCCTGCTTTGAAATAGCAAGGTAAGTACTCATGACAAAGAATGCGGAAAGGATTGGAGTGGAAAGTAGCAGCTCACCCAGCTTGGGGGGGGGGGGGGTTGTACATGGAGAATCCATCCCGTGGCTTAATGCGGACGAACTCCTCTTCTTCTCCTTTATACAAATCGGACAATATCTTCGCTAGTGCAGTGACGGAGTCCGGACCTTTACGACCGCAGCGGGTAGCATCGTCTTCTCCGTTGAAGTGCCACATGGGTTGTCCCTGATATTGAAGTGGCTGCACCCCTCGCATTAATTATACATATGGACATAACCTCAGTTATTGCTAATCCTGATTTGGCAAGCATATCTATCCGGCCCATCAGGTAAAGGACTTCTCCGTTATCTTCCTCCTGGGGGCTCGGAGGGCGCCAGCTGCGGCGTTTCTTCAAAGGGGCGTTGTCGAACTCAGGAAGGCCCATCCGAATAGGATCTGGAAGGGGGACGTCCTCCATATAGAACCACTCCGAAGGCCTGTCTTTGGACGCCTTCTTCGGGGTACCGGACAGGTATCCGGTCCCGGCGATGCACCATATTTCGGCTCCGCCCACTTGATATATTAACCCCTTCTGCGTATGGGGCACGAGGCAGAATAGCCTCCGCCATAGCTCGAAATGAGCTTCACAGCCCAGAAACAGCTCGCAAAGGGTGACGTAGCCAGCGATGTGTAATATGGAAGGAGGGGTAAAGTTATGCAACTGGAGGCCGTAGAACTCCAGGAGCCCGCAGAGGAACGGATGGAGTGGAAATCCAAGTGCCCTTAATAAGTAAGGGACAAGGCATACCCGCTCCCCCTGGACGGGTTGGGGAAGTTCTCCGCTTGCTCCCCGCCATTGTAGGTAGCGAGCCCGGCTCTAACGGGGACCATATACGCTGGAGGGAGAAATCCCTGGGTCTGTAACTTTACTAATTAGCTGTGAGGGACGGAACACCTCTTCCAATCGCCGGGCTTAGGGCTACGGGAGCAAGAGGAGGAGCTGCGATGGCCGGCCATGTTGGAATGGATTTTTTCAGGCGCGCTCCGATGGATACTCGCTGTGGGAGGATGGTGTGATCTGGATCTAAGAATCCCCGTCTCTTTAATAGACAGTTTACTCGCATGGCTAGGGTGGCAAATGTAAAAATGTCCTGGCTTCTCGCATTTGCTCGACACGTGGAAGATAGCCATTATTGGGCGCGGAAGCCAAGAAGTGCAAACATTTATGGGAAGCCGGACACTACTCGAGAGGTACTCGGAATTTGGAGAAGAACCCGCCTTGCAATGCCGAAGACAATCTGCGCGCCGGACTCATCGTCATTGAAGCCTGGTTCGGGGGCTACTGAGGGAGTCCTGGATTAGGGGGTCCTCGGACAGCCGGACTATATCCTTTAGCCGGACTGTTGGACTATGAAGATACAAGATTGAAGACTTCGTCCCGTGTCCGGATGGGACTCTCCTTGGCGTGAAAGGCAAGCTTGGCAATAGGAATATGTAGATCTCCTCCCTTGTAACCGACTCTGTGTAACCCTAGCCCCCTCCGGTGTCTATATAAACCGGAGGGTTTTGTCTGTAGGACAACAACAATCACACCATAGGCTAGCTTCTAGGGTTTAGCCTCTACGATCTCGTGGTAGATAAACTCTTGTAATACTCATCTCATCAAGATCAATCAAGCAGGAAGTAGGGTATTACATCCATCGAGAGGGCCCGAACCTGGGTAAACATCGTGTCCCCGCCTCCTGTTACCATCCGCCTCAGACGCACAGTTCGGGACCCCCTACCCGAGATCCGCCGGTTTTGACACAGACACATGTCACTCTTGATTCATTGCATATCCCGGTAAACCGCCGGACGCATTCACATAGAGTCATATTTTGTTCTAAGTATTGAGTTGTAATTCTTGAGTTGTAAGTAAATAAAAGTGTGATGATCATCATTATTAGAGCATTGTCCCAAGTGAGGAAAGGATGATGGAGACTATGATTCCCCCACAAGTCGGGATGAGACTCCGGACGAAAAAGGCCATATAAAAGAGGCCCAAAAAATGAGAGAAAAAGAGAGAAGGGACAATGCTACTATCCTTTTTCCACACTTGTGCTTCAAAGTAGCACCATGATCTTCATGATAGAGAGTCTCCTATGATATCACTTTCATATACTAGTGGGAATTTTTCATTATAGAACTTGGCTTGTATATTCCAATGATGGGCTTCCTCAAAATTCCCTAGGTCTTCATGAGCAAGAGAGTTGGATGCACACCCACTTAGTTTCTTTTGTTGAGCTTTCACATACTTATAGCTCTACTGCATCCGTTGCATGGCAATCCCTACTCACTCACATTGATATCTATTGATGGGCATCTCCATAGCCCGTTGATACGCCTAACTAATGTGAGACTATCTTCTCCTTTTTGACTTCTCCACAACCACCATTCTCTTCCACCTATAGTGCTATATCCATGGCTCACGCTCATGTATTGCGTGAAGATTGAAAAAGTTTGAGAACACCAAAAGTATGAAACAATTCTTGGCTTGTCATCGGGGTTGTGCATAATTAAATACTTTGTGTGGTGAAGATAGAGCATAGCCAGACTATATGATCTTGTAGGGATAACTTTCTTTGGCCATGTTATTTTGAGAAGACATGATTGCTTTGTTAGTATGCTTGAAGTATTATTATTTTTATGTCAATATTAAACTTTTATCTTGAATCTTTCGGATCTGAATATTCATACCACAAATAAGAGACTTACATTGAAAATTATGCCAAGTAGCATTCCACATAAAAAATTCTGTTTTTATCATTTACCTACTCGAGGACGAGCAGGAATTAAGCTTGGGGATGCTTGATACGTCTCCAACGTATCTATAATTTTTGATTATTCCATGCTATTATATATTCTGTTTTGGATGTTTAATGGGCTTTATTATACACTTTTATATTATTTTTGGGACTAACCTATTAACCGGCGGCCCAACCCAAATTGCAGTTTTTTTTGCCTATTTCAGTGTTTCGAAGGAAAATGATATCAAACGGAGTCCAAACGGAATGAAACCTTCGGGAACGTGATTTTCGGAACAAACGTGATCCAGAGGACTTGGAGTGGACCTCAAGAAATCAACGAGGAGGCCACGAGGCAGGGGGACGCGCCTACCCCTGGGCGTGCCCTCCACCCTTGTGGGCCCCTCGTAGCTCTCCTGACCGACCTCCTTCGCCTATATATACTCATATACCCTGGAATCATCAGATACGGAGCCAAAACCCTATTTCCACCGCCACAACCTTCTGTACCCGTGAGATCCCATCTTGGGGCCCTTTCCGGCGCTCCGCCGGAGGGGGCATTGATCACGGAGGGCTTCTACATCAACACCATAGCCTCTCCGATGATGTGTGAGTAGTTTACCTCAGACCTTCGGGTCCATAGTTATTAGCTAGATGGCTTCTTCTCTCTCTTTGGATCTCAATACAAAGTTCTCCTCGATCTTCTTGGAGATCTATTCGATGTAATCTTCTTTTTGCGGTGTGTTTGTCGAGATCCGATGAATTGTGGGTTTATGATCAAGATTATCTATGAACAATATTCGAATCTCCTCTGAATTCTTTTATGTATGATCGGTTATCTTTGCAAGTCTCTTCGAATTATCAGTTTGGTTTGGCCTACTAGATTGATCTTTCTTGCAATGAGAGAAGTGCTTAGCTTTGGGTTCAATCTTGCGGTGCTCGATCCCAGTGACAGAAAGGGAAACGACACGTATTGTATTGTTGCCATCGAGGATAAAAAGATGGGGTTTATATCATATTGCATGAGTTTATCCCTCTACATTATGTCATCTTACTTAAAGCATTACTCTGTTCTTTTGAACTTAATACTCTAGATGCATGCTGGATAGCGGTCGATGTGTGGAGTAATAGTAGTAGATGCAGAATCGCTTCGGTCTACTTGTCACGGACGTGATGCCTATATACATGATCATACCTAGATATTCTCATAACTATGCTCAATTCTATCAATTGCTCGACAGTAATTTGTTTACCCACCGTAATACTTATGATATCTTGAGAGAAGCCACTAGTGAAACCTATGGCCCCCGGGCCTATCTTCCATCATATTAGTCTCCCGTCAACAAGCTATTTCTGGCGCCGTTTATTTTACTTTGCATCTTTATTTACTCTTTATAATAAAAATACCGAAAATATTATCTTATCATATCTATCAGATCTCACTCTCGTAAGTGACCGTGAAGGGATTGACAACCCCTTTATCGCGTTGGTTGCGAGGTTCTTATTTGTTTGTGTAGGTGCGTGGGACTTGAGCGTGGTCTCCTACTGGATTGATACCTTGGTTCTAAAAAACTGAGGGAAATACTTACGCTACTTTACTGCATCACCCTTTCCTCTTCAAGGGAAAACCAACGCAGTGCTCAAGAGGTAGCAGTTAGTCCCACAAGGAACAAACAAGGATATCCATAGACATAGAGTGATGTTCACATAAGATGATGTCCATGAAAGCATTAGGTTACCTAGTCCCTTGTCTTACCAACAAGAGGTTTTGTGACTCCTTGAACTAGTGCAAGATATGGAAGTTGTTTGCACTTGTTCTCGCCAAAATGATGTGAGTGAGGTATATTGGCGGAGTCACCCTCAAGAACTGTCTAGTTCTTGTTCTTTGGGATCCACATCATCTTGATGGGAATCCTTGGAGTTGTAGTCGTACTTGATGAAGTAGAACTTGATGTAGTCTTGGGAACCCACTTGACCAAGGCCTTGGGAGCTTCTTCAAATGCATCAATCTCCTCTTGAAGCTTATCCTTGCCTTTTTGCTTGTGGTCTTGTGGTGGAAGATCATCTTGAGCTTGTGTCCCTTGGAAGGAAGTAGGATCATACTTCTCTTGTTGTGGAACAAACTTCGTCTTGGGGTATTGATCTTCTTCCCACTCAACTCCATTGGCATTGAACTTTCGTTCAAAACCAACACCTTGATTCTTCCGGTGCCTTCCTTGCTTGCGTACAATTTCCTCAAATTGCTTACTTCCGGCAAGGCTCTTGTAAACACCTTTCTCTATAATTCCCTTCAGTAAGCTATATTCTTGCTCAAGTGTAACTTGGCTAAGAGAATCATTAGTGTAATCAAGAGAACTAGTAGAAGCAACAATATTGGATTTAGCATGATTATTGTTACTACTAGAAGAAGAATCTTTCTTGGTCTTGTTGCTAGATTTAACTTGTGGCATGTAAGTAGACAAGAGTAAACGCTTGGCAATGTAAGAAGAACTTATCTTGCGAAGATCATCATTGATTGCTTTTAAGAACTCATGCTCTTGCTCAAGGTTGAGCTTTTCAAAGCGTAACTTCTTATGAGTCCTTAAAAGTTCTCGATGATCTTCCAAGGTAGTTTCATGAACTAACTTAAGACAGTTTAGTTCTTTAGTTAGATGCTCAATCTCCTTCTTATCATCGTCATTCGTTTTATCTTGAATAGCATGATTAATAGCAAGTTCATCATAGTTTTCATCACTAGAGTTTTCAACAAGTAAATCATCATCTCCTAGCAAATCATCTTCATCACTACTGAAATCAACATACTCAGGGTGTGATACCTTTGGGCCTTTAGCCATGAAGCATCTTCCAATTCCTTCATTTTGTGAGTCAAATATGTCGTAGGAGTTGGTTGACACAAGTGTTATACCGGCAACACCTTCATCTTGAGTATATTCGGAGTCGGAGTGATAACTTCTTTCGGAGTGATGGTCGGAGTCGGAGCCGGATACCCATTCACCAACATGAGCTTGATGTCTTCGTTTTGTGTAGCTCCTTGATGATTTGTCCTTCCTTTCCGAATCCTCGCTTCTCCGAGAGGTTCTTCGTTCATAACGATCATCTCTACTCCTCCTCTCTCTTGGTGGTGATTCTTCTCTTTTACTTCTTCTTTTGGGAGAATCTTCTCTTCTTCTGTAGGGAGCCGTACACTTATTGGAGTAGTGTCCGGGTCTTCCACAATTGTAGCAATTACGCTCACGACTAGAAGATCTTTTGTCATTGTAGGACCTTGACTTGGAACTTCTTTCCTTGCTTCTACTCTTGTAGAAGTTGTTGAAGTTCTTCACCATTAGGCTCAATTCTTCATTGAAGTTTTGTTTCTCACTTGATGATGTGGAAGCATCACATGAGGCTTTGTAAGCACCACTTGACTTGTTGTGGAGCTCTTCCTTATCCTTAAGTGACATCTCATGAGCAACAATTCTTCCAATGACTTCCGTAGGCTTGAGATCTTTGTAATTGGGCATCATTTGGACCAATGTGCACACGGTATCATATTTTCCATCCAAGGCTCTTAGGATCTTCTTGATGATGAATCTATCGGTCATCTCTTCACTTCCTAAGCCAGCAATCTCATTTGTGATGAGAGCAAGCCTAGAGTACATTTCAGCGACACCTTCACCATCCTTTATTTTGAACTTGTCAAGCTGACTTTGAAGCACATCCAATTTGGATTCCTTGATGGAGTCGGTACCGTCGTGCATATCAATCAAAGTATCCCAAATTTCCTTTGCATTCTCAAGACGGCTTATTTTGTTGAATTCTTCGGGGCACAATCCGTTGAAGAGAATATCACAAGCTTGAGCATTGTATTGCAACATCTTCAACTCTTCCGCGGTAGCTTCACGGTTCGGTTCTCTCCCATCAAAGAATTCACCTTGCAAGCCAATATAGACAATAGCCCAAACGGCGGGGTTATGTCCAAGAATATGCATTTTCATCTTATGCTTCCAACTAGCAAAATTTGTACCATCAACGTAAGGGCCTCTACGGTGGTAATTTCCCTCGCTAGACGCCATACTCTCCTAGGTTGTGAAACCAAGGCTATGATCACCAAAAGCTATGGAAATCAAGGCAAGTGGAGACCGTAGCTCTGATACCACTTGTAGGATCGAAAGTATGTGAAGAGGGTGGTGATTAGACTACGTGACCAAATGAAAATCTAGCCTTTTCCCTATTTTAAGTCTTGGCAGATTTTAGCAACTTTGCACAAGTCAAGCAATCAACCTACACATGCAATTCTAAGAGTATAGCTGCGGAATGTAAAACAATTGCACATGAAGGTAAAGGGAGGAGTTTGAGGGAGCAAACGCAATGTCGACACAGAGATTTTTTATCCGTGGTTCCAATAGGTGGTGCTATCGTACATCCACGTCGATGGAGACTTCAATCCACGAAGGGTAATGGTTGTGCGAGTCCACGGAGAGCTCCACCCACGAAGGGTTCAAGAAGAAGCAACCTTGTCTATCCCACCATGGCATCGCCCACGAAGGACTTGCCTCACTAGGGTAGATCTTCACGAAGTAGGCGATCTCGTTGCCCGTACAAATTCCTTTGTTCAACTCCACAATCTTGACGGAGGCTCCCAAGTGACACCTAACCAATCTAGGAGACACCACTCTCCAAAAGGTAATATATGGTGTGTTGATGATGAACTCCTTGCTCTTGTGCTTCAAATGATAGTCCCCCCAACACTCAACTCTCTCTCATAGGATTGGATTTGGTGGAAAGATGTTTTGATTGGAAAGCAACTTGGGGAAGGCTAGAGATCAAGATTTATGTGGTTGGAATGGAATATCTTGACCTCAACACAAGTGTAGGTGGTTCTCTCTCAGAAAATGTATGCTGGAAGTGTAGGCATGTTCTGATGGCTCTCTCCACGAATGAAGAGTGGGTGGAGGTGTATATATAGCCTCCACACAAAATCTAACCGTTACACACATTTTACCAAACTTGGTGGGACCGAATCATGAAACTCGGTCAGACCGATTTAGTTCATAATGTGACCGTTAGGCATTTCGGTGGGACCGATACGTTGATACGTCTCCAACGTATCTATAATTTATGAAGTATTCATGCTATTATATTATCCATCTTGGATGTTTAATGGGCTTTACTATGCACTTTTATATTATTTTTGGGACTAACCTATTGACCCAGAGCCCAGTGCCAGTTTCTGTTTTTTCCCTTGTTTTAGTGTTTCACAGAAAAGGAATATCAAACGGGGTCCAAATGGAATGAAACCTTCGGAAAAGTTATTTTTGGAAAGAAAGCAATACGGGAGACTTGGAGTGCACGTCAGGGGATCAACGAGGAGAGCACGAGGCAGGGGCGCGCCCTCCACCCTCGTGGGCCCCTCGTGGCTCCCCTTACCGACTTCTTTCGCCTATATATTCCCATATACCCTAAAACCTTCGGGGAACAGAATAGATCGGGAGTTCCGCCGCCGCAAGCCTCTGTAGCCACCAAACCCAATCGGGACCCTGTTCCGGCACCCTGCCGGAGGGGGGAACCTTCACCGGTGGCCATCTTCGTCATCCCAGCGCTCTCCATGACGAGGAGGGAGTAGTGCACCCTCGGGGCTGAGGGTATGTACCAGTAGCTATGTGTTTGATCTCTCTCTCTCTCGTGTTCTTGATTCGGCATGATCTTGATGTATCGCGAGGTTTGCTATTATAGTTGGATCTTATGATGTTTCTCCCTCTCTACTCTCTTGTAATGGATTGAGTTTTCCCTTTGAAGTTATCTTATCGGATTGAGTCTTTAAGGATTTGAGAACACTTGATGTATGTCTTGCGTGGGATAACCGTGGTGACAATGGGTTATTCTATTGATTCACTTGATGTATGTTTTGGTGATCAACTTGCGGGTTCCACCCATGAACCTATGCATAGGGGTTGGCACACGTTTTCGTCTTGACTCTCCGGTAGAAACTTTGGGGCACTCTTTGAGGTTCTCTGTGTTGGTTGAATAGATGAATCTGAGATTGTGTGATGCATATCGTATAATCATACCTACGGATACTTGAGGTGACATTGGAGTATCTAGGTGACATTAGGGTTTTGGTTGATGTGTGTCTTAAGGTGTTATTTTACTACGAACTCTAGGGCTGTTTGTGACACTTATAGGAATAACCCAATGGATTGATCGGAAAGAATAACTTTGAGGTGGTTTCGTACCCTACCATAATCTCTTCGTTTGTTCTCCGCTATTAGTGACTTTGGAGTGACTCTTTGTTGCATGTTGAGGGATAGTTATATGATCCAATTATGTTATTATTGTTGAGAGAACTTGCACTAGTGAAAGTATGAACCCTAGGCCTTGTTTCCTATCATTGCAATACCGTTTGTGCTCATTTTTATCACTTGCTACCTTGCTGTTTTTATATTTTCAGATTACAAAACCTATATCTACTATCCATATTGCACTTGTATCACCATCTCTTCGCCGAACTAGTGCACCTATACAATTTACCAATGTATTGGGTGTGTTGGGGACAGAAGAGACTCTTTGTTATTTGGTTGCAGGGTTGTTTAAGAGAGACCATGTTCAACCTATGCCTCCCACGGATTGATAAACCTTAGGTCATCCACTTGAGGGAAATTTGCTACTGTCCTACAAACCTCTGCACTTGGAGGCCCAACAACGTCTACAAGAAGAAGGTTGCGTAGTAGACATCACACGTCAACTTGGTGGGACCGATTTCATTAGGGTTAGGGCATAACGTAATCTCGGTGAGACCGATTACCCAAAATCGGTGGGACCGATTTTGGTAAGAAGCTAACCAGAGAGTTGGTCAGGCAAACTCGGTGGGACATAATCGCTCATTTCGGTGAGACCGAAACGTTACGAAAGGGAAACAGAGAGTTTGCATTGCGAACTCGGTGGGACCGATCGCTCATCTCGGTTAGACTGAAACGTTATGAAGGGAAATAGAGAGTTTGCAATCCCATCTCGGTGAGACCGAGATCCCTATTGGTGAGACTGAAGTGACTAGGGTTTGTGGCAGTGACTATGTCAAATGAACTCGGTGGCACCGGATAGAAAGTTTCGGTGGGGCCGAGTTTGACTTTTGGTTTGGGACATATGTGGATATGAGAAAGTGGTTGAGTGTTTTTGGAGCATATTACTAAGCATTTTGAGCAAGCAATTCATTAAGCAACACCTCATCCCCTTTTAATAGTATTGGCTTTTCCTATGGACTCAATGTGATCTTGGATCACTAAAAGTAAAATGTAGAGTCTTGAGCTTTAGAGCTTGAGCCAATCCTTTGTCCTTAGCATTTTGAGGGGTCCACATTTCTAATCCATGCCATGCCAATCATTGAACTTTCTTGAAATATTCATCTTGAAAGAGCATTAGTTCAATGAGCTATATGGTGTTAATAATTACCAAAACCACCCAGGGATAGTTGCACTTTCACAATTCATTTTTCATCTTTAGTTATAGATGTTTTTGAGGAAATTTTATGCATTATTTATACCCCTATTTAGTGTGCGAATAACTTTGAAAGATGGTTGCTGGATGAAGCTAATCCGACAGTGCAGAGATGGCAAATCCGAGCACTATTGGCCGTTGGATATCATCAACATTCCACCAGATTCTGCCACATGTACAATTTAGAAGACTCCATGGTTGAACTTAAGCATAATGCACAAACCTCAAAACACAAGTACTTCTCCTTTGTTCTAGAATCTTCCGTATCATAATTGCCCAAACTTTTTTTCTAAATGAATTGCCATTATTTGTTTTTTACTTTATGCTTTACAATGCACAACCCCATGAATCTTAAGATTTTTATAAAACTAATTGATTTTGAATGAGATGAACTATAAGAACTAAATGAACATCTACATCATGCATATATGACTCAGAGCTTTACATGCTATAGTGTGTACTTATTCATAATTTGGTTTCCAAATCTCATGCGCTCAATGCATGTGTACCTTACTAGTTTTGAGTAGAGTAGCAAATTTCACATGGCCGCGGGTATATCAAAATGCAGGGCCCATGCAACATTGCCTTTCGGTCGAACCTACGTCCACATTTTTTTACGTATATCTCCACTAGTCCCCGAACCCAAAATGCTACCTCGTTCCCGTAAAACCAAGCGGCCCACACATATTAAGGCGTCGACTCAAACTCAATCCCTCTCCCGTTTACTACGACGTGGCCCGGCACGCCGTAGTACTCCTACAAACCCTACCCGCCGCATGCATCATCGGTTTTCTTCAAGAGGATGAGGGAGAAGCGGATTTGTAGTGGAGGCTCCTACCCTAGGGTGTCCTAGGTAGCTGCCGCACGCATGATTGGTTTTCTCTTTTCTTTATGCTCTTGTGCCCTAGAGTGAAATGATGGTTGCTTCGTCCGCCCAGCTTAATGCGGGAAAGGTGGGGCTTTGTGATTTGACCCCTCATCGCTCATTTACTACTACTGCGGTGCTACGACCGGGGTGCCTCCAAGTCCAACCGCTGCTCTGAATTGTAATTTGGTGCATCGCACATGGAACAAGACGGTGGACGAGCCACATGTCGGCCAAAGGGGTCCTGTTAAGTGTATCACTTGGTTTTTCTCCTTGGTGAATCCCGACTATATTGATCTAAAAAGATACGTACTGTACTACCCTCTCCGTATCAGTTTATAGGGCATGCACGTAGTTCTAGGTCATCCATTTGACTAACTAAATATGAGTTACTATGTCACAACAAGTATATCATTGGATTCTTAAGCGGATGTAGTTTCTAAACATATAATGTTCATCAGATATATAGCCAGTTAAATTCTCAACCTAGAACGACGTGCATGCCCTGTAAACCGATACGGAGGAGGTAGTAAAAATGAGGTGATTTTACCGAGCGATGGGCGGGGGAGCATGGCATGTCATGCGGTCCCACATGTCATGATGTACAAAGGCGATGCGCGTGTCCCTCTTGAGGCAGAACAATGGCAGAAGCAATACTACGTGGTTTTCTTGAAGGAGATGATGGCGAAGCGAAGTGTGAAATAATGGTTGCTTTGTCCGTCTGGGAAGGTGCAGCATTGTGATTTGACGTCTCATTGCTCATTACTACTACTGGGGCGGTACAATTGGGGTGCGTCCCGCCTGCTGTTCTGCACTGTTATTTAGTGCATGACACATCGACCCGGTTGCTATATGTCCCACATGTCGGCGAGAGGAAGTACAAAATTCATGAAAGCGAGCGTCGATGGAGGAGTACAAGACACGGCTTGGTTTTTGCTGCTTCGCGCGATCCATTGATACAGACCCGGACTAAAAAAAGGCGAGGGCAGGTCTTTTCCCGCGCGGCAGGCAGGGGAGTTTGGCATAGTCTGTTTGAGGCAAGGATGCAGGAAGGGAAACAAGAAAATAAAGGTTGAGCGACTTAGTTTTGGGAAACTCTGATTTTACGGAGTACGTACCCACTATGGAGGTAGTACTACTTACTACTACCTCCTTTCCGGTTTATAGGGCTCATCTAAAAAAATTCGTTTTTCCGTTTTATAAGTCTCAACTCTACTAGTAGTAGTAGTACCATCACATGTTGGATTTCGAGGTGCGTTAAATCACCCGATGCAAGCAGTCTCAAGAGAAAACTCACCAATGCATGTAGAAGTACATGGAAATTTAGTGGTCATGCATGCATTCGTTCTAATTAATGCCTCAGTAAACATAACTTCTTGAGAAAAACGAGCGTACTAATTACTTGTGCAAACTACAAAATTAATTCCACCACTCACCGTCTACCTTCGTTGGAGAGATTTTGAAATTGAGCCATAAACTGGAAAGGAGGGAGTAGTAACTTTTGTCTCGATTACTATTTGTGGCCTTGTATAGAAGCAAAATGTATTTTTTATATTGGCCTTGTATAAGTAAATGGAGGGAGTACTAAAGGACATATATTCCAAACAATATGATAATCTCTCTAACCAAGGTAGGGACGAGGAGTAAACGGAGGGAGTATTAAAATTTTCTCCTTGTCCTGCGAGCCACCGCGCGCATGGGCGAGGGAGCGGGCGTAAGGCGTACTAGTAAGCAAGCTTCACCTCATCCTGCGAGCCACCGCGCCCGTGGGCGGGGGACACGGCATACTAAGCAAGCTTCTCCTCGTTCTGCGAGTTGACGGGACACATCAAAAGTACTCCAATGTATAGAGCCTTGCCTCTAAGGTAGGCCCCACATGGTTTGCCTCTTTTTTAAAATAACGCGTCAAGTCGCAATTTGTTTGTTCACCCGTGGTAGACGATCTTCCATCAAGTGGAAAACCAGTACACGTGTCAAATTACCACGTGGGCTGCCTTTTCGTATGGAAATGAGCTCCACCGTGTACCCGCACGGGTGTGGTTGGGAAAGAGACGGGAGTACGTGCGCCGTGCGTGCACCTCTTCTCTTCGTGCACGTCCCCCACCTACGTGGGTGTGTGTGAGAGAGATACAAACCTAGACATAATGTGCCGTCCATCCCCGTGCCTCCGCCCAGTCCGACAACCAGTCACCACCATGCCCCACTCCTCCTCACCTTATCTCTCATCTTTCTCGAGATACCATTTTTCCGATAAAATCTCGCGATACCATTTTTCGATAAAATTCTCGAGATATCATTAGTTTTTACACATGGGATTACTCCTGCGTGGATCAATCACAACAGGTGTTTTGTAAAAAAATGCATCTTGATGTTCCGTGCAATACACGGGCATCTTGCTAGTCCATGAAAACAACACATGGCAAAATTTCACGGCAAACGAGGGATTTGAATATGCTGGGAGGGGCTGTTTGGATCTTGCCCGGGGTAGCCAAAATATTGGCGACCCTTTTGTCCACCGATGCCTTCGCCACCGATGAACGAGGAATGGCTTGGGTGCTCATGCATCCTCCAGCGTGCACGTTGGAGACGAGCTCGCATGAGCTATGTTTTTTTTGTCCCACCATGCCGCCCGAGCCAGCCGCGGACCGACCGCCAAACCGCAAATTACACCATCCAACCATAGCCTCACACATTCTGACGGCAACCACTAAAAAAATACACTTCCATGATGATACGTGTTTGTCACAGTAGGTCGCGTTTTTTGTCATGCATGTACATCCATTACGATTTTATGACAGAATCAAGATAGTCGTACCTGTGCTGTCGTAGAAGTGTTCCATGACATTACCAAAATTATCATCACGGAAGTGTCCACTTCCATGACGATAAATCGCGCGTCACAGAAGTGCTTTCATCAAGGGTGAGCGACACATGGCATCCACGGTAATGGAACACCGTTAAGCTATCGGGTCGGGTTTTGGAACCGATAACCCGTTAACAGCCCCGACCAATGGGAAATTTCCACGTGTAAAATTCTTATTGGCCGGACGAAACACGTGTCAGCTCGTCAGTGGGTCAGATAGGCGCCTATGATATGTCGACACGTGCCACGGCCCACCACTGGCCCATTTAGCTTACAAAGCCGGCCCGTTTGACTTGGTCAAAAGTTAACGGGCTGGCCCATGAAAAGCCTGTTAACGGTCTCTTCGCAAGTAGCCCATTTTACGGCCCGTTAACTCACGGCCCGTTAGGCCCTAAAGGAAATCGGCCCAACAACGTCATGTGCGCCGTCGAATATAGAACCAGCCCATTTCACTTTCGGCCCATGTATGCCCACGACGTCTTTCGGCCCATATGAGGCCTTCGTATCTTTCGGCCCTTTACAGGCCCACGGTGACTCTAGCCCATAATGAACAGTAATTTTCTTTATACCCGTTAACGGCCCGTGATTTACATGGGTCGTTTCCAGCCCGTGTTAGCTTTCGGCCTATTGACGGCCCATACGTTCTTGGGCTCCTTTTCGGCCCTCGATTACTTCCGGCCCGTTACTAGCCTGTTCCCCTAATGGGCCAAATTCGGCCCATGGCAAGAGTCGGCCCGTTACTGGCTTGTTCCCCTAATGGGCCAAATTCGGCCCATGGCAAGAGTCAGCCCGTTACTGGCCTGTTACCCTAATGGGCCAAATTCGGCCCATGGCAAGAGTCGGCCCGTTTCTGGTCTGTTAACCCGTTGCGCCGTTTCCAGCCCGTCCTATATTCTGGCCCATTAACGACCCGTTATGCCTGTCACAGAATTAAGCCTTTGCTGTCCTACGGCCTGTTACCGTGCTGGGCCGATACCAATTACGCCCGATTACGGCCCATGTAGACCCATTTATCTGACGGCCCGAGGCCCACCGATTACAGGCCCATTTATCGACGGCCCGTAGGAGACCCATGGATCCTACGGCCCGTATATGGCCCATGGTAGTTGCGGCCACTAGCAAACCAGGGAAAAAGAAGACTAGGAAATAAATAAGGCCGAAACTAACGCTAGGCTATTAAGGCGATTGCACAGATTACATCCACTCGACATCAAAGATCGCCACCAGTGCAAATATAGGGAACACCCTACACTATACAAAAATGGCTTGCTGTTTTCTTCAACCGGTGGCTGCTAGTTAAGAATAAATTTTGTATCGCACCAAAACAAATTACAACTATATAACAAAAGGAAGGTTGGCATAAAACTTAACAGTCTAGCAGATAAATGAACCACCAGAAGTTCAGAAGCTCAGTTCATTTGACCTGATTGTTACGTTTTCATGCTGTATTGTCCGATGGAGCACCATAACCCTTGCCTTCATTTCCCCTAGGCTCCTGAACAACATAGCAAATGTCTGATAGTCTGGTTTCAAAACCATGCATATCTTGACGACATTGAGCAATGTTTCTCCTTGTTTCATAAAGGGTCTCTGTTAGGGAATGGACTTGTGTCTGGAGCGCAGATACAACATTGCTTTGAGCTTGGATATCTTGATCATGAGGCAGTTTGGACGATATTGCCTTAACAACCAACCCAGTATTACGCAGGAACGTGCTTTTGGCACTGTTAGTGGACAGGTACTGACCCACTGCAGCAAGAGCTGACATTGCGGTTATAGTTGCCTCGCCACCTTCAGAAGGTGGCGGTTCGACCATTTTTTCCATAGCTCGCTGAAAATTTGAGCTTTTACATTAGTAGTACCAGAACAGAAGATATTAAGGAGGCAGCAAAACCAAACAAAATAGCTTTGGGTTATATACATAACTTATTCTGGTGAACCCATGTAAAATATTTGTTGTATTTTATTGCAAAGTACATAATAAAACCAGGTTCCAAACATATGACCATGTACCATCGCTAATGTATTGTCTATTTCTTCACATTGTATTGAGGGCTAAGGATAAAGAGACGAAGTTTATAATACGGTAAGCATAGTATGACATCATTCATATCACAAAACAACTGAGAACAGACAAACATGCAATTGTAACGTTGTGTGGGCAAGTCCAGCACGGAACTAGAGTACGGGTCAAGATCAAAGGAACATCACTCCTCTCTTTTAAACCTTGTTAGGTGCAATGATACGCTAAAACAATTATGTATAAAATTGAAAAGAGTAATAGACATTGGCTGCAAACCATGCAGTTCAAGGCACAAGTCAGAGTAAGTAGTAGTTAAAAGGCATGAGGATTAAGGACTTACAACAGCGGCTTTGACTGGTGTAGTCATGCCCTTCTTCTTGCTGGTGTGATAGTCCTTGAAGATTTCCATAGCATTTGGTTCAGGTACTTTTTGGTCCTTGCGGGCTTTCCTCTGCATTTCGAACAAGTCAATATAGATCTGATAATATGGTACAGCAAAAAGAGTGAAACAGCAGCTAATTACAAGAGCCTCGCAGTATGCAATATAGCTACGAGATCCTGTCGTCTGTTGGAATTTCACTTTCGTACGATTGGCCTTGTTCTTTGAACAGTTCACCTACAAGAAGATAGATTTGTGTGGCACATGCGTAAATAGGACTTCAACATGTGATCTGGTCACATATATATAATGTACCTGATACTTCGGTTCAGACCAGTGTTTAACAAAGCCCCTCCAGTCTTCATCCGATATATTTTCCACTAGAGATGTTTGGGAAAGTTCACCGTTAGCCTTGCCTTCAAAGTGAGTTTTCCTCAAGTTATACCGATACTTTCGCAGAGCAATCTTGAAAACATGGGTGCAAGCTTGTCTGGTTGCATCATCTTGGCTATCCAACTTGAACCTCGTCTGTTGAAAATTATGGGAGTCTCATTATCAGCAACCTAGAAAGTATGGGACAGAGCAAGACGATATTACTAGTTTCCATACATAACCATACTTACAGATAAATGGTCGAGGAAGGTGTTGAACTGGGTTTCGTCTTCGTCATTCCTGTACTGAATCCATGTTGGGAGGATACGTACATGACACCTAAGGCAACCGCTGCCTCTGATACTAACTTGGCTGACTCTGTAGCATCACGTGGCCTTTTTAAACCTGCCTCAAAACGGATCACCATTCTTCCTCTAGATTTAGTTAACCTATCGAGCATTATCCCTGATGTTTGTTTCCTCTTGCGCATAGGTGCTAGTCCAACAACGAACATAGGAAGTGTTAGTGTACATCAAATTGTGACACTACATATAAAGAAGCATGCAACTGTAACTTGACTCCAGCAACTACCTTCTTGCTGTTGAAGCTCACAAGGTTCATCTGATACTGCCAACTCGTCTTGTGTCAAGAGTGCTTGGGAAGTAGTGTCAGGTGGCAAGGGAGCTTGGGAACGTGCTCGTAGCTCAGTTGACGCACGAGTAAGTCGTGCAGCTGGTAGTACTGTGGTAGGTGTTGCAAGAACTAGGGTTGTCTCTACTTGTTTGGTGGCAGCTATTTGTTTCTGTTTGGCTTTTTTTGCAACTCGTGTAGCATGGGATGCCGTGTTTGTAGAATTTTCCGCTGGACTTTGACCTTCTATTGCACCATCTGTACCAGCAGAATCTGCAGGATTCATCCGCTTCTCATTCCCTGCCATTCTGTATTTCTTCCTCTTTCTCTGTGCCATGTTAAGTCAAACCGACAAGAAAAATGAATAACAATTTAGTTCTTCAGAACAAATTGATGCGTGATGCAGACGAACTGAACTTTGATGTTAGACAACCACATGATAAGAGGATGTAATATGTATGAAAAATAGGACGGAAGAGATAACTAGAACTATGATGTGTAAACTAAGAAGAAGACATTTCACCAAATTAGAAGCAATGCAGTGGAAGGTAGACACCATATGAAAGATGCTACAAATATCGCTCTGCCAAGTTAACAGTGTCTCATCATAAATGGCGTTTAAACAAATGTGAAGCAGTACAAGAAATAAATCATATGCAAGATGCAAACAACATCACACTACCATGTTAGAGGTCTCTCGTCATTAGTGCCATTGCATATTCACAGCTTATGATGTGTAAACTAAGGAGAAGGCATTTCAACAAATTAGAAGCAATGAAAGCTAGACACCATATGAAAGATGCAACGAATATCACTCTACCAAGTTAAAACTGTCTCATCATAAGTGCCATTTCAACAAATTAGTAGTACAAGCTAGAAAAGAATGTGAGATGTAACCTATATCACACTCCAAAGTCAAACGTGTCTTATGATAAGTGATTGTTGCAGGTTACACAACAGTAGTAATTTGATGTAAGAACATGGTGTGATAGACAGATATTGTATGTTCTAGAAACAGGAACACGTGTCTTATTCCAGTATAATGTGTAAAGTAAGCAGATGGAATTCAACAAAATTAGAAGCAATACAAGCTAGACATCACACATAACATGCAACCACATATAACAGTGCCAAGTTAGATGGAGCACCGGTGATGCTACACTAGGGGAGACGTGCTCATCATAAACACAACTTTGTTGAGTGTCTATGCATGTGTTGTCTTGGAAATCATCTTGGGGATGTGGAGGAGTAGAAACTGTAGAGGCCCTCCGTTCGGAAGGAGCACCTTTATCCGCTGCCTTGCTAACTTCCTTCCGCTTTATTGATTTTGAATTGTCAAGTAAAACCGACAAGAAAAAGCAATAAAATTCTCTCTTCAGAACTCATTCATGCATGATACTGACAATCACTACTTTGATGTAAGGCAAACACATGATACCAGGATGGAATATGTACGAAAAACAGGACGGCATGGCATGTTCACAACTGTTTGTGTAAACTAAGCAGAAACCATTCCAGCAAATAAGAAGCAATGCAAGCTAGACACCACATGAAAGATGCAACCAATATGACTCTGCCAAGTTAAAAGCTTCCCATCATAAATGGAATTTCAACAAATTAGAAGCAGCGCATGCTATAAATCATATGAAAGATGCAACTAATATTGCACTGCATATACTAAAGGTGTCTCGTCATGTTGATTGATGCGGGATACAAAAAAACAATAGTTTTATGTAAGGACATGCTTAATAGACAGATGTACTATGTACTAAATACAGGAAGGCATGTCACATTAACAGGTATAATGTATAAGCTAAGCAGACTAGCACATGCAGTTTAACCAGATTGGAAGAATTACAATCTAGACACCATATGCAACATGCAACCACATATCACGCTGCCAAATTAGAGTAAGCACCTGCGATGCTAGTGTAGGGGAAATGTTGTAATCAACTACAGAGCTACGTTCACTATCTTCATCTAGCATTTCTGTTTCTTGAGAATCATGTCGGGAGGCTGACGCTGCATTATTTAAATGAGGAGTAGTCCCCTTGCCTGCCTGCCTCGTCCTAAGTGATTGATGAGGGATACACAAGACCATTAGTTTGATGTAAGAACATGGTTAATACACAGATGTACTAGTATGTACCAAAAACAGAAAGGTATGTCATATTCAAAGGTATAATGTGTAAGCTAAGCAGATGCAATTTAACCAAATTGGAAGCAATACAAGCTAGACATCCGGCTGGAGTGGTGAGCATGATCATCGAGGACCTGAGAGCCTGGCGGGAGGCGGGCTGCTTCGCCACCATCGCAGCTTTTTAGTTGGCTTCCAGGTGATGCCTATCTTTGCTGGGCTTGTCACTGGCTCGGCGAGTGCCCTGACTAGCTATTTGTCTTCTGGTGCTCACGGGATGGTGGTTCATGTAAAAAAAATATCTTTCCTTATCTTACCGACTTCGGCCTTTCGAATACAAGCTAGACACCATATGGAACATGCAACCACATATGACACCGCGAAGTTAAAGCAAGCACCTGGGATGGTGGTTCATTGCGAGCGAGGTCATCAACTCCAGAGCTACGTTTACCGTCTCCATCTGCTGACACTGCACCCTTTATAGCGCTGTAACGTGTCTTTCCTACCCGCATACGAAGCTGGAGCGACTTCTCTCTTTTCTTTTTGGCTTCTCTCATGGCAGCAGAGTCTGAAATACCCTTGCATAAAAACACAATAGTGAGAGTAAGGGTGAAGTGTGTGCAGAACTAGTGCACTGTAAAAGTAGCAGATAGCAGGTGGCTGAAAAATAAAATTAGATTCTACTCCATATGATTTTGTAATAAATGAGCACAGGAAATGCAGGTACTCCTCCAGCACACCACCACATGTGGTCATATCTAAGATAACAGTCGACTGAAAATAAATAGGTCAGTTGATTTTTTTTAATGAACCGTCTGATCTATAAGGAACGGGCAGATGGCCTTCGTCTACCTCCCGCCAGTCACTGTTGACGATCTTTCTCGAACCGCCAGCGACCACCGGCCCTGACCCCTGCCTCCGCCGCCCCGCCCTCCCATCGACCTCACACCACCGCCGTGCTTGGCAGCGCCCCCGGGCCATCCCTCTAATCCCGGCTGACCTCCAGATCGGGCGCCAGTAGCTCTAGGCCGCACACGCCCCTATGATAAACACCAAGGTGCTGCTTCCCCGGTGTAATAGGAGTTCTAGCGCCTGTTACGCCGAGGAATGCTTCCGTTAATTGGGAATCAACTGGCCAGAAATTGAAATTCAGAGGGGCGACGGACCTCTAGCTAAGGTGAAATAGTATATGAGGAGAAACCTTGTGCATCGCGAGTTACTAGGAACATCTAGTATCAAGAAGAAGCGGTCAACTAGTGTCTTCTGTGGGATGAATACCGTGCAAGCAGAGACGTAAGATTTGCACGAATAAGGGAAGAGGAGTACCTTTTTCGGTTGCCGGTGTGGTCACCTCCACATGTCGCGCCGATCTTCTTCTTTTTACCGGGGAAACTGATGTTCTGGAGGGTGCAGGCCTGGACGAACCCATGGCCAAATTGTTGACTGTGTTGCCGTGGCCGTATGTTGGCGCAGGGGAAGCAGATCCGAGGCGGCGAAGGACGGCATAGTAGGAACAGCTCCGGTGCGGTGGAGGGTGGCGAAGTTGGAGCGGCAACGGTGAGGCGCAGGACGGCGTGGTTGAACTGGCTCGGGTACGGACGGCTCGGCCTCGGCTTCAACTACTAGCCGTGGAGGGTGTTGCGGTTGAGGTTGCGGTGGACGACGACGTCGGGGTATCGGCTCCGGCGTGATGGAGGAGGGCGGCCGTTGATGGGTGGGATGGGGTGGCGGACGGAGGACGCCGGGGTTTCGCGGCTGGTGGAGAGGTAGTTTTGGCGGCCACGGAGTACGAATGGGGAATCGGACGGGTGGGGGAACCATGTTTCGGTCTGGGATGCGCTTGTTTTTGGCTTTTTTGAACAGAAGATGGGACGCGCTTGTTTGAAATTTGGGGAAAGTACAAACTTTGCCCCCCTCTTAAATTTTGGACCTACTGCGGGTCGGGGGTAGGATAGTAATCCCAGGTGTCCCAAATAGTGGGCGGGAGTGATTTCGGCCGCGCGCATGTGTGCTTAGGTGGCCATTGTGTATGAATGTTTTTCGGATGCGGTTGTGTGGCGTCTAGATGAAGCTACAAACCTACCCCGGTTTAGACCTTTCGACGTCGGGCCGGTAGGTTTCACGGGTCGGAATTATTAGAAAAGTAATTTCCTTGTACTACCAAACATTAGTCTCACGCGGTTTCGGGCGAGTAGAGGCTCTTTTGGCGCTTCGTTCGAAATTTTGAAACACAAGCATTCACGTTTAGAGTACTCTTGAACTATGAGGATTGACCTAAATAGACAACGTTATATTTGACCTTGTATGTTCGAAAACCTCATTAAATTATCCGCTTCTTTTTGAAATTTTGACACTTGAAAATCCTATAACTACGATTATTTTAGAATGGAGGAGCTAAATTTGAATCTATTTTGTACACGACTACATATGCTATTATGTACAAAATCAGAGGAAAGATTGGTGCCCCCATAATTTAGGTATGGTTTACAAATGCCATGATATCAAATTCAAATAATTGAATGGACTTCATGTTGAATTCGATTTTTTTTAAACCACCTTAAGTTGAATTCAAATATATGCTAGTTCATAGGTAGCTATTTATAATGTCCATTGTGTAACTTTCGTATGTATAATGTGCTTTACACACACAACATGAACTATACTCACATTTATATTCGATTGCTAAAGCGATGCATTGTCTGGAGTTCAAAATACTAACTATGTGGATCAATTGTGCCGAAAAATAACATAGACATGCTGAAATTCGATAGAATCTAGATGTCTGATAGATCAATGACCGCTCCTTACGCGAATTGCAAATATCATGATCCCATCCTAATATTTGGATACAATTTATATCTTAAATCAATGTGTAGAGCAGTCTTTTACGTGTAGTTTCCCTCTCCATCGGTGGTCTCTCACACATGCTCACACACTCTCTCCCGAGGTGTCTTTCTCGCACACATGCTCTAGATATAACCCTCCCTCCCTCTCGTAACCATTTACAACTGTTTTCACTAACCTTTATCACAATCACTCTTCCTCTCGCGAACATACACACGCACAATCCTCATCGACCCTTTCTATATACATGGACCTGCCTACGTGTCTCATGTACGCACATTATCTTTACGGCTGTCTCTCACGCATTGTCTCACACCTCTCTTCCTAATGGACGAGTACGATTCTAGCAGAGCATTCTGTAGGATGCCCCTTAAAGTTAGGTTGGATGAATAGTAATATGAGAGATAAAGGGGTTACCTTAGTCCGAGAACCTAGGGTTACAAATCCTAGCCGGCTTTGTCAGTGGACACAGAGTCCTTCACAATTCTGCTATCTTTGTCTTGTACGACTAGTCATCCATGGGTCTTCCTAAATGCGTCACGGGCCGACCAATGTGGCGCAGGACGGAACTGAACGAAGGGCCTCACATCGACCCACTGGACCTCACGCGGTGACACACCCTCTGCCCCCACGTCTCATTATCTTCTCACACCCACACATACCAACACAAACACCACACACAGAGAAAATTTCTCCAGGTGCCTCTATTCCCTCCCCCCTTGCATATACACACTCAAGGGAATGGAATCTCTTGTCGTGACGTCATATTCGTCTCTCTCTCTCTAGACCACTCTCATTTCTCGTGCTATCTCTCCCACGCCCCCCCCGGTCGGCCCCTCTATCCATGCCTCTCTCGAATACGTAATACACACACATACCTCTCTAGGCCCCGCCAAATGCATCAACTACACATTCACACAAGTTACATCACGTACCCCATTGATCTAAAAAGCCCTCTCTTCACGTTTATTTCACATACAACATTCCTTTTGAATAAAGTGTGGCCAAAAAATTATTTTAGAGTTTCTACGTATATACAACATTACAAAGTTATATGGAGGAGTACGAACGCTAATTTGCATTGCATGGTGCCCACAATGATATTTATTCCGCACTGTGAATTTGTATATTTTTATACTATATACAAAGTTAGTCATAATAAAGATAAACGAAGAGCATCTCTCTCTCCATCACATACCCCCCTTGTACGCCCCTTTCACGTATGCACACAAAACTATCTCCAGGTCCTCTAAAAGCCCCCAAAAAATTTACGCATGTTTCATCTTTCTCTCGCAACATATGCAATGACGATCATTGTATTTGAAGCGAAAGCACGATACGTACATTGGACTTCAGAATCCACTCATTACGGTCACCATTTACGTTTAGTGGTTATTATACAGTCACGGGCTCACCGTACAACTCTGTATTTGCTCATGACATGACTAGTTGACCAGTTAAACGGTCCACGTGGCACCTCTAGTGTTGCATCACATTATCTCACTACCATCGTGCCCACCTGTCGACTTGTATCTACTCTACATCTACACTCTTATAAAATACATAAAATACACTCTTATAAAAAACAGAGTTGGTGATGATGGTGTGCTTGCCATCCTGCAATATAGGCCGTCCGATTTATATCTGACGGATAGGAAAGAAACTATGGCAATTTTGCAAAAAGGTACCCACACACCTCTCCACATTTGCAAATATGGCCTTCCCTCGTTAATCCTTTTCTCTCACAAGATAAACAAGTCATACAAATGCATCTTGATTTTACGTGCAACGCACGGGCATCTTGCTAGTAAGAATGAAAACAAACGACAAAAAAAAATATTTGGACGGTGGTTCGAAGTCATGACCGCGGGCACAGCGGACAAGGTGGCCTTGTATTGGTATGCTGAGCCGTCTGTTTTAACACACAGGAGCTGGTGTGGTGATTATACACACACGCACGCATGCACACGAACTACATCCACGCAACACTCACACAAACACATTCCCACGCACGCACGCAACACTCACACGTACACACGCAGACACGCACGCACGCAACACTCACACGCACGCACGCAACACTCACACGCACACACGCACGCATGCAAGCACACACCAGTACACCACACGACCAACACACACTCTCACGCTCAAGTGCTCAACCTACACATGCATGCGCACACATCAGGCCCTGACAGACACATACACAACCAGGTGATTCCCGCGCACGGGTTGGAGCCTTGTCGTGCTTGCGTAAATTTGTGTTTATCTGACCTTTTGCCTATGCGAACTGACAGGTGGGACCCACAAGGAACATGGTCAAGTTAACTAGTCAACATGGCGCCATGCAGACTATTTGGCCGGTCAACAGAGTGCAATCCGATGCTGAACTGTGAGCAAGTGACCGTATAATCACCGCAAAACGTATATAGTGACCGTAATCAGCTTATTCTGCAGTTCGGTGACTTACGCTTTTCTCTCTGTAGGCCCTCCAAAACTACATCTCTACACGTTCTCGCATGTTACATCTAACAACTATGCAATACAACACTACTACTACACTCTAACACAATAAATCATATGTGTTTTTAGTTTTACTAGATATCATATTGTTACTTATAATTATTCAGTTTGCATACATTAAAATTGCCTTTGAAATGTATGGCCAGTATCATCTACCGCGCGGGAAAAATCCCGCCCTTTCCTGTTTAATCGGGTTTGTATCGATGGATCGTGCGAAACAGCAAAACTATAGTACTATACAGTACTACAAGTGACAGTTCACTGGGCCGTCGTGTCGTCTACTCCTCCGTCGTAAGAGTGGAGCGCTCGCTTTCATAAATCTTCTAGTCCCTTTTGCCGACATGTGGGACATCAAGCTACCGGGTCCACGTGCCATACCGGAATACAGTGCAGAGCAGCCGGGGTGAAGCACCCCAGTCATGGCGCCGGCGTAGTAATGAGCAATGAGGCATCAAATCACAAAGCTGCACCTTTCCCGCAGTTAAGTTGGAGGGACGAAGCAACCATCACATCATTTCACTCGTTGCTGAATCCGCTTCTCCCTCATCTTCTTTAACTTAACCACGTGTTTCTTCTGCCGTTGTTCTGCCTCATGTGGGACGCGGATCGGCATGGTAAAGCACTGACACGTGGGACCGCATGTTAGCAAACTGCCAGGACAACGTCCTCCGAAAATAAGAAGCCTAATCCTAGACTTACAAAGGGCTACGTAGCTGCTACGTATACTTTCCATCTAATCTATATATGCCCCCCTGATTTTGAGGTGGGGTGGGCCTAATCCTCTCCTTTAATCCAATCAAATGGTCCCACTTCACATCAGTTCGTAACTTTACGTAAACCATTACATGGATGTAGCATTGCTCAAATAAGAAACCTCCCCCGCCATCCGCGCGGCAAAATCACCTCCTTTTTACTCATCTTGATTCTATAATTTTTTAGATCAATATAATTGAGATTTGTATAGATAGCACACAGGAGCAAAACCAAGTGGTACGGTTAAGGGCATCCACAATGTGTAGACAAATGTGAAAATAGCTTTTGGCATCGTGGGAACCATTGTGGACGGTGTTGCCAAAGCCAAAAAGATGGAACCGAAGCTCCCTGATTGATTGATTGAAGGAATAGAAAAATGCAACGTCTCTCCTCTTTCTCCCATGCTTGGACGCATGTAGTACAGTATAGAGCACATAGTCTACTCCCATGTCCCGTCTATCACAAATCACAAAGCAGCGAGGCGTCAAATCACAAAAGCACGGACGAAGCAACTATCATTTCACTCTTCGCTGACTCCGCTTCTCCATCGTCTTCTTCGAGAAACCATCTCACCGCACTAGTGCTCCTAGTAGTACTAGTAAAGGACTTCCTGGATGCAAATAAGGCAGTTGTCTCGACTTGCAGGCAGCACTTGCGAACGACTTACCGTGGTCTCCCTCAATGGTGTTCTCCGTCGAACGCACTTCGCCAAACCACCCAAAAAAAATATATCGTCGACGTCACCGCAATGGGGAAGGAAGTCAAATATAGTTACTACCTCCATTTTTTTGTACACAAGGCTAGTATATCAAAATTACAATTTGGAAAGGGCCACTAACACTAATCGAGGCAAAATTGATGGGGTTAGCAACCAAGGAAATTAATATCCCCTGCATGCATGCGGAAGTGAGAAGGTTGGTTTGCATGGCGCTGCATTAATCAAGCAATGAGGAGTGAGATGGTTAGCTCTTTGGTCTTTGGAGAAAAAAATACGCATTAATTGACACGTGAAACGAGGATTTGTATCGATTAAATCCCGCGAAGGAAAACCCCGCCTTTCTTTTTTAATACTAGTACTCCTAGTACGTACGTACTTATCCTGTTTGGGTCTAGGCCTTGCATTGCCAAACTTCGCCACACATTTTTGGCAAGCTTGCCTAAAGTTTCCAAATGAGAAGGAGGTACACTTGCGCACGGCTGTCGCGGTCGCACCGCACCCTCACACGGTCGCTCCTGCACGCCGCGGTCGCACCGCACCCTCACACAGTCGCTCCTGCACGCCGCAAACCCAACCAAGGGAACGCACCCTCACTGACACGTGCTGTCGCATGTGAACAAACCAAACTCAGCCATCCTATCGCTGACACATAATTTTCGTTCATAGAGTATGTTTATCCAACCGCATGTTGGGGAGTATCCGTACGGCCCGTGCGGTGGTCTGTTGGGGAAGAAGAAGAGGTGAGGAAGAAGGAAAGAAGGGTTAGGAGACGTAGGATATTCATCCAACCGCCTGAAATGGTAGACTGACCCAAGTCAGGCGACTTGCATAACAAATATATGTTTTTACACAACAAAAGATCCATAAAAACAACAACATAAAGAAAAACTATCACTGCTCGCGGAAAGAGATGGCCTCGTTGTCTTTGGCTGCCGGCGCGAACCAGCCGTCGCTGCCGACGTGTGTCTCCGCACCGTGGTTGTCCTCGGCCTCCAGCTACTCGTTCAAGCGGAGCGTGCGGGCGCTCTGCACGGACGAGAGCACAGCCCGGTTCAAGTCGAGGACGTCCGGTTCCGCCTGAAGGAGGGCCTCGATGGCAGCGGCATCCGCGCGCTCCACGTCGAGTCGAGCCTCCGCCGCCCGGTTCAAGTCCAGGACGTCCGGTTCCTCCTGCAGGAGGGCGTCGATGAGAGCGGCATCCGCGCGCTCTGCGTCGAGTCGAGCATCTGCCGCCCGGTTCAAGTCCAGGACGTCCGGTTCCACCTACAGGAGGGCCTCGATGGCAGCGGCATCCGCGTGCTTCGCGTCAAGTTGAGCCTCCGCCGCCCGGTTCACATCCACGACATCCGGTTCCGCCTGCAGGAGAGACTCGATGGCAGCGGCATGCGCGCGATCCGTTTCGAGTTGAGCCTCTGCCTCCCGGTCCTCCTTTAGTATCGCCATGTTGAACCGCTGGTCCGCCTACACCATGGGGGACTCGGACGCCGGCACAAAGTCGATGTCCATCGTCTCATACCCATCGGGGGCCTTCTGCGCTGCGACCTCCGCCATGAACATTGGATCGGCTTCCTCCTCCTCGTAGCTTGGCTCCAGAGAACTCGGGGATTGGCCCGCCGCAAAGCGAGCTTGGGAACGGAGGTCTGTGGCGCCGACCGCCGCCGCGATTTCTGCGCGGCGCTCCGGCGTCAGCATCTTGTAGTAAGTGATCTTGCGGCGCACCATGGCTTTCCGGCGAACTAGGGGACGCTTGATGCGGGCTAGGGGATCGAAAGGTGGGGGAATGGGCTGGAGATTTGGTGTGGTTTTAGGGCAGTGGCTAGCGTAGGCCGAGCAGCGAAGGTTCTAGTGTGAATAGTGGTTCCGGTGATGATCGGTCAATCAATTTTGACTGTACATCGCTCTTGTCGCGTTCGCGTTGCAGCCCGGCACGCTGGACCCTCCACGTCGCTCACCAAATGGAACGCGCTTCGTCTTGCGTTTTCGCTCGCTTGTGGGACCGCAGTTGAGAGCAAACCGAGGTCCCTCCCCATCCCCCGCCTGCGTCATTTATTATACCACCACTCCCTCTGTTTTATGCGGAGTAAATAAAAACAGAGGGAGTATACTACGGATGAGGATCCCCTGACGTGGCCGAACCCATTGAGTAACTTACATGCAGGGCCTAGCAAGCATGGGGTCCGCCAGTAAGTGACCGAAAGGGAGGGTAAGGCAGGGATACCTACGTCAGAGGATCCACTTCCACTATACTACTTTGACCAAATGTTACAGTAATAATATATGACATGCAACTTACACAAATGTTAGAGTAATAATATATGACATGCAACTTACACAAAGCATACAGGGTCTAATGCGTTTTTCGAGGCTAACTTTGACCAAATGTTAGAGTAATAATATATGACATGCAACTTACACAAAGCATACGATCAAATTCGTATGTGAAAGGAGTTTCCAATGATATAATTTTCACATTATACATCTCATGTACTATTAATCTTGTCAATAGTCAAATTGGAAACCATCTCGAGTACAAATCTAGGAGTACGTACGAATCTAACCATATTGATTGGACGTTGTTGAATGTTGATATATTTTTGATCAAAGTAGAGATACTTTGACTACACATAAAACTTATATGTAAACTAGAAAGGATAGGGGGAGTATATTGTACGTTCCAAAATGAAACGAACATTGAATACCCTTTATATATGATTTGCGGATGCTATGATCACCGGTTCAAAATTTTGAATCCGCCTTAGGTATCACGTGCCCCCACCCGTTCCCTCTCGATTTCATCTCGGGGTCCGGAGATCTATTGAAAGAGGACTAGGGTGGGTACATGCGAATGATACTCGGCGGAATGTTCAAATGAGGCATGCGGGAGGATGGACTCGACTGGAGGGCGACATGATCGATGGAGAAGAGGGTTGGAGAGGAATGAGAAATAAGCAAACGCCACATGATTATACTTGAATGGCTCAAATAAACAATAAGTTGCCTCTCTTAGCCTACATAGTCAAAGGCCTAATGCGCAACGCAGAGCACTGATGCTCGAATATGGCCGGGAAAACAGGGAAACCGACATGTGGGGCACACCCGTCGGGACGACGTAGCGCAGACTAGTCCAATGGAGGAGCTGGCCCACGACCTCCTCGCCACCGACAACCGTTCATGTGGGTCGTTAGGGCCAACAACGGGGCGCAGTCCAGCACCGCCTCTGGACACGGCGACCACGGTGAGCGACACGCTCATATCGTTGCTAGACACGGTCGGTTTCAGTGTGCCGAGGGCGGCGTTAGTGCTGTGGCACGACCAACGGTATGTTTGGTTAGGTTGCCCCATCAAAGCATTGGGTAGCCAAAATTTTGGTTGAGGTATTGGTTGCCCATGATTTGGCCGACATTGGCAAGAAAAATGAACTAGAGTTGGCTAGAGTTCATTGGCATGCCAAAGAAATGGCAACCATCCAAACAAAGACCAATCTTTGGGTCATGACCAAAATTTTGGTTGAGGTATTGGTTGCCCATGATTTGGCCGACATTGGCAAGAAAAATGAACTAGAGTTGGCTAGAGTTCATTGGCATGCCAAAAAATGGCAACCATCCAAACAAAGACCAATCTTTGGGTCATGACCAAAATTTTGGTAAGGTGCACTTTGGCCACAATCCAAACACACCCAACACCCAGCTCGTCGAGGATGCACGGGGCGCCGCGACGCGTCCGCGGAGTGGTGTAGCGCGGCCAACTGCATCCTCTGGACCTGAGACCATGCCGGGTCGTCTTTCTTTTTCAATGACATGCGGGGATCGCATGTGAGCAAAGGGCATCTCCAACGTTGCCACGACCGCAGCTGACTACCCTGGCACACCAAAACCCTCGTCCCTCGCGCCATCGCGCGGTGCGTTCCAAGCCGGCGCCAGCTGCCCACATTCATGCCGTTCGTTCGTATGTCGTCGTTAAGAGGCTCAGTGCCCGAGGAACCAACTCCGGTGACTTAATGACGCACCCGGACGCTTGGCCTCACCGGAATGCGCTACTTAAAGCGGCAACGCCCAGCTAACCTCCACACCATAGCGCATCGTCCTCCTACCTGGCACCACATCCGCCATGACCGCAAGTGCGAACGCTCTGCGGGAGAGCCTGTCTTCGGGGATGAAGCTCGAGGTCGCCGCCCTCGCTCAAGTCGCCTCTCGCGACACAATAGCGGCGTAGCCGGACGCAGACGCGACCACACAAGCGGTGGCCACGCTGGCGGCCGACGACGGGAGCACCGTTAGCCACGCGTCCTACTTGTCGCCGTCCAACGACCGGCACCGCCGAGGTCGGGGACTCCTCCGAGGGTGAGTAGGGCATGGGAGGCGGCAGGGCATGGTGTGCCAACTGGCCGGTCCGTATCCCGTGTTCTAGTCTTCCTCGAAGGAGACCGCACCTTCACTTCACGGGTCTTGAACCCCGCCCCCGTACATAGAGATCGCAGATGGAGGACGTCGGTCGCCGCCATAGAATAGGTTTAGGGTCGGGTTTCTTTTATTTTTCTGTCCTATAAAAGTTCGAAATGTAATGAAAATCTGCCGCGTTTGCATTAATCTCGGCCGGTGTATATGAACTTTCACAATAATATACATATTGTATGAGTACTAGCAAGATGCCCGTGCCTTGCACGGAAGATCAAGATCTTGTGGGAGAAAAAGATGAACGAGGGAAAGCCTTATCTGCAAATGTGGAGAGGAGTGCGGGTAAATTGTCATAGTTTCCTTCCTATCCGTTAGATATAGATCGGACGACCTATATTGCAGGATAACAGGCACACCATCATCACCAACTCTGCTTTTTATTGAACCGAGACAAATCTAACATGCGAAGTAAAATAAACACATAGGGTCTATACATACACAAATTATCTTAGGCACTCCAATAGTACGTCCACTACACATTCATGCATTTCACATCTTTCTACATCTATGGGAACCTACGAAAGGGTTAACGTAAATTGCCTCTCTCTCTCTCCTCCCCTGATTTTCATGGTGGTGGGCCCCTCCCTCCCCCCAATCTACACCAACAGCTCACACATTTCACATTACGTTAATTACGTAACTTGGATTACGTAGGTGTAGCATTACTCGTCCTAAAAAACCCAACTAAGCCAACCTCCCAGCATATCGCGCGGGAAAAGACCCGGCCGCGCCGTTTTAGTCGGGATTACCGGATTACTAGTAGTAGTATCGATGGATCGCGCGAAGCAACAATTTTTTTTGAGGGGGCGAAGCACCTAGTTTATAAGGAAAAAAGGCGGTACACTCACAGCACTCCTGTCGCGGTCACATTGCACCCCACACACGTTCGGTCCTGCACACGGCTCACGCAAACGGAATGCGCTTCGGCTTGCCTCTTCACTGACACGTGAGACTGCACTTGGAGAAACCGACCATGCGCCAAACTTCCCCCGCCCACCGCGCGAAAATCCTCCCCCCCCCCCCCACACACACCCAAAAATTCCCCCCAAATCCGATTCAGCCGCCCTTCGGCCAACTAGCCAATAATATTCCCCAAACCCCCTCCCCCCTGTCCCCCTCCACTCCATTCGCTCTGCCAAAGCCGCCCTCCCCGCCACGCCGATACGTCGGCGCCGCGGTTCGGCGATCCTCTCGCTCCCACAGTACGCTCTCGTAGACTGCCGTCCTCTAGCCGCGCCGCTGCCTCTGGCTACGTTCTTGTGGAGGCGCACGGCGGTCAGCGCCGCCACCGCTGGCGACGTTCGTGTGCAGACGCACGGCGGTCAGCTTCTCCCACGGTACGCGCATTCTAGACTGAGGCCCCATTCATGTTGGTGTAGCGCTGAATGTTAGCTGATAGGCGCTGTTAATCTCACTGTTTGCCGAAGTAGTTTACTGTCAATATGCTCTACTTAAGAAGCTTCCTTGCCCTGTTCTGCACTCAATCTGCTTAGCTGAGATGGCATGCCAAGGCCAATTAGTTGCTAAAATATCCTGCCATATATTTATTGTGACGTAGATTGCCATGGTCTAGTAGCCAATTTGTTAGGTGAAATAGCTCTACACCGTTTTATACTCGATCGTTGTTGCCGCGATGGCCTTCGATAGTTCGATGGCTATGTGCTCGGCCTCATTGACTGCTGAAACAGCCTGCCATAATTTGGCACTCAAATCTGTTTGCTGAATTAGCTTTACATATATTTCGTTACTTAGATCTGCTCGTCCAAATATCTTGCCATAGCTTTAGACATCGACCTAGGTAATTTTTTCTGGACTTCATAAAAAAGCATATATGTTTTTCCTGTAATATCTAGTAGAAGAACTAATTTGTATGTCTAACAGATGGACAGGACTTGGATAACTTCTGCTCGAAGGTTCTCCGCTGCATATGTCGAGGGAGTTGAAAACTTCATGAACTTTATCAGAGCTGAGTACGGTGGTCCGAAATCAGATGTGCTCTGCCCGTGTAGCAGTTGTATGAATTTAGTTACAAGACCCCAGTCAACTGTGCAAAATCATCTACACTTGTATGGGATGTCGGTCACATATACTAGGTGGGTTCATCATGGTGAAGCTGTGAACGTCAATGTTATTGACTACGTGGAAGCAGCAGATCACCATCTTGATCTGCCTGATGCTCAGGTGGAAGAGGAGGAGGAGGTGGTGGTGGCGGAGCCAGTGAGTTTGACCAACATTGAAACAATGCTACGAAATGCTCATGCATTCCGTTTTCACCTGCAGAAGAAAAACGGTGGGCCCGCATGTTGGAACAGTGCAACGTTGCTGTCACCCCAGGAAATAAGCTGTCAGTATTCTCAGCTATGGTCACCTTTCTTCAGGTGAAGACATCTGAGCGGATGACCAACAAATCATTCGATGCGATGTTGGCTGCTTTCCGCAAATCTTTCCCAGATGCGTCTGAGCTACCACACACCTATAGTAAAATGAAGAATTTCCTTCGTGCAGTTGGAATTGGATATGATATGATCCATGTTTGTAAGAATAATTGTGTTCTGTTCCGGAAGGATTATGCCAACTTAAGTGAATTCCCGAAATGCAAATCATCAAGATGGAAAGATGGCGATGCTGTGAAGAGGATTCCTCATGATGTTCTAAGACATTTTCCAATTACACCAAGATTGCAGAGGTTGTTTCATGATGCTGAAATAAGAGAGGATGTACTGTGGCATTCTAGGAACCAGGAGTACAGAGATCAGAATGTAATGAGCCATCCATCTCATGGTAGTGAGTGGAAAAGCTTCAATGATAAACACAAAGAGTTTGCTGCTGACCCGAGAAACATTAGACTTGGCTTAGCTTCAGATGGATTTAACCCATTTGGCCACCAGAGCGCTACATATAGCATGTGGCCAGTGCTTGATCCCTTACAACATGCCTCCAAATGTCTGCACCAAAGAATCAAACTACATGATGGCCTTGCTCATCCCAGGTCCAAAAAGTCCTGGAAAGGATTTTGATTTGTTCATGGAGCCTCTTGTGGAGGAACTTCAATAGCTATGGAAGGGTGTTCTCACTCGAGACCTATATAGCAGCCCACCAGCTGATTTCTTTCTGCGTGCTGTTATAATTTGGTGCATCCATGATTATCCGGCTTTGGGCACTCTGTCAGGGCGAACGACACATGGTTACAATGCATGTGTTCGCTATGACAGGAATCCGCTGTCATACGCAATACTTAGCAAGATATGTTACATTGGACACCGTCGTTTCCTTGCCAAGGACAAGCCGCATCCTAGAAAATACCGAAGACATGTGTTCAATGCAAAGCATGAAAACCGTGATGCGCCAAAGAGGCTCACCGCCGATGAGTTGCAAGTGGAATTAGAGAAGGTCAGGCATATTACACCAGGAAACCATCCTGGTAATGGTAGCGGGAAAAGGAAGCGTGGCAGGGTAGAAGAGAGATTATTGTTTACCCATAGGTCCACTTTATGGGGCTTGGAGTATTGGAAAGATTTGGATTTGCGGCATAATCTTGATGTGATGCACATCGTGAAAAATATATGTGACAGCATTATCGGCACACTTCTTAATATTGAAGGCAAGACGAAAGATACCTTAAAATCTAGGATTGATTTGACACACCTGGGTATCAGAAAGGATTTGCAGGTGCAAGATGAAGGTAAACCACGGGATATGGCACCAGCTGTGTACGTCTTGGACAAGGTAAAAAGAAAAGAATTCTGCGAGGTCCTGTCACGTGTGAGATTCCCACATGGATTTGCTTCCAACCCTGAAAGGAGAGTCAGTGCAGATGGAAACAAGGTACAAGGGTTGAAAACTCATGACTGCCACGTCCTACTTCAAAGGGTTTTACCTGTTATCCTTAGAGGATTGGGCCGCCCTGACTTATACAGAGCAGTTGCAGAGTTGGGACAATTCTTCAGGGAACTCTGCAGTAGGAATATCAGGATAGATGCTTTGGAGCGTCTTAGAGACAAGATACCAACTATCCTATGCGACCTTGAGCAGATATATCCTCCAGCCTTCTTTGATGTGATGGTGCATTTGGCTGTTCATCTACCTGATGAGGCACTACTTAGAGGTCCAGTACAGTATGGCTGGATGTACCCTATTGAAAGGCGGCTAGGCACTTTCAAGGGCTATGTTAGGAACAGAGCTGGACCCGAGGGTTCCATTGCAAAGGCCTACATTGCTACAGAAGTGTTGACATTCTGGTCAAAATACATTGAAACAGCTGATCAGCTTAGCAAAGAGGTGGGTGAAGACAATCCCGGGCTCAATGTTTTCGATTATTCTGTTCGAGTTACACGGAAGAGTCGACAAGAGGACAAACCTAAAGATTTGGATAAAATGGTTTGGTATGTGTTGAATAACTGTCCTGAGATACTACCTTATATCAAGTAAGTGCACTACTGCAGCTTATACATCGTAATCTACTAAACTTGCAGCACATTCTTATATATTTAGATGTTTGACGCGATCACTATGTTGTGCAGCATCTACAAAGAGGAGTTACTGCCGCAAAATCCAAGAAACATTGACAAACTGGTTATGGCAGGATTTGCGAAATGATTCAAGAACCATGTAAGCTTTTGAAGTGCATTGTCAGTTTTTTTAATATATTGAGTACATAAGATGATCAGCTTGTCTATTTTCTAACCATAGGTTAAGAAGATGCGGGAGGATGGGCAGGCAGTTGATGATGCCCTTTACTCACTAGCAATGGGTCCTGATACTCGGGTAAGACATTATGAATCTTGCGTTGTTGGAGATGTGCGCTACAACACCCTTGCACGAGACGAAGGCAGGAAGACACAAAACAGTGCCATCATGAGCACGGATACGTATGACAAAGAGACAACTAAAATGTATGCTAACATAACAGACATTGTTCAATTGCAGTATATCTCCAGTTTCGAGGATCATCGGTGTGTGGTTCTGTTGTGCTGTCGTTGGTATAACCTGTTTGCCAGGATCGCAAAACCTAGAGCTGATGATTATTTCAAATCCATCAATGTCAAGGCGGCGTACCAGACCAACGAGCCTTTTATTTTGGCAAATCAAGCAACACAGATATTTTTCTTGGAAGACACATTTGCACGTAGCGATGACTGGAGAGTATTGCAAAGGTTTGAGCAGAGGAATTCGTTTAATGAAGTTGCACAACAAGATGATGCTTACACTGCTCCTGATGTACAAGATAACACAGATGTTCCTAATATCATTGAGAACCATCACGTCTATGACGCCGGCGAAAAGATTGTCTGTCGTGCTGTGGACATACATGAGTTGATCAAGAAGAAGCCAACGTTCGAGGATGTTGAGGACGAAGAAGAAGATGACACCATGGGGAATTACGATTCAGACTGATACACATGGCGAAGATGTTGACGCTGCTGCTGCGGATGATGATTACATTGCTTTTGTCGTATTTGCCTATCAGAAGACGTTTTTTATCTACTATGTGAAATTGTGTTTGCTATGACAACTGAAACCTGATGAACATGTTGTTTAGTATTTTGTTGTGAGAACATCACTTGTTATGTATGCTGATTTGTGTTTGGTGATTGTATGACAACTAAAACATGATGACATTGTTGTTTAGTTGTACTCATATTTGGCTGTGAAACTTGAATTTGATGACATAGTTTGCTGTTGGACTGCAATTTGCTCGACGTCTTCGAATGAGAACAAAGCTGACCCGACAGGGCCTCTGCTATTTATTTATTTATATGAGCAAAAGGGGATACCCCCTGATTTCCGTTAATAGAAATCATTAGATGTTCACAACACTACGCCCAGCCTGCTACACAGGTTTCATTCATTACTAGTTTCAGCAAAGTGCTCATGTCGTAGCCACTGAATACATCACGAGTGCTACATACACTACAAATAAAGAGACAATCATCCTAGAGAGCACATCGATTTTTCCCGTTATCTTCACAAGCTCTTTCATCTCCTCATTGCTGTCAAGGCCGTTCAGCAGCTGTTGCTTGGCCATGATCAGAGGAACTGCATCTTTAACCTTCTGCTCTGCATCTTCCTCTTCTTCCGTTCCTTCAGTTACTTGTCCAACACCCCAACCTGCTGGTATTGGGATTCCTCGGCTAACCAAATAATCAGCGTAGTTGCATTCCCCCACATCAGCAACTTCCCAGAAATACAAATCACACGAATCTTCCCTTTTCTACACGAATCAAATTGGAAGATCATCAACCAAACTACTAAAAAATCAGCAACTGAAAGCAGCAGAACAACACTTAAACATATTATTACCCCATGATTCGGGCATTTGTAAAAGACTCGGCCAGGGTTGCGGATTGTGGTTGAGACGCGACGGATGACTCTGCGTGATTTGCAGCAGTGGCACCACACCAACGGCAGCGAGTTGCGATGAGCAATCGGCTGCGGTGCGCGTGCTGGCGGGGGTGTGATGAGACCCACATGCGATGGTACGGGTGGCGACTTGGCGCATATCTGGTTGTTGCCTGCTGAAGAGCAGGTGGACGAGCAGCCAGCGGACATGGTTGCTGCGGCCAGAGCTTCTGATGCTAGGCAGAGTAAGTAGAGAAGAGGAGAAGCGAACGTTGGATATGTCAGTTTCATTACTTGCAGAGTAGCATAGCACCATATATAGTCATAGTCTAGGTTTGGATTCGAACCAGCTACATGAGCACGTCTTTCTTTTTTCTAAAACTCGGCAACGTCTCTTTACTGGTACACTAGCTTGTTCTGTACGCCTTCCCAAGTCTTTGATTTTCTTTCCCTTTTTTGCGAGGAAGGAAGGGGAACAAAATTGAGAGTTCCTGGGACTCGAACCCAAGACCTCTCGGTTGAAAACCAAGGGTGCTAGTCACTTATGTGGCGAACGTTCCCTGTGAGGAGGACGGCAGACGAACGCCTTTTCCTCGCAGTTTTCTTCCTATATATAAAAAAGTATGCTACTTGGTGTACGCTTAGTCAACAAACGATTGTGCCAACCTTGACCGTTGGATTGACATTCAACATCTGACGCGTTTCTTCAGTCTCTTCTTCCTCGAGCCGCCAAAGCCAATCAGCGCCGGCGGGACCGCCCGCTCCCGCCTCCCACGGCTGGCTGTGATCTTCCCCGGCTCCTGTTCGTTCCCGTCCGAGGCCTCACCATCGTCCTCCGCCTTCGTTCACTCGCCGCGGCGCCGCCCTCCGGTGTTGTCAACATGGTCAACAACCGAGAGGAATAAGGAGATGACTGTACATGGTGAGGATGACAGTAGGGACCCAGCAGCGCACGCAGTAATTTTGTTTTTTCAGGACGGAGAAGGGTATCAACTGGGTTGTGCAGGACCCGTGGCCCGTCTAGCCCAGGCTTTTATTTCATATGTTTAGCACATGACCAACCCAGTTTGTTTTTTTCCTTTCTGAAAATGGCTAGCCAACTATTTTGTTTTTTGCAGAATAACCAACGTAGGCCTACTTGCTTTTCTATGCCCTGCTGGGCCGGAAATCTTTCAAGACGAGGAGGGATGCATTTTGCCCAGAAAATGTGCTATAAGTAATAAGAAATGGGCTATAATTAATAATAAATGGGCTGTAAAATGAAAAAATACAGCAAACATGCAATTATTTCCAAAATACTGTTTTCTTTCGGATTTTGATATTTTAAATTTCATTGTTTTTGTGCGGGTAAAATTTCATTGAATTTAAAAAGGTATATTTAGATTTAAAATTAATTTGAATCTGGCTAGAAATTACGGGCTGTATGCTGTTTGGGACAGATTTGGAGGCTGACTTGTGGGTCTACTAGGTTGACATGTACTTTGGCTTTGTCAACTTAGTCCACAAACGATTCTAGCAGCAGTGACCGTTGGATGTTAATCCAACAGCCGTGCTGCTTCTTCAATATCTGATCTTCTTGCTCCAGCCGCCCAAACCAGCTCCGGTGGGACTGCCTGCTCCCGCCTCCCGTGGCCGGCTGTGCTGCCGCACAGGCCGCACCGCCCCACCCTACTTCATTGCTCGCCAGGCCATTCCTCTACTCACCCACACCTCCTGTTATTTTCTGGCGACGGCAGCCGGACCAGTAAACCCTCGTACTCCCCACCGCGTGGGCAACCATTGCCGAGTCTTCCCCGGCTCCGTGTCGTTCCCTTCCTAGGCCTCGCCGTCGTCCACCGCCATGGTGCTCTCGGCGCGGCCTCGTCAACGTGGTCAACGAACGACATCCATCGGTCGTGGACTGTACGCGCAAAATAATGATTCCTCCACCTGACAGCTGGGACCCATCGGAAGGGCCTCTGTATTTCGTGAAAAAAACGTTCCCCCCGCTGACATGTCGGACCCACCAGCTATATCTTCGCACGCAAGGAAGTGCCTCCTTATTACGCACAAAAAAATGAATACCCCCTGCTAGCTGGGACCCACCATCGTGGGAGGATGACTTGTGGGCCAACTAAGTTGACGGGGACGGAGGGCTTTGTCAACTTAGTCAATATGAATGATTCTAGCTCCAGTGACCGTACGATGTCCATCCAACGGCCGTTGTGCTTCATCAACCTCTGGTCTTCTTGCTCCAGCCGCCCAAAGCAGCGCCGGTCGTGCCGCATACTCCTGCCTCCCGTGGCCGGCTGTGCTGCCGTAGAGGCCTCACCGCCCCCTACTATTCCCACCGCTGGCCAGGCCCTGCGGCGACGACAGCCTCACACCGCAGCCGAATCAGTGAACCCTCGTACTCCTCTCCGCGCAGGCTTCCACTGCCGCGTCTTCCCCGGCTCCGCGTCGTCCCCTTCCTAGGCCTCCCCGTCATCCACCGCCGTGGTGCTCTCGGCGCGGCCTGGTCAACGTGGTCAAGGAACGACGTCCATCGGACGTGGACTGTACGTGGAGAGGCTGACAGCTGGGTCCACGGCCGCAGCAAGGAAGTGCCTCCTTATTACGCGGAAAATAATGATTCCTCCACCTGACAGCTGGGACCCACCGGACGGGGAACTCTATTTTGTGGAAAAAACGTTTCCCCCTGACTGCTGGGACCCACCAGCTTCATCTTCGCACGCAAGGAAGTGCGTCCGGGCAAAAAAACGATTCGCCCCCCTGACTGCTGGGACCCACCAGCTACACCTTCGCACGCAAGGAAGTGCGTCCGGGCAAAAAAAAAATGATTCGCCCCCCTGACTGCTGGGACCCACCGGCTACATCTTCGCACGCAAGGAAGTGCGTCCGGGCAAAAAAAAACGATTCGCCCCCAGACTGCTGGGACCCACCAGCTACATCTTCACGGGCAAGGAAGTGCCTGACAGTCGGGACCCACCTGGTCGAAGCGTACGTAGCGTTGTCATTCTGGTCGCGAACGTGTACGTACATACTGGTCGATGTAGAGGCGCGGACGTGTCGTAGTAGAGGCGCGCACGTGTCGTAGTAGAGGCGCGCACATAGCATGTACACGTACGTACATCAGCCAGGGTGCAAGAAAGAAAATACGGCCACGTATGTGTACATACGGGCGGGGTCTCGAACGCCTACTCGCGCATACGTACAGCCAGGGCTCGTGTACATGGCTGGGTCGGAATGGAGAAACAGCGTCGTCGTCATGTTCATGGGGAGGCAACGGAATGCGTCATGTTCATGGGGAAGCAACGGAATGTGTCGTGTTCATGGGGAAGCAACGGAATGCGTCGTGTTCATCGGGAGGCAACGGAACGCTTGGGAGCCAACCGGCTGGGTCGGAACGGAATGCGTGGTCGTGTTCATCGGGAGGGCTTGGACGGAACAGGCGATGGAAACGAGGCCCGGCGTACCGCAAAACGGAGGAAACGGACCTCCTACGTTCGGAACGGGGTCCTGTTGATCGGGAGGGGTGTGGCGTACCGCAAAACGGAGGAAACAGACCTCCTACGGTCGAAACGGGGGTCCTGTTGATCGGGAGCGGTGTGGCGTACCACAAAACGGACGAAACAGACCTCCTATGGTCGAAACGGGGGTCCTGTTGATCGGGAGGGGTGTGGCGTACCGCAAAACGGACGAAAGGGACCTCCTACGGTCGAAACGGGGGTCCTGTTCATCGGGAGGGGTGTGGCGTACCGCAACACGGGACTCCACGGGATACTGTTCATCTCCACCGTCGACCTCCTCCAGCCTCCACGGGCTACCGTCGACCTCCTCCAGCCTCCACGGGCTCCTGTTCATCCAGCCTCCACCGCGCGCTACTCCACCGGCTACTGTTCAACCACCCCTCCACGGGCACCCCTCCACCATCTACTGTTCATCCAGCCCTCCACACCACGGGGTCCTGTTCAACCACCCCTCCACACCACGGGGTCCTGTTCAACCACCCCTCCACGGGCACCCCTCCACCGTCTACTGTTCATCCAGCCCTTCACACCACGGGGTCCTGTTCATCCAGAGGCAACGCCACCGCTCACTGTTCATCCAACCCCCCCCCCCCCCCCCGCAACGCTCACTGTTCATCCAATCGATTGGCTTCAGTTAGCAGCAGTAGCAAAGGAATCGCTCGATCGGATTCAGTTAACAGCCATCGATCGATCGCTCGGGTTCAGTAACGCGTAGCCTGCAGTGCAATCGCTCGGGTTCAGTTAGAGCCCAACGCCTCGCTCGGGTTCAGTTAGAGCCAACGCCTCGCACACACGCGCGTACGTGTACGAGAGAAACGCGCATCGCTCGGCCCCCGACCTCCCACCGTAATCGGGAACTCCCCGAAATTTTCCTCCCCCTCGCTTCTACCACGGTTTTTTCCGTCATGGACGGCCCAAAGAATGTCATGCAGCTGCGTCTCCGGTCCGCGTAGCACGAAAAGCCCATTTTCTGTCATGATTTTTTGTCATAGAAGTAGGAGCCCACCACATCTATGATGATACCGGGTTTTGTCACAATTATCGTCATAGAAGTGTCATATGTATGACAGAAAAAAAAATTCGTTCGGCCCAAAATGTCACGGATGTGTCTTTTTTTTGTAGTGAACTCAACCAACCGAACGAAATTCATGCAAACACGGCAATTTTTCATATAAACAATGACGGATATCATATAAAATACCGGATTTTCATACAAACATGACGGATTTCATTACATTCAAATGAACTATGCGGTGCTAGTTCTGGACAGCACAGGTATATAATACCTGGCCTAAATGGTCGCCCGCCGATCCATTTGTGTTCCTCATGTCCGGCAGCACGATCACCGGACTGCCGGGAGCCCCGGAGGTATATGCTTCAGCGCAAAGGACGGCTCGCTTCCCCACTGCCCAACTGATATCGTTAGCCGATGCCCAAGATGATGGTGGAAGGGGGCTTCTCCGCTTTCGTGGAGCCCTTGCGGGGTCGACGAAGGTCCTCGCAACAAAAGGATCCAGCAAGACACCTGCTATGTACGCCGGCGTCGCCTCCGTGGTGGCCTTCATGGGACCCAAGCGGCGGCGGCCTCCCGTGTTCTACTTCTCCTCGTAGATGGCGGCGGACGCGGAAGCGCTGGCCACCGACTCATCGCTCTCCGCGCACCCGGCTTCTGTCGCTGCTTGCATGGCACAGGTGCCGGCGTGGGAGTCTCGGCCACAGAAATGGGAGACGCGGTCGCAGACACGGGAGGCGCGGTACGAGGCGGTGGCGTGAACGGCAGCGACAACGCCCGTGCGCTGCTCCTCATCGAGCTGGCCTGGAGCGGTGAGTTGCTGAACCACGCGCCGGCTTGGGGCGGCAACTAGCTCCGTCGGGCGAGGGGAGGGAGGTGGATCAATGAGCTGCATCATTCGTGTCCGACAGGCTTGGCAGGCCACCCATCCGGCTTGGATGCGGGAAAACTACTCTCCGTAAGCCATTGTAAGAGTGGACAAAATGGTGAAGGAGGAGATAGGGGAGCAGCGGAGGTGTGCGATTCTTGGCCAGCGTTTGGCCTCGTTTAAATAGGAGATTAAATAGACAGCGGACGGGAGGAGCTCGGCCGGCGTTGTGTTTAATGCCGGCCCGGTCATGAACGGACGTGTGTCTAGAGTGGGTTTCTCAGCTTCCACACGGGCGGGTTTCATGGAGGCGTTTGAATGCGGCAAGGAGGCGTGTTCAGCCGGGCGTGCAGCGAGTGGCGCCCTCGACTCTGACGTATGACAGCGCGCCGTTCTTCCACTGACGTGTGGGATCTTTGGGTACATGGCCTACATGTCAGTGACCCAACGCAGGCAGTGCACGGCAGAGGAACTTTTGGTGGGCCAGGGCGGTCAGAAGCGGGCATTTCATAAACCGATGATTGTTCATTGAGTGCGACATCATCTATTTCATGTAGATAAGCCTACTATATAATGTAAGAGAATTTTAAAAATTTCATATATACATTGATAGCCCGTTCGATACGTTGTGATTCATAAAGACCGCTGCAAACATCAATGTTCTGCTTATCACAGATAAGATTGATTAATACCCGTAACAATCCATGTCCTTAATAAAGGGTGCATGCACGTATAGGTTGAGCGTGTGTCTTGCGTCATGTACTCTGTGCATGCAGGCGTGCGAGTGTTGCGTGCGTGCATGTGTACGTTTCAGTGTTGCATGCATGTGTGCGTACGTGCGTGTGTTCATGAGTGCATGTGTACGTGTCAGTGTTGCACGCCTGCATGCGTGCGTGTGTTCGTTATGTGTACGTGTCTGTGTTGCACGCCTGCATGCGTGCGTGTGTGAGTGTGAGTGTTGCGTGCGTGCATGGGTACATGCGGGGTGAGGCTACACGTCAGTCGACTGACTTTTTCATCTCTGGTCAGTAGATTTTCCAACCTTTGGATACGAAATCAAGGGCCCGCAGTTTATCTTCAATCTCCACCCCATCGAGCCGCCAGCCACCACCGGCCGAACCGCGGGCCCCCGCCGCCCACGGCTGGCCCTCGCCACCACGCCGCCGTGCCCGCCCCGAAACCACTCCCCACCACCGGTCCACCGCCGTCCTGGCCATCCCTCTAGGCCCCCCCGCGCCTAGCTTTTTCTCCGGCGATCCCAACGCCACCGCCCAATCACCGCGCCCCCACTACCGGCGACTACCAAGCAGAGGTCTCACGACTTCGAATCCCCATCGACCAATAACTTATTACCATTTATGTCCTTCATATACGCGTTGACGGGTGGGCCCTATGGTAATGTGGGCTGCTGAATGTGGACCGTTTAACTGGTCAATTGATCGTGTCATCAACAAACTACGGAGCTGTATGGTGAGCCAGTGACCGTATGATCACCCTAAAATGTATTTTATTAACATAGTACAGACTCAAACTACCATTTTTTCTTTCATATACGCGCTGACAGGTGGGCCCCACGGTTACGCGCCCCGATGGTGCAACACTAGTTGCGCCACATGGAACGTTTGACTGGTCAATATATTTGACTGTGTCATCAATAAAATATGGAGTTGTACGGGTGAGCCAGTGACCGTATAATCACGACATGTATTTTTTTAACACGGTACAGACGCAAGGGCTCATATATATGCGCAAGCACTCACCGCTATAAGCGCACACACGCGGACCCTACCCCTATGAGCACTTTCGAGAGAGTGAGCCAGCATATGATCTTGAGATTTTATGAAGTCACCATAGGTGCCTCGTAGTCGAGTGTAACGTCCCCTCCCATTGAACGCACATCGCCTAAAAATACTGAAATTAACCCAGGATAAATGCGAGCACCAGGACTTTAACCCTGGTGGGCTCGAGAAACCACTGTCCTCCTAACCATCCAACCACAGGTTGGTTAGCACCACAAAATGTATGTGGTGCCCGTGATGAGCTTATTCTGAAGTCCAGTGACCATATTGTGCTTTCGCTTCAAATATTATGACCGTAAGTGTCGTCAACAAAATACGGAGCACTCATCAAATACAATGTCCGTCAGTGTCACCAACAAAAAATGGAGACTTATCGTGAGCTAGATACCGTATGATCACCACGAGAATGTATACGGTGACCGTAATGAGCATATTCTGAAGTCCAGTGACCGTATAGTGCTTTCGCTTGAAATACAGTGACCGTCACACGTGAATGTGTCATGGGCATGCATACTTTTAGAGGGCCGAGAGATAGTTTGTGTGCGTACGTGAAAGTGGTGTAGAAAGAGGGGGTGTCCGGTGGAGACAAGGAGAGATATGCTCTTCGTTTCTCTTTCCCGTGATTAATATTTTAGGAGAAAATATAAACATTCACAATGCAGAACAAATATTTTTGGATGCACCATGCAATTAACTTTCATGTATAACATTGTACTATTGTATATGCTTATTTTCTTAGTGGCCGATTGCGTGTGTGGTCTGGTGGGCACATCATTTCTAGTTGGGGTGGGCACATCATTTCTAGTTGTGGTGGGTCAACATGAGGACTCATGGGTCGGTTCCATCCTGCGCCACATAGGTTGGACCAAGATGCATTATACGAAGACCCATGTGGAGGACTCGGCGTACAACACGAAGCTATGAGAGTCGTGGAGGACTCTACCCCACTGGTGATAAGCCGACTGTATATGATTTGTAACCCTAGGCCCCGAGTATGTTATAGAAGCCTGGGGGCTAGTTCGTCGATAGTATACACACACGCACAATGCCTGGTATTCACGTGTACTTTGTACACACCCCTATCACTAATATACAGTACCAAGAGTTGGCTTTTTCCTCAACCGCAAGGGTCCGAACTAGGGTAAAACTTTGCCTCGTATTACCATCCAGCCTAACAGTCAGGGATATCCTACCGAATGATATGATGGAATCATATCTGCCAACTACTAAGAGAGAGGTGTGTTTGTGGGGGTGGGGGGTGGGGGCAATGTGTGTGAGAAAGGCCTAAAGATAATGTGCGTGCGGGAGACAAGTAGGCATATATATGTGCGTATAGAGGGCTAGTAGAGACCGTGCGCGTGTATATATGCATGTGAGAGAAATAGTGTTTTCCAACTGAGATTAGTGAAAAGAGTGGTACATAGTAGTCAGAAAAAGAGAGAGAGATATAGAGGGAGCGTGTGCGTGAAACACCCCGGGAGAGATTGTGAGCATGTGTGAAAGAGAAATGCCGATGCATATAAAGTGTGTAGAAGGCAAGATTGGCGTTCGGATATGAAGATTCCTTCCTCTGTAAACCGACTCTGTACAACCCTAGGCCCCTCCGGTGTCTATATAAACCAGAGGGTTTAGTCCGTAGAGGCAATCATAATCATACAAGCTAGACATCTAGGGTTTAGCCATTACGATCTCGTGGTAGATCAACTCTTGCAATCCTCATATTCATCAACATCAATCAAGCAGGAAGTAGGGTATTACCTCCATCGAGAGGGCCCGAACCTGGGTAAAAATTGTGTCCCCCGTCTCCTGTTACCATCGACCTTAGACGCACAGTTCGGGACCCCCTACTCGAGATCTGCCGGTTTTGACACCGACATTGGTGCTTTCATTGAGAGTTCCAATGTGTCGTCATCAGAAGGCTCGATGGCTCCGTCAATCATCTACAATGATGCTGCCCTGGGGGAGGTTTTTCTCCCCGACTAGATCTTCCTATTCGGCGGCTTCACACTACGGGCCAACTCGTTTGGCCATCTAGAGCAGATCGACAGCTACGCCCCAGGTCACTAGATTAGTTTTGGAAATCTGGATTATGTCGCTGACATCCGAGGAGACTTGATCTTCCAAGGGTTCACGACCCCAACATGTGCTCTGGCTTTAGATCCGGAGCGTATCGCCAGGTCCGAAGACGGGATTCTTGAGCCCGCCGGACTATCTGCGGCCACTAAACCCAGTACGGGAGAGCCGGAGGAAGTAGTGTTGCTGGCAACCATCATGCAGCGGGACTCTTCTCCGGACACTGGCTCCGAACCCTCGAAGTCAGCATCGTGTGAGCTCGGCCAAGGAGTCTCCTTCCCGCCGTACTCCACGGACTCTCTTCTCCCCGGCCAAACCTCACCTTTAAGCGAGGCTCTGGACTTGATGCAATCCCTCGTCATTATAGAGGAGCAACGTCCGAACTACGCCCAGCCCGGACTAGGGGCTGAGAGCGGGGAATTTTATGTCCCACCCACCACCCACTTCATAGCCACTGTCGAGGACTTAACTGACATGCTCGATTACGGCTCCGAAGACATCGACGGTATGGACGACGATGCCGGAGAAGAGCAGGCCCAAAACCCGCCATTCACCGGACGCTGGACGGCCACCTCTTCGTATGACGTGTACATGGTGGATACACCCAAAGAGGGTAACAACGATAAGGAGAAAAATCCAGTCGAGGATAAACCTCCTGAGATACAACCAAAGCACCGATGTCAGCGCCGCCGCTCTAAATCACGAAGTGGAAAAGACAGCAATACCGGCATGAAGGACACCAATACTCCGGACGACGCCGAAGACCGAGAAGACCCCGTCGAGCCAACCTCCGAACAGGACGATCGGGAAGATGGGCAAGTTAGCCCTGATGAACAGGCCGTAAACGAAGACTCAGAGGACACTAATTATCTTCCACTCTCCGAGGATGAGGTGAGCCTCGGTGACGAAGACTTTATCGTGCCTGAGGAACCCCTCGAGCAGGAGCGCTTTAAGCGCCGGCTCATAGCAACTGCAAGGAGCCTGAAAAAGAAGCAGCAGCAGCTTCAAGCTGATCAAGATCTACTCAACGACAGGTGGACTAACGTCCTGGCAGCCAAGGAATACGGCCTCGAGCGCCCAACCAAAAGTTACCCGAAGCGTAAACTGCTACCTCAATTCGACGACGAGGCACTTGAGCCCGTACCATCAGCGCGTAACACGGTTGACCGACCACCACGAGGCCAGGACAAAACGGCAACTCACGCCGAACACCAGCCCATACTACCTCGCCGTAAAGGAAGAGACACAACAGCTCGGGGATATACATATGACCCACGGCAGGACCTGGAAAATAGAGCAGGTCAAACCGGATCGATCTACGGATCGCGGGGACGTGCCCCGGCACGCGATGGTATGTCTCCGTCATATATATAATTTTTGATTGTTCCATGCCAATATTCTACAACGTTTACATATTTTTGGCAACTTTTTATATTATTTTTGGGACTAACATATTGATCCAGTGCCCAGTGCCAGTTCCTGTTTGTTGCATGTTTTTTGTTTCGCAGCAAATCCATATCAAACGGAGTCCAAATGGGATAAAAACTGACGGATATTTTTTTTGGAATATTTATGAATTTTGGGAAGTGGAATCAACGCGAGACGATGCCCGAGGGGGCCACGAGACAGGGGGGCGCGCCCCTGACCCTCGTGGACACCACGTAAGGCGGTTGGAGCCCTTCTTACGCCGCAACAAAGCTAATATCCGGATAAAAATCATGTTCAAATTTCAATCCAATCGGAGTTACGGATCTCCGGGAACATAAGAAACGGTGAAAGGCCAGATCTGAGAGCGCAGAAACAGAGAGAGACAGATCCAATCTCGGAGGAGCTCTCGCCCCTCCCACGCCATGGAGACCAAGGACCAGAGGGGAAACCCTTCTCCCATCTAGGGAGAAGGTCAAGGAAGAAGAAGAAGAAGGGGGGCTCTCTCCCCCTCGCTTCCGGTGGCGCCGGAACGCCGCCGGGGCATCATCGTCACCGCAATCTACACCAACACCTCCGTCATCTTCACCAACATCTTCATCACCTTCCCCCATCTATCTACAGCGGTCCACTCTCTTGCAACCCACTGTACCCTCTACTTGAACATGGTGCTTTATGCTTCATATTATTATCCAATGATGTGTTGCCATCCTATGATGTCTGAGTAGATTTTCGTTGTCCTATCGGTAATTGGTGAATTGCTATGATTGGTTTAATTTGCTTGTGGTTATGTTGCTGTCCTTTGGTGCCCATCATATGAGCGCGCGCGTGGATCACACCATAGGGTTAGTTGTATGTTGATAGGACTATGTATTGGAGGGCAAGAGTGACAGAAGCTTCAACCTAGCATAGAAATTGATGCATACGAGATTGAAGGGGGACCAATATATCTTAATGCTATGGTTGGGTTTTACCTTAATGAACGTTAGTAGTTGCGGATGCTTGCTAATAGTTCCAATCATAAGTGCATAGAATTCCAAGTCAGGGATGACATGCTAGTTGTGGCCTCTCCCACATAAAACTTGATATCGGTCTAGTAAAGTAGTCAATTGCTTAGGTACAATTCACAACTCCTACCACCACTTTTCCACACTCGCTATACTAAATTTATTGCTTCTTTATCTAAACAGCCCCTAGTTTTTATTTACGTGCTCTTTATTATCTTGCAAACCTATCCAACAACACCTACAAAGTACTTCTAGTTTCATACTTGTTTTGGGTAAAGAGAACGTTAAGAGTGCGTATAGTTGTATCGGTGGTCGATAGAACTTGAGGGAATATGTGTTCTACCTTTAGCTCCTCGTTGGGTTTGACACTCTTACTTATCGAAACAGGCTACAATTGATCCCCTATACTTGTGGGTTATCAAGACCTTTTTCTGGCGCCGTTGCCGGGGAGTTATAGCGTTGGGTGAATATTCTCGTGTGTGCTTGTTTGCTTTATCACTAAGTAGATTTTATTTGTTGTTCTAAGTTGTTCTCTATCTTTAGTTATGGATATGGAACACGAAATACCAAAAAAAATACGTGTACTTGCTGCTCATGGAGATGGGGAACCTCCTAAAACCCTCGATGCTGGTTATGTGAAAAACATTATGCACTACTTTAATAATCCTGAGAAAACCCCATTCAATTATGTAATGGGAGACACGTTGGATCAACCTGAATACTTTAGGGATTATCGCTTGACTCAAAAAGGGAAACTACTATGGGATCAAATTCATATGTTGCATTGGTATGCTCGGGAACTATGCTTGAGATATGATTATACTTGTTGCTCTAGGATGAAGGCTCCACACCTTCCCTTTTCATGCAAATTTAATGATGATAAAACATTGGCTTATTATGCTAATGGTATATATGATTACTATCATGTGGAACAAATAGAAGAATTTGTTGCTTTTATGGGTGCTTATGAAATTGAATCTTTGTTTAAAGTGTGTGAAAATCATTATGATGCTGTTTACAGATCTGAAAATTTTGCTATACTTAAATATTGTTATGAGAATTATGAATACAATTCCGATATTGATGCATTTATTGAGAAAGTCTCCGCTTTCCAAGAAGAGACTAATATTTTGCAGGAAACTATGGAAGAAGAAATTACTGAAACTGTAAGCTCATTAGATGAAAAAGATGAGGAGGAGAGCGAAGAACAAAAGGAGAAGAGCGGATTGATCACCCGTGCCCACCTTCTAATGAGAGTAACTCTTCAACTCATACATTGTTTAATTTTCCTTCGTGCTTACCGAAGGATGATTGCTATGATAGTTGTTATGATCCCTTTGATTCTTTTGAAATATCCCTTTTTGATGATGCTTGCTATGCTTGTGGCCAAGATGCCAATATGAATTATGCTTATGGAGATGAACTTGCTATAGTTCCTTATGTTAAACATGAAATTGTTGCTATTGCACCCACGCATGATAATCCTATTATCTTTTTGAATTATCCCGACTACACTATATCGGAGAAGTTTGCCCTTATTAAGGATTATATTGATGGGTTGTGTTTTACTACCACACATGATGATTTTGATAGATATAATATGCATGTGCTTGCTGCTCCTACTTGCAATTATTATGAGAGAAGAACTACATCCCCGCCTCTCCATGTTTCCAACAAGATAAAATTGCAAGAAACTGTTTATACTATGCATTGGCCTTTACTATGTGTGCATGAATTGTTCTTTTATGACATGCCTATGCATAGGAAGAGAGTTAGACTTTGTTGTTGCATGATATATGTTACTTTGTTCTCACTACTAAATCACAAATCATTGTTAAGTAAAATTGGCTTTGATATACCTTGGGATCCGGGTGGATCCATTACTTGAGCACTATATGCCTAGCTTAATGGCTTTAAAGAAAGCGCTGCCAGGGAGACAACCCGGAAGTTTTAGAGAGTCATTTATTTCTATTGAGTGCTTTTATAAAGTTTAAAAAACAAAAAAATAAAGAGGGGAACCCAAAACTTTTCAAAAAGGGTGAAAGTGAGAGAGACAAGCATTGTTGAAGTGGGAGAGCTCCTTGAACTTTGTTCATGCTCACGGAAACTTTGTGAATCTTAATTACAGAAAATTTTCAATAAAAATAATCATCCCCTTGTACAATTCCATTGTATTATAAAAATAATGTGCCAAGGTTTGCCTTTAGGATGTTTACATTGCTTGTTGGTTTGTGCGGTGCAAGACAGAAACTTTGGCTGTAGTGCACAATTTTTCATTTTTTACTGGAATGTCAAATGGATCTAAAACATTTTGCACTGTCTTTCTATACAAATTTTTTACTTTTCCTAAATTGTTCAGAATTTTTGGAGTACCAGAGGTATGGCTAATGTTCAGATTACTACAGATTGTCCTGTTTAAGACAGATTCTGTTTTTGATGCATTGTTTGCTTGTTTTGATGAAACTATCGATTTCTATCAGTGGATTAAGCCATGGAAAAGTAATATTACAGTAGCTACAGTGCAAAAACAAAATATGAATTGGTTTGCAACAGTACCTAGAGTAGTGATTTGCTTTATTATACTAACGGATCTTACCGAACTTTCTGTTCAGTTTTGTGTGGATGAAGTGTTCGAAGATCGAAAAGGTCTCGATGTAAGGAGAAGGAGGAGAGGCAAGAGCTCAAGCTTGGGGATGCCCAAGGCACCCCAAGTAAATATTCAAGGAGACTCAAGCGTCTAAGCTTGGGGATGCCCCAGAAGGCATCCCATCTTTCTTCAACAAGTATCGGTATGTTTTCGGATTCGTTTCGTTCATGCGATATGTGCAAATCTTGGAGCATCTTTTGCATTTAGTTCTTTTCTTTTATGCACCATTCTGGTATGACATAGTCCATGGTTGATTTATAGAATGCTCATTGCACTTTACTTATATCTTTTGAGTATGGCTTTATAGAATGCTTCATGTGCTTCACTTATATCATTTGAAGTTTGGATTGCCTGTTTCTCTTCACATAGAAAACCGCCATATGTAGAATGCTCTTTTGCTTCACTTATATTTGTTAGAGCGTGGGCATATCTTTTGTAGAAAGAATTAAACTCTCTTTCTTCACTTATATCTATTTAGAGAGATGACAGGAATTGGTCATTCACATGGTTAGCCATAAAATCATACATAAAACTTGTAGATCACTGAATGTGATATGTTTGATTCCTTGCAATAGTTTTGCAATATAAAGGTGGTGATATTGGAGTCATGCTAGTGCGTAATTGTGGATTAGTAGAAATACTTGTGTTGAGGCTTGTGATTCCCGTAGCATGCACGTATGGTGAACCGTTATGTAACGAAGTTGGACCATGAGATATTTTTTGATTGCCATCCTTTGTGTGGAGGTCGGGGGCGCGCAATGGTTAACTCCTACCAACCTCCCCCCTAGGAGTATGCGTGTAGTACTTTGTTTCGATGGCTAATAAATTTTTGCAATAAGTATGTGAGTTCTTTATGACTAATGTTGAGTCCATGGATTATACGCACTCTCACCCTTCCATCATTGCTAGCCTCTTCGGTACCGTACATTGCCCTTTCTCACCTCGAGAGTTGGTGCAAACTTCGCCGGTGCATCCAAACCCCGTGATATGATACGCTCTATCACACATAATCCTCCTTATATCTTCCTCAAAACAGCCACCATACCTACCTATTATGGCATTTCCATAGCCATTCCGAGATATATTGCCATGCAACTTCCATCATCATCATATACATGACTTGAGCGTTCATTGTCATATTGCTTTGCATGATTGTAAGATAGCTAGCATGATATTCTCATGGCATGTCCATTTTTTGATGTCATTCCTACACTAGATGATTGCACATCCCGGTACACCGCCGGAGGCATTCATATAGAGTCATATCTTTGTTCTAGTATCGAGTTGTAAGTAAATATAAGTGTGATGATCATCATTCTTAGAGCATTGTCCCGGAAAAAAAAGAGGCCAAAGAAGCCTAAATAAAAAAAGGGGGCCAAAGAAGCCCGCCAAACAAAAGAAAAAAAAGAATAAAAGGGACAATGTTACTATACTTTTTCCAAACTTGTGCTTCAGAGTAGCACCATGTTCTTCATATAGAGAGTCTCTTAAGTTATCACTTTCATATACTAGTGGGAATTTTCATTATAGAACTTGGCTTGTATATTCCGATGATGGGCTTCCTCAAATGCCCGAGGTCTTCATGAGTGTCGGTGTACAAAAAGAGGGGCGCACTTTTGTACCCCTTTACCTGTGCACAGGTAGTCGGAGCCGCGCCCACGGTCACACCAAGCAGAACAGGGGAGGTGAGCCAGGGTAAGACCGAAGCCCAAGATAATCAGAGCAACGCCAAGGCCAAGACCACAAAGAGCAGAGGGACGAAGCAGGTTCCCCCAGCAAGACCCTTGCCGGGGCAGCTCGCCCCACACCAACAGAGCGAGCCACCCTTGAGCCCACGGTCTCCAACATCAAGTTGGGCCAGGGCTCGGGAGGCACCTCCATGGTGGCATGCAGATCTTTGTGAAGACAAGGAACACTGAAGATCATATGAGGATTAGAAGACGACGATCCTCGGCAAGATCCTTGCCGAGGAAAGGCCACCAGACCCCCGGCAAGGTCCTTGCCGGGGACGACAGCGCACCATGGCAAGACCCTTGCCGGGCCACCCGGCAAGGCCCTCAACAAGGACGCCAGCAGGGCCACCGCCAGGCCCACGCCAACCAAGCTTCCACCACCGTTCACATGCAGCTGTCAGCCCAACCAGCTGGGCGGGCACCTGCGTGGCAACATGCAGCTCCCAGGCCAACTCATCGAGCGCCTGAGTGGCGGCATGCAGATCTTTGTGATGGCTCCGCCACCGCGCCACCTCAGCTGCCTGCCTACCTACATGGCGCCGCACGCATCGCTGGCCTGGGCGTGTGTCGAAGTGAGGAGGAGCGGCGGCGGACGGGACGGGCCTCGCTCCCGTCCCCAATAAAGCAAGGCGACACCTAAGCTACGCAATAAATGTATCTTGTCCTGTAATACGAGCGATAAGCTCAGGGCACTATACGCCTTTCCACCTCCTGTGTGCCACTGTGGCAGCCCCTTTCGACTATAAAAGGAGGCCCATGGCATACTGGAGAAGGATTCGGCTCTTTCGAACCACGCACTGACCACAGCTAGTTTGAGAGCTCAAGAACTCTCTGAAATACACCCACCGAAGCAGAACTAGGGTTTTACGCATCCTCGCGGCCCGAACCTGGGTAAACGATCCTTGTGCTGTCTACTAGCCCTGCTCTTCTTGCAACCCCACGCCCCGACAACCGTAGTAGGGATTCATGTGATCCCATAGGTGTCGTTCCACACCGACATCTTTGGCGCCCCAGGTAGGGGGGCGCAATTGTGAGAATCTGGTCTAGTAGTTAGCCTAGCAGTTCCTCGTCGCCATAGCTCCCGAGGAGGAGACGGCCAGGAGAAAAGAGCACCGCCTGCGAACGTGAAGGACGCCAGTGCGGCAACAGAGAAGTTAAGTCATTCAGAGCCTTGAGTTATTTCCTTTTACACTTAAGGTTATCGTCCTCGGAGATCTTGCCTATGTATGGGAAACCTGCACGCAAAGGGGCCCTCCCGCAATTGGCAATGCCCTTGTTCTGTTTCGAGTCCGCTCAACAGCTCAAAGCGGCCGCGTCGAGAGTGGCGGGGTAGCCTTCCGCACCTGGCAACGCTCCTGACTCTGACTCGAATCAAACTCGACAGTTCGGGCAGCCGCGCTAAGGGCGGTAAGGTGGTTCGCCCGGCAGCAAGCACACCCGGCAGGCCAATGGGGATCCGTCCCCAAGACGCCGCCTTGGGGTTACGTGCCGGTGAGCCTACCTAGTAACGTAGGGTGGACATACAAGGAAAAATCGAACAGGGAAATAACATGCATGATACTAAAAGTGCTGCAGAGTTATGTTACATCAAATTGTTGCTGCGGTTCTAACTAGAGATAGCGAATGTCTTGGTTGTGAACCTGCAGCGGCGATAAAGCATGGGATGCCTAATCCCGGCGCTGGCCCTCCACCCTCTGAATTCCGCCGACTCGGCTGATGATGGGCTTGATGCGCTCCCTGAGCGGCGCGAGGTCAGTACCCTCCGGCAAGCTCTCCAGCGTGGCGTCGAAGTCGAGGTCGGGGTACCAGTGCGCCACCTTGGTGAGGACCTTGGTCATGGCACCCTGGCAAAACCTCTGGGACTCGTCGGCCAGTGAGGCCGCCCAGTTGGCATGGAGCCGCTCTGGAGCGCCGACGACCTTCTCAAAGAACATGGTCAGGCTGCAATTGGCGCTCACGCTCCACTCCGGGACATACCTCACGTCCGGCATCCCCATGATGGCCAGCTGCACGGCGGCTTGGTTGGCGACGATGGCGAGGCGATCGAGCCAACGGTTCTCGCCCTCCACGTGATCCGCGAAGTTGAGGCCCTCGTTCTTCCGCAACTGCTTCTCGGCCTCCAGCTCCTTGGCCAGGGTCCCCTCTCGTGTTTTGGCCTCCGACAACACCTTCTCGAGACGCTCCAGCTTTAGCTTGAGGTCTCTGATGGAGTTGCTGGCCTCGGAGAGCTCCCCAGCCTTGCTGACGACCGCGCCCTGCGCCTCTGTCAGGGCACTGTTAAGCGTGTCCTTCTCCTGGGACAGCTTCAGGGCCTGCTCCTTCAGCCCGTCGCGCTCCGCCTCCAACTCCTCCACCTTGCTGGCGTGAACCTGGGCCTGGGCATTGAGTGCCTCTTTGTGCCTCTGCTCCAGCTCACTGGTCCGCTGCAAGACAAGCTTCTCCACCTCTGCATCCTTGCCGCGAAGCATGGCGGCAAGCTTCTCCTCGCGTGCAGCGAGGTCCTCCTCCTGGGAGTTCAGCGCGGCCTTGTGCTGGGTCCGGGCGGCTTCGGCGGTGATAACCCACAAGTATAGGGGATCGCAACAGTTTTCGAGGGTAGAGTATTCAACCCAAATTTATTGATTCGACACAAGGGGAGCCAAAGAATATTCTCAAGTATTAGCAGTTGAGTTGTCAATTCAACCACACCTGGATAACTTAGTATCTGCAGCAAAGTATTTAGTAGCAAAGTAATATGGAAGTAACGGTAACAGTAGCAAAAGTAATATTTTTGGGTTTTGTACTGATTGTAACAGTAGCAACGGAAAAGTAAATAAGCAAAGAACAATATGTGAAAAGCTCGTAGGCATTGGATCGGTGATGGAGAATTATGCTGGATGTGGTTCATCATGTAACAATCGTAACATAGGGTGACACAGAACTAGCTCCAATTCATCAATGTAATGTAGGCATGTATTCCGAATATAGTCATACGTGCTGATGGAAAAGAACTTGCATGACATTTTTTGTCCTACCCTCCCGTGGCAGCGGGGTCCTAGCAGAAACTAAGGGATATTAAGGCCACCTTTTAATAGAGTACCGGAACAAAGCATTAGCACATAGTGAATACATGAACTCCTCAAACTATGGTCATCACCGGGAGTGGTCCCGATTATTGTCACTTCGGGGTTGCCGGATCATAACACATAGTAGGTGACTATAGACTTGCAAGATAGGATCAAGAACTCGCATATATTCATGAAAACATAATAGGTTCAGATCTGAAATCATGGCACTCGGGCCCTAGTGACAAGCATTAAGCATAGCAAAGTCATAGCAACATCAATCTCAGAACATAGTGGATACTAGGGATCAAACCCTAACAAAACTAACTCGATTACATGATAGATCTCATCCAACCCATCACCGTCCAGCAAGCCTACGATGGAATTACTCACGCACGGCAGTGAGCATCATGAAATTGGTGATGGAGGATGGTTGATGATGACGACGGCGACGAATCCCCCTCTCCGGAGCCCCGAACGGACTCCAGATCAGCCCTCCCGAGAGGTTTTAGGGCTTGGCGGTGGCTCCGTAGCGTAAAACATGATGAATCCTTCTCTCTGGGTTTTTCCTCCCCGAAAGTGAATATATGGAGTTGGAGTTGAGGTCGGTGGAGCGTCAGGGGGCCCACGAGGTAGGGGGCGTGCCCAGGGGGGCAGGCGCGCCCCCCACCCTCGTGGACAGGGTGTGGGCCCCCTGACGTGGATTCTTCTTCCAGTATTTTTAATATTTTCCAAAAAGATGTTCCGTGGAGTTTCAGGTCATTCCGAGAACTTTTGTTTCTGCACATAATTAACACCATGGATAGTCTGCTGAAAACAGCGTCAGTCCGGGTTAGTTCCATTCAAATCATGCAAGTTAGAGTCCAAAACAAGGGCAAAAGTGTTTGGAAAAGTAGATACAACGGAGACGTATCAACTCCCCCAAGCTTAAACCTTTGCTTGTCCTCAAGCAATTCAGTTGATAAACTGAAAGTGATAAAGAAAAACTTTTACAAACTCTGTTTGCTCTTGTTGTTGTAAATATGTAAAGCCAGCATTCAAGTTTTCAGCAAAGATTATGACTAACCATATTCACAATAACTCTTAGGTCTCATGTTTACCCATATCAATGACATAATCAACTAGCGAGCCATAATAATAAATCTCGGATGACAACACTTTCTCAAAACAATCATGATATGATATAACAAGATGGTATCTCACTAGCCCTTTCTGAGACCGCAAAACATAAATGCAGAGCACCTTTAAAGATCAAGGACTGACTAGACATTGTATGTCATGGTAAAAGAGATCCAGTCATAGTCATACCCAATATAAGTTAATAGTAATGGATGCAAATGACAGCAACGCTCTCCAGCTGGTGCTTTTTAATAAGACGGTGATGACTCAACATAAAAGTAAATAGATAGGCCCTTCGCAGAGGGAAGCAGGGATTTGTAGAGGTGCCAGAGCTCGATTTTAAAATAGAGATAAATAATATTTTGAGCGGCATACTTTCATTGTCAACATAACAACCAAGAGATGGCGATATCTTCCATGCTACACACATTATAGGCGGTTCCCAAATAGAATGGTAAAGTTTATACTCCCCCTCCACCAACAAGCATCAATCCATGGCTTGCTCGAAACAACGAGTGCCTCCAACTAGCAACAGTCCCAGGGGGAGTTTTGTTTGCAATTAATTTTGATTTAGTTTGCATAAAGCATGGGACTGGGCATCCCGTTGACCAGCCATTTTCTCATGAGTGAGGAGCGGAGTCCACTCTTCTTGAGAATAACCCGCCTAGCATGGAAGATACGGACAGCCCTAGTTGATACATGAGCTATTCGAGCATACAAAACAGAATTTCATTTGAAGGTTTGGAGTTTGGCACATACAAATTTACTTGGAACGGCAGGTAGATACCGCATATAGGAAGGTATAGTGGACTCATATGGAATAACTTTGGGGTTTAAGGGATTGGATGCACAAGCAGTATTCCCGCTTAGTACAAGTGAAGGCTAGCAAAAGATTGGGAAGCGACCAACTAGAGAGCGACAACAGTCATGAACATGCATTAAAATTAATGAACATTGAGTACAAGCATGAGTAGGATATAATCCACCATGAACATAAATATCGTGAAGGCTATGTTGATTTGTTTCAACTACATGTGTGAACATGTGCCAAGTCGAGTCACTTAATTCATTCAAAGGAGGATACCACCCCACTATACCACATCATAACCATTTTAATAGCATGTTGGCACGCAAGGTAAACCATTATAACTCATAGCTAATCAAGCATGGCATAAGCAACTATGATCTCTAATTGTCATTGCAAACATGTTTATGCATAATAAGCTGAATCAGGAACGATGAACTAATCATATTTACGAAAACAAGAGAGGTCGAGTTCATACCAGCTTTTCTCATCTCAGTCAGTCCATCATATATCGTCATAATTGCCTTTCACTTGCACGACCGAACGATGTGAATAATAATAAGAGTGCACGTGTATAGGACTAAGCTGGAATCTGCGAGCATTACATAAACAGGAGAAGACAAGGCAATATGGGCTCTTGGTTAAATCAACAATAATGCATATAAGAGCCACTTCAACAATTTCATTATGGTCTTCTCCTATCGACCCCCAAAGAAAAGAAAAGAAATAAAAACTATTTACACGGGAAAGCTCCCAACAAGCAAAAGAAGAACGGGAAATATTTTTGGGTTTTCTTTTAATTATTACTACTACAGCAAGAAAAGTAAACTAACTAAAAGCTACACTAATTTTCTTGGTTTTTCCTAAGGTTTATCAAACACACAAGAAGAAAGCAAGAAAAAGGAAAATAAACTAGCATGGATATTGCAGTGAAAAAGTATGAGCACCGACATCTAGCAATGAGTGTGTGTGACCATGAATGTAATGTCGGTGGGAAATACGTACTCCCCCAAGCTTAGGCTTTTGGCCTAAGTTGGTTTATTGCCACGGATGGCCTGGCGGATATCCATGGTTGTAGCTGGGGTCGTACTGAGATGAAGAAGACTCTGACTACCACTGGCTGGCAGCCATCTCCGGATCGCAATAGTAATTAGACTGTCGTGGAGGCTCAAATTGTGGTTCCGGCTCCGTGGCTGGTGTAGGGTTCCGGTAAGCGTAAATGGCCGCCCACGGAACGAGATACGGGCCTGCATATAAATTAAACAAGGAAGGAGCAGGCAAGATAATAGTCTCAGGGTGATGCTTATCAAAGAACAATTTGTATTTAAGCGCCCTTCCTTATTCTTGACAATGAAATCATGCGCTACCATACTCTTATAATCTAAACAAGCAGCGGGCAGCAATTTTTCTTCTTTTTCATAGTGCCTAATAGGTATATTATAATATGCAGCAAGGCGTGAAGCGTAAATACCTCCAAAGATGGGACCCTTTGTACGGTTCAAACTTAACCGTTTAGCAATAATACCGCCCATACTAACAGTGTTATCGCAGAATAAACCATGGAACAAAATGATAATATCAGGAACACTAAGGTTTCCACAGTTTCCGCGACCAATTAAGCAACGACTAGCAAATATGGCAAAGTAGCGTAAAACAGGAAAATGTATGCTAGTGATTCTTCCATCGGAAACCTTTCTAGTTTCCCCCACAGTAATAGTGTCAATAAAACCGTCCACATCTTTACGATGTGGTTCCTCTAAACTACCCTCAAAAGGTATTTTGCAAACCTTGCAAAATTCATCTAGTGGCATCTTCTTAACAACATCATATAAATGAAACTCTACTAAAGGAGGTGTTTCCTTAGGATAATAGTAGAAGTTTTGCACAAAAGTATTAGTGAGTAAGAGATACTGATTGCGTTGGTCGCGGAGGAAGTCGGTGAGGCCTGCATTCTCAGCCAATGAATAGAAATCATCATAAATCTCGGCTTCTCTCGAGAAATCATCGGAAGGTCATTCACACGGCCGAACCTCCGCGGTGCGAGGCAAATTATATTTGGGCCTCTGTGCTTCTTCATTTTGCTTTTCCTTCGAGCTTCGGCTCGATGAGCCCCTCAAAAATCTCTTCATTATTTTCTGACAAATTCTGAAATTTTTAGTAACTTCAAACAAAAGTGAACCCAGCTCAATAAAATTGATAGCAACTACTCCTACAAATGCCTAGAGACTATATCATGCATTAGAACTACTTGGAACCATATAAATTTGACATGCAAGCTCAAGAACATGGTCACCTAGGCATCACAAATTTACAATGAATAGAGCACTAGAACAAAAACTAATTGGACCAATGGAGGAGTCACATACCAAGGAACAATCTCCCCAAGCAGTTTTGTGAGAGGTGCTTCGAGCAAGGAGATCGAAAATCGCAGCAAAATGAGCTAGAACTCGTGCTTGAGCTGGATGGTGATTTTTTGGGAGGAAGAAGAAGTGTGTGGGTGCAGGAATAAGTGGAGGGGAGCCACCGTGGGCCCACGAGGCAGGGGGCGCGCCCAGGGGGATAGGGCGTGCCCTCCACCCTCGTGGCCAGGTGCTTGCCCCTCCTACTGTGTTCTCTGTGCCAGATATTCTCAAATATTCCAGAAAAAATCATATTCCATTTTCAGGGCATTTGGAGAACTTTTATTTTCAGGGTATTTTTATATTGTACGGATAAATCAGAAAACAGACAGAAAAATACTATTTTTACTTTATTTCAACTAAATAACAGAAAGTAGAAAGAGGGTACAGAAGGTTGTGCCTTCTAGTTTCATCCATCTCATGCTCATCAAAAGGAATCCACTAACAAGGTTGATCAGGTCTTGTTAACAAACTCATTCCGAATAACATGGAACCGGAGAAATTTCGAATAACACTATGTTACCTCAATGGGGATATGCACATCCCCAATAATAAGAATATCATATTTCTTCTTGACAGTAGGAAGAGGAAATTCAAAACCTCCAAAAATGATCGATGGAATTTTTCCAATAGAATTGATACTGTGGACTTGAGGTTGTTTCCTCGGAAAGTGTACCGTATGCTCATTACCATTAACATGAAAAGTGACATTGCCTTTGTTGCAATCAATAACAGCCCCTGCAGTATTCAAAAAGGGTCTTCCAAGAATAATAGACATACTATCGTCCTCGGGAATATCAAGAATAACAAAGTCCGTTAAATAGTAGCGTTTGCAACCACAACAGGCACATCTTCACAAATACCCACAGGTATAGCAGTTGATTTATCAGCCATTTGCAAAGATATTTCAGTAGGTGTCAACTCATTCAAATCAAGTCTAGGATATAAAGAGAGAGGCATAACACTAACACCGGCTCCAAGATCACATAAAGTAGTTTTAACATAGTTTCTTTTAATGGAGCATGGTATAGTGGGTACTCCTGGATCTCCTAGTTTCTTTGGTATTCCACCCTTAAACGTATAATTAGCAAGCATGGTGGAAATTTCAGCTTCCGGTATCTTTCCTTTATTAGTAACAATATCTTTCATATACTTAGCATAAGGATTCATTTTGAGCATATCAGTTAATCACATATGCAAAAAGATAGGTCTAATCATTTCAGCAAAGCGCTCAAAATCCTCATCATCCTTTTTCTTGGATGGTTTGGGAGGAAAAGGCATGGGTTTCTGAACCCATGGTTCTCTTTCTTTACCGTGCTTCCTAGCAATAATGTCTCTCTTATCATAACGTTGATTCTTTGATTGTGGGTTATCAGGATCAACATCAGGTTCAATTTCTACCTCATTATCATTACTAGGTTGAGCATCATCATGAACATCATCATTAGCATTTTCATTAGGTTCATGTTCATTACCAGATTGTGTTTCAGCATCAGAAATAGATATATCATTGGGGTTCTCAGGTGGTTCAGCAATAGGTTCACTAGAAGCATGCAAGGTCCTATCATTTTTCTTTTTCTTCTTTTTAGAAGGACTAGGTGCATCAATATTATTTCTCTGAGAACCTTGCTCAATTCTCTTAGGGTGGCCTTCAGGATACAAAGGTTCCTGAGTCATCTTACCAGTTCTAGTAGCCACTCTAACAGCATAATCATTATTCTTACTATTCAATTCATTGAGCAAATCATTTTGAGCTTTAAGTACTTGTTCTACTTGAGTGGTAACCATAGAAGCATGTTTAGTAATGAGTTTAAGTTCACCTTTAACTCTAGACATATAATCACCCAAGTGTTCAATCATATAAGCATTTTGTTTTAATTGTCTACCAAAATAAGCATTGAAATCTTCTTGCTTAACCATAAAGTTATCAAACTCATCCAAACATTGGCTAGCAATTTTAGTAGGACGGATTTCAGCTTTATCATATCTATAGAGAGAATTTACCTTTACTACCTGTGTCGGGTTATAGAGACCATGAGTTTCTTCAATAGGTGATGGATTAAGATCATATGTTTCTTCAACAGGCGGTAGATTAAGACCATGTATTTCTTCAATAGGAGGTAAATTCTTAACATCTTCAGCTTTTATACCCTTTTCTTTCATAGATTTCTTTGCCTCTTGCATATCTTCACGACTGAGAAATAGAACACCTCTTTTCTTCGGAGTTGGTTTAGGAATAGGATCAGGAATTGGCTCAGGAAGTGTCCAATTATTTTCATTTGTCAACATATTATTCAATAGAATTTCAGCTTCATCCGGTGTTCTTTCACTGAAAACAGAACCAACACAACTATCCAGGTAATCTCTGGAAGCATCGGTTAGTCCATTATAAAAGATACCAAGTATTTCATTTTTCTTGAGAGGATGATCAGGCAAAGCATTAAGTAATTGGAGAAGCCTCCCCCAAGCTTGTGGGAGACTCTCTTCTTCAATTTGCACAAAATTATATGTATACCTTAAAGCAGCTTGTTTCTTATGAGCAGGGAAATATTTAGCAGAGAAGTAATAAATCATATCCTGGGGAATACGCACACAACCAGGATCAAGAGAATTAAACCATATCTTAGCATCACCCTTTAATGAGAACGGAAATATTTTAAGGATATAAAAGTAGCAGGTTCTCTCATCATTAGTGAACATGGTGGCTATATCATTTAATTTAGTAAGATGTGACACAACAGTTTCAGATTCATAGCCATGAAAAGGATCAGATTCAACCAAAGTAATTATATCAGGATCAACAAAGAATTCATAATCCTTATCAGTAACACAGATAGGTGAAGCAGCAAAAGCAGGGTCAGGTTTCATTCTAGCATTAAGAGATTGCTGCTTCCATTTAGCTAATAATTTCTTAACATCATATCTATCTTTGCAAGCAAAAATTTCTTTAGCAATTGCTTCATCCATAACATAGCCCTCAGGAACAACAGGCAATTCATATTTACTAGGGGGCGAGTCTTCATCATCACTTTCATCAATATTATCGGTTTCAATAATTTCATTCTCTCTAACCCTAGCAAGTTGTTCATCAAGAAATTCACCAAGTGGCACAGTAGTATCAAGCATAGAAGTAGTTTCATCATAAGTATCATGCATAGCAGAAGTGGCGTCATCAATAACATGCGACATATCAGAACGAATAGCAGAAGGAGGTTTAGCTGTCGCAAGCTTACTCAAAACAGAAGGTGAATCAAGTACAGAGCTAGATGGCAGTTCCTTACCTCCCCTCGTAGTTGAGAGATAGATTTTTGTTTTCTCGTCTTTCAAGTTCTTCATAGTGACCGGCGGATATAAATCCCAAGTGACTCAAAGAATAGAGCTATGCTCCCCGGCAACGGCGCCAGAAAATAGTCTTGATAACCCACAAGTATAGGGGATCGCAACAGTTTTCGAGGGTAGAGTATTCAACCCAAATTTATTGATTCGACACAAGGGGAGCCAAAGAATATTCTCAAGTATTAGCAGTTGAGTTGTCAATTCAACCACACCTGGATAACTTAGTATCTGCAGCAAAGTATTTAGTAGCAAAGTAATATGGAAGTAACGGTAACGGTAGCAAAAGTAATATTTTTGGGTTTTGTAGTGATTATAACAGTAGCAACGGAAAAGTAAATAAGCAAAGAACAATATGTGAAAAGCTCGTAGGCATTGGATCGGTGATGGAGAATTATGCCGGATGCGGTTCATCATGTAACAATCATAACATAGGGTGACACAGAACTAGCTCCAATTCATCAATGTAATGTAGGCATGTATTCCGAATATAGTCATACATGCTTATGGAAAAGAACTTGCATGACATCTTTTGTCCTACCCTCCCGTGGCAGCGGGGTCCTACCGGAAACTAAGGGATATTAAGGCCTCCTTTTAATAGAGTACCGGAACAAAGCATTAGCACATAGTGAATACATGAACTCCTCAAACTATGGTCATCACCGGGAGTGGTCCCGATTATTGTCACTTCGGGGTTGCCGGATCATAACACATAGTAGGTGACTATAGACTTGCAAGATAGGATCAAGAACTCACATATGTTCATGAAAACATAATAGGTTCAGATCTGAAATCATGGCACTCGGGCCCTAGTGACAAGCATTAAGCATAGCAAAGTCATAGCAACATCAATCTCAGAACATAGTGGATACTAGGGATCAAACCCTAACAAAACTAACTCGATTACATGATAGATCTCATCCAACCCATCACCGTCCAGCAAGCCTACGATGGAATTACTCACGCACGGCGGTGAGCATCATGAAATTGGTGATGGAGGATGGTTGATGATGACGACGGCGATGAATCCCCCTCTCCGGAGCCCCGAACGGACTCCAGATCAGCCCTCCCGAGAGGTTTTAGGGCTTGGCGGCGGCTCCGTATCGTAAAACGCGATGAATCCTTCTCTCTGGTTTTTTCCTCCCCGAAAGCGAATATATAGAGTTGGAGTTGAGGTCGGTGGAGCGTCAGGGGGCCCACGAGGTAGGGGGCGCGCCCCCACCCTCGTGGACAGGGTGTGGGGCCCCTGATGTGGATTCTTCTTCCAGTATTTTTAATATGTTCCAAAAAGATGTTCCGTGGAGTTTCAGGTCATTCCGAGAACTTTTGTTTCTGCACATAAATAACACCATGGAAAGTCTGCTGAAAACAGCGTCAGTCCAGGTTAGTTCCATTCAAATCATGCAAGTTAGAGTCCAAAACAAGGGCAAAAGTGTTTGGAAAAGTAGATACGACGGAGACGTATCAGGCGGCCGCGGCCAAGTTCCTCGCCGTCTCTTGATCTTTCTCGACGTCGGCGAGCTTCATGGTGAGCTCCACGTCGCGCTTGGCCAGCTCGCCCTGGGCAGCCTTGAGCTCCTTGTGGGCCTCGCGGAACCAGTCGTGCGTCTCGGCAACGCGCTTCTGGAGGTCCGCCTCCGCCTTCTCCACCACCGCCGTCCTGGACTTAGCCTTGTCCAGGCGGGCGCGGTGGAGCGCCTGGAGCTTTCGGAAGCTGGCGCCCATGGCGTGGAGGAGCCGCTCTTCCTGCGAACCGTCGCCACCAACGATCGGCTCGTCGACGACTTCAAGCCCGGCAGCGGCAAGCTGTTCGTCGTCGAACACCTCTCCCTCAACGGGTGTCCTGGTGCTCGACGCGCCTGGAAGGTGGACGAACAAGTCGTCGCTCACCCTCAGGTACTTGCCGGAGCCGGAAGCAGCAGAAGAGGAAGGCTGGTCATCAGCCACCTCCTCCTCCTCCTTGGCAGCGGCCCCGCCGGCCTCTCCGGCAGGCCCCTTGCCGGTTTCCTCAGCGGCAGCCTTGCCGGCCTCCCCGATAGGCCCCTCGGCGGCGTCCTCGGCAGCACCCTTGGCGGCCTCCTCCGCGGCGATCTTCTCGGCGTCCGCCTCGGCGGCCTTGGCGACGTCCTCAATGACGGCGTCCACATCCTCTGGGTTCACCGAGGAGGAATCTGGACGCCGAAGAAGGAGGTGAGGCAAGGCCAGGACCAAGAGCCGGAAAGAAAAAGAAGCAGGGACGAACGGCGAACGACTTACCTGTGCCAGTACCCGGCTGGGAAACGGAAGTCCCCTCGCCAATATTTGGCGTCGAGGAAAAGCCACTGGCGCCCAAGTTCTCCTCCTCCTCCTCCATGTGCGTGGGCTCGGTGCCTGGCGCCCTTGCCGGGGACGCCCCTCGGGCGGCGTGGTCGATGGGGGCGGCGTGTTGGGAGTAGCCCAATGTGGCTCCTCCTGCTGCTGCTCTCCTCCTGCATACTTGGCAAGGTCAGCACCAAAGTGTCGTGCCCTTGACACATGTCGACGGGGGAAGAGTGATGAACTTACGCTGGGGGCTATGCCGGGGGCTGCTGTCCGGGCTGCTCAACACCACCAGTGGCGCCCCCGAAGTACCAACTGGGGGCTGGCCACCCGCCGAGACCTTGGCCCTCTTCACTCTCTGGGCTTGCGTCTCCACGTCCCTGCAAAGATGAAGACAAGTCAAGACGAGCAACACAGATTGAGGAGGCAGAGATAACGAAAAGGAACCACATACTTACTCGTCGTCCGCCTCCTCATGTGCTGTTTTCCTCTTCCTCCTCGGGCTGAGGGGTCCATAATCAAAAGTAACCTCCGTATCAACATTCGCCGGAGGAGGAGAAGGAGGTGGTCTCTGGACACGCATGGACGAAGAAGGGGCGGCTGTCTTCTTCTTCACCGTGGCCTTTGCCGACTTCTTTGCCGCCGCGGCCCTCGTGTGGCGCCCGGACCCCTCCAAGGTCAGCTGCGACCGCGCAGCCCTGCCGGGTCGGACTGGCTCGCCGGAACTAGCCCGCCACAGGACTCGCCCTCTACCCATAGCCGGCGTCGGGCCTGCGGTCTCGGCCTCCTCCTCTGACGACTCGCCGGTCACGTCTTCAACCAGAGGAGCCTCGGTGCCGGCGCGGCTGGCTCCCCCGGCGGCCGCCGCCCACCAGACGAGCTCCTCCTCCTCCGCGGCCGTCACGGCCTTGTCCTCCACATCGCCGGCGCTGCCGGCCTCCTTGGCAAGCTATGCCTCCCTCGCCCTGGTGGCGATGTAGTCCAGCTCCGCCTGGATGGTGTCCTGGACAAGCAGCCGCTCGGCGTCGGCGTTGACGTACCCCTCGTGCAGAGTGTCAAAGAACTGCTGCACCTCGGCATCCTCCGGCTCCTTCCAGCTCGGGTCGGGGCCATGCACGTTGCAGTCCAGCATCATGGCAATGATATCGGATCGGCGCGAGTTGTTGCACAACGGGACCACCCCCGTCGGCAGCTTGAACAGCGGCCCCTTGAGGACCTTGCCGGCCTTTGCGGCGACCCTCGCGACCTTGCCGGTCCGCTCGACCTCGCCATCGCAGCCCACGTCAAGCTGGAAGAGCTGCTGGCAGAAATGGGCGTGCCCCATCACTGTGAAATTGTGGTCGAGGCCGGGACGAAGCCGCATGATGTCGGCGGGGTTCGTGAAGAGCCAGGCTGGCCTCCCCTTGTTATGCAGCGGAGCGATCCGGCGACGGATGAAGTCCGCCCCGGTCATCTCAAGGGTGAGCCCGGCCTGGGTAAGCCGGAGAATCCTGGTGGTGGCAACTGTGAGCTTCTCGTCGTCGGTGTCGACGTCGCTCCAATCGCTTCCGTGGACCGGCGGCGCCCGGCGAACTCCGCAGAACGCCGGCGGGTCCTTCTCTTCGATCTAGCACCACCGGCCCCGCCATTCTTCCCACCTCTCCTTCATGGCGCCATCCGGGTACGATCCCTTGGATCTTGGGATCCAGGCGATGCAACCCGAAATGGCACCTCCCATCTGGATCCGAGGGAAGAAGTAATGGCGGAAGAGCGCCGTGTTGGGGTGCATCCCGGCGAAGCCTTCGCAGAGGTGCGCAAAAAGGGCCATGCATGCCACCGCATTCGGGGTGAAATCCAAGAGGCGGAAGCCGAAGGTGTGCATGATGTCGCTGAAGAAATCGGAGAAGGGAGGACAGAGCCCGCAAGAAAAAATCGACAAAGAAGGGGTACCGATTTGGGGCAGCCTCAGCGCAGTCAGCTGGGATGACACGCGGGGCTGGATGCCCCGAATCCCCCCCCCCCCCGGTCTTCACTCCCCACAGGGGCCTGAAGGATTCCCGAAGCTCGAACACGTCAACTGTTGAGGGGAAGAAGGCGTACTGCGTCCGCTGCACCGCCAACGCACTCTCCGGCGGCTCCGCGGCTCCGGCGTCCTTGGCCACTCCCTTGCCGTTAGTGGATTTTGGCGCCATGGCGGCTGGGGAAGGAGGGCAGGACAGAGGGCGGCGGAAGTGCAATGACGGCGAGCAGGAACGAAGCTTGGGGAAGAGGTGGAAGACGAGCGGAGGCTTCCGAGATTGGGGTTGCGCGAAGGGTAAAAGGAACAGTGCACCCGCGGTTATCCCTTTTTATGGGGAAGGTGCGGGTCGCGCTGCCCATTTACTACGACGTGACGCATGCGTGCGGGAACCGCCCCACGCATGCCGCCCACGTCACGCACACCCCTCCACGCCGCGCTGCGCGCGCGGGTCGTGGGAAGCGCAACGCGCGAAAAGTTTTACCGCGGTAAAAACTGCCCCGCCTGCCCGCGCACCGTTTTGGGCCTGGCCCAACAAGTGTCCCGCTTATGTGTGGCCCAGGCCCGGGGGCTCCTGTCGGTGTACAAAAAGAGGGGCGCACTTTTGTACCCCTTTACCTGTGCACGGGCAGTCGGAGCCGCGCCCACGGTCACACCAAGCAGAACAGGGGAGGTGAGCCAAGGTAAGACCGAAGCCCAAGATAATCAGAGCAACGCCAAGGCAAAGACCACAAAGAGCAGAGGGACAAAGCAGGTTCCCCCGACAAGACCCTTGCCGGGCAGCTCGCCCCACACCAATAGAGGGAGCCACCCTTGAGCCCACGGTCTCCAACATCTTGTTGGGCCAGGGCTTGGGGGGACCTCCATGGTGGCATGCAGATCTTTGTGAAGACAAGGAACACTCAAGATCAGACGAGGATTCGAAGATGACGATCCTCGGCAAGATCCTTGCCGAGGAAAGGCCACCAGACCCCCGGCAAGGTCCTTGCCGGGGACGACAGCACGCCACGGCAAGACCCTTGCCGGGCCACCCGGCAAGGCCCTCACCAAGGACGCCAGCAGGGCCACCGCCAGGCCCACGCCAACCAAGCTTCCACCGCTGTTCACATGCAGCTGCCAGCCCAACCAGCTGGGCGGGCACCTGCGTGGCAACATGCAACTCCCAGGCCAACTCATCGAGCGCCTGCGTGGCGGCATGCAGATCTTCATGAAGGCTCCGCCACCGCGCCACCTCAGCTGCCTGCCTACCTACATGGCGTCGCACGCATCGCTGGCCAGGGCGCGTGTCGAAGCGAGGAGGAGCGGCGACGGACGGGACGGGCCTCGCCCCCGTCCCCAATAAAGCAAGGGGACACCTAAGCTACGCATTAAATGCGTCTTGTCCTGTAATACGAGCGATAAGCTCAGGGCACTGTATGCCTTTCCACCTCCTGTGTGCCACTGTGGCAGCCCCTTTCGACTATAAAAGGAGGCCCATGGCATACTGGAGAAGGATTCGGCTCTTTCGAACCACACACTGACCACAGCTAGTTCGAGAGATCAAGAACTCTCTTAAATACACCCACCAAAGCAGGACTAGGGTTTTACGCATCCTCGCGGCCCGAACCTGGGTAAACGTTCCTTGTGCTGTCTACTAGCCCTGCTCTTCTCGCAACCCCGCGCCCCGGCAACCGTAGTAGGTGTCGTTCCACACCGACAATGAGCAAGCAAGTTGGATGCAACCCCACTTAGTTTTCAGTTTGAGCTTTCATATACTTATATCTCTTAGTGCATCTGTTGCATGGCAATCCCTACTCCTTGCATTGACATCAATTGATGGGCATCTCCCTAGCCCGTTGATTAGCCGCGTCAATGTGAGACTTTCTCCTTTTTTGTCTTCTCCACACAACCCCCATTATCATATTCTATTCCACCCATAGTGCTATGTCCATGGCTCACGCTCATGTATTGCGTGAAAGTTGAAAAAGTTTGAGAATACTAAAGTATGAAACAATTGCTTGGCTAAAACTGGGGTTGTGCATGATTTGAATATTTTGTGTGGTGAAGATGGAGCATAGCCAGACTATATGATTTTGTAGGGATAACTTTGTTTGGCCATGTTGTTTTCAAAAGACATGATTGCTTTATTAGCATGCTTGAAGTATTATTGTCTTAATGTCAAATGATAGACTATTGTTTTGAATCACTCGTGTCTTAATATTCATGCCATGATTAGATTACTAGATCAAGATAATGCTAGGTAGCATTCCACATCAAAAACTATCTTTTTTATCATTTACCTACTCGAGGACGAGCAGGAATTAAGCTTGGGGATGCTGATACGTCTCCGTCGTATCTATAATTTTTTATTGTTCCATGCCAATATTCTACAACTTTTACATACTTTTGGAAACTTTTTATATTATTTTTGGGACTAACATATTGATCCAGTGCCCAGTGCCAGTTTCTATTTGTTGCATGTTTTTTGTTTCGCAGCAAATCCATATCAAACGGAGTCCAAACGGGATAAAAACTGATGGAGATTTTTTTGAAATATTTATGAATTTTGGGAAGTAGAATCAATGCGAGATGATGCCCGAGGGGGCCACAAGACAAGGGGGCGCGCCCTAGGGGGGCACGCGCGCCCTGACCCTCGTGGACACCCCCGTAAGGTGGTTGGAGCCCTTCTTTTGCCGCAAGAAAGCTAATATCCAGATAAAAATCGTGTTCAAATTTCAATCCAATCGGAGTTACGGATCTCCGGGAATATAAGAAACGGTGAAAGGCCAGATCTGAAAGCGCAGAAATAGAGAGAGACAGGGAGACAGATCCAATCTCGGAGGGGCTCTCGCCCCTCCCACGCCAAGGAGACCAAGGACCAGAGGGGAAACCCTTCTCCCATCGAGGGAGAAGGTCAAGGATGCAGAAGAAGGGGGGCTCTCTCCCCCTCGCTTTCGGTGGCGCCGGAACACCACCGGGGCCATCATCGTCACCGCAATCTACACCAACACCTCCGTCATCTTCACCAACATCTTCATCACCTTCCCCCATCTATCTATAGCGGTCCACTCTCCCACAACCCGCTGTACCCTCTACTTGAATATGGTGCTTTATGCTTCATATTATTATCCAATGATGTGTTGCCATCCTACGATGTCTGAGTAGATTTTCGTTGTCCTATCGGTAATTGGTGAATTGCTATGATTGTTTTAATTTGCTTGTGGTTATGTTGCTGTCCTTCGGTGCCCATCTTATGAGCGCGCGCGTGGATCACACCATAGGGTTAGTTGTATGTTGATAGGACTATGTATTGGAGGGCAAGAGTGACAGAAGCTTCAACCTAGCATAGAAATTGATGCATACGGGATTGAAGGGGGACCAATATATCTTAATGCTATGGTTGGGTTTTACCTTAATGAACGTTAGTAGTTGCAGATGCTTTCTAATAGTTCCAATCATAAGTGCAAAGAATTACAAGTCAGGGATGACATGCTAGCAGTGGTCTCTCCCACATAAAACTTTTATCGATCTAGTAAAGTAGTCAATTGCTTAGGGACAATTTCACAACTCCTACCACCACTTTTCCACACTCGCTATACTAACTTTATTGCTTCTTTATCTAAACAGCCCCTAGTTTTTATTTACGTGCTCTTTATTATCTTGCAAACCTATCCAACAACACCTACAAAGTACTTCTAGTTTCATACTTGTTTTGGGTAAAGCGAACGTTAAGCGTGCGTAGAGTTGTATCGGTGGTCGATAGAACTTGTGGGAATATTTGTTTTACCTTTAGCTCCTCATTGGGTTCGACACTCTTACTTATCGAAAGAGGCTACAATTGATCCCCTATACTTGTGGATTATCATGCGATTACGGTGATAACCCACAAGTGTAGGGGATCTATCGTAGTCCTTTCGATAAGTAAGAGTGTCGAACCCAACGAGGAGCAGAAGGAAATGATAAGCAGTTTTCAGTAAGGTATTCTCTGCAAGCACTGAAATTATCGGTAACAAATAGTTTTGTGATAAGGTAATTGGTAACGAGCAACAAGTAACAAAAGTAAATAAGGTGTAGCAAGGTGGCCCAATCCTTTTTGTAGCAAAGGACAAGCCTGGACAATTTCTTATATAGAGGAAAACGCTCCCGAGGACACATGGGAATTATCGTCAAGCTAGTTTTCATCACGCTCATATGATTCGCGTTCGGTACTTTGATAATTTGATATGTAGGTGGACATGTGCTTGGGTGCTGCCGTTACTTGGACAGGCATCCCACTTATGATTAACTCCTATTGCAAGCATCCGCAACTACAAAAGAAGTATTAAGGTAAACCTAACCATAGCATGAAATATATGGATCCAAATCAGCCCCTTACGAAGCAACACATAAACTAGTGTTTAAGCTTCTGTCACTCTAGCAACTCATCAGCTACTTATTACTTCCCAATGCCTTCCCCTAGGCCCAAACAATGGTGAAGTGTCATGTAGTCGATGTTCACATGACACCACTAGAGGAGAGACAACATACATCTCATCAAAATATCAAACGAATACCAAATTCACATGACTACTAATAGCAAGACTTCTCCCATGTCCTCAGGAACAAACGTAACTACTCACAAATCATATTCATGTTCATAATCATAGGGGTATTAATATGCATTAAGGATCTGAACATATAATCTTCCACCGAATAAACCAACTATCATCAACTACAAAGAGTAATCAACACTACTAGCAACCTACATGTACCAATCTGAGGCTTTGGGACAAAGATTGGATACAAGAGATGAACTAGGGTTTGAGAGGAGATGGTGCTGGTGAAGATGTTGATGGATATTGACCCCCTCCCGATGAGAGGATCGTTGGTGATGATGATGACGATTATTTCCCCCTCCCGGAGGAATCTTTCCCTGGCGGCACAGCTCCGCTGGAGCTCTAGATTGGTTCCGCCAAGGTTCCGCCTCGTGGCGGCGGAGTTTCGTCCCGCAAGCTTACTTCTGATTTTTCCCAGGGTAAAAGACTTCATATAGCAGAAGATCGACACCGGTGGCCTGCGAGGGGCCCACGAGGCAGGGGGTAGGGTGCGCCCCCACCCTCGTGGCCAGGGTGTGGGCCCCCTCTGGTATTTTCTTCGCTTAGTATTTTTTATAAATTCCAAAAATGACTTCCATGGAGTTTCAGGACTTTTGGAGTTGCGTAGAATAGGTCTCTGATATTTGCTCCTTTTCCAGCCCAGAATTCCAGCTGACGGCATTCTCCCTCTTCATGTAAACCTTGTAAAATAAGAGGGAAAAGGCATAAGTATTGTGACATAATGTGTAATAACAGCCCATAATGCAATAAATATTAATATTAAAGCATGATGCAAAATGAACGTATATACTCCCCCAAGCTTAGACCTCGCTTGTCCTCAAGCGAAAGCCGAAATCGAAAAATATGTCCACATGTTTGGAGATAGAGGTGTCGATAAAATAAAATACGGACATGAGAGCATCATGATCATTCTTATAACAGCAACATATATGAGTATTGTCATATGAATTCTTATGATAAAGTAACAATCTATTCACAATGTCAAGTATGAATCATAAACTTTATTGAAAACTAACAAACTATAATCTCGGTCATTGAAGCAATTGCAATTTATCATAACATAGGAAATAGTCTATGTAAGAGCTTTTCAGCAAGTCCACATACTCAACTATCATTTAGTTTTTCACAATTGCTAACACTCACGCAATACTTCTGGTTATGGAGCTTTAATCGGACACAGAGAAAGATAGGGGCTTATAGTTTGGCCTCCCAACCTTTTACCTCAAGGGTAATGTCAACAATAATAGCTCATGCTAACTTACATCCAATTGGATATATATATATCAGGATCTTTCCAACACAATGTGCTTTCCAAAGGATAAAATGTAAAAAGGAAAGGTGAAGATCACCATGACTCTTGCATAAGGTAGAAGATAAAAGCAAAAGATAGGCCCTTTGCAGAGGGAAGCAGAGGTTGTCATGTGCTTTTAAGGGTGGATGCACAAAATCTTAATGCGAAAGAACGTCACTTTATATTGCCACTTGTGATATAGACCTTTATTATGCAGTCCGTCGCTTTTATTACTTCTACATCACAAGATCTTATAAAGCTTATTTTCTCCCACACTAATAAATCATACATATTGAAAGAGCAATTTTATTGCATGCAACGATGACAACTTACTTGAAGGATCTTACTCAATCCATAGGTAGGTATAGTGGACTCTCATCGCAAAACTGGGTTTAAGGGTATTTGGAAGCACAAGTAGTATCTCTACTTGGTGCAAAGAATTGGCTAGCATGAGGGGGAAAGGCAAGCTCAACATGTTGGATGATCCATGACAATATACTTTATTTCGGATATAAGAAAACATAACCCATTACGTTGTCTTCCTTGTCCAACATCAACTCTTTAGCATGTCATATTTTAATGAGTGCTCACAATTATAAAAGATGTCCAAGATAGTATATTTATATGTGAAACCTCTCTTTCTTTATTACTTCCTATTGATTGCAACGATGACCAAAACTCTGTTTGTCAACTCTCAACAACTTTTAATCATCATACTCTTTATATGTGAAGTCATTACTCTCCATAAGATAAATATGATCTCTTTATTTATTTTTATTTCTTTTGTCTTTCTTTTATTCACTCAAGATCATAGCAAGATAATCAAGCCCTTGAATCAACACAAATCTTTATTATATATAGCTCACGGACTCGATTACGTAGAATGATCATAAAGCAAAACTCAAAACTAGATCATACTAAAACTTTATTCTACTAGATCAAGATATTACCAAAAGGATCGAACTAGAAAAACGGTAAAGATAGGAGTGTGATGGTGATACGATAATGGGGCATCTCCCCCAAGCTTGGCAGTTGCCAAGGGGAATGCCCATACCCAATACTCAGTTCTCCTTCTTCGGGGGTGGTGACAATGAAGTGGTTGGTGATGTAAATTGTGCTTTCAGCTTCTTCATATTGTAATTGAGAAGAGCAATTTCCTCCTTTAAATCAATGACTTCTGATTCCAGCTTCAAGATCTTGTCACATAAATCTCCCTTGCTTTTCTACCGAAAACGAGAAGGAATAGATCGGTTGTTAGACAGCTTAGCCCTCTTAGGGAGACTAGACTTCTTGAACTTCACGTGCATATCCCCAGGTTGAGGTAGAGGGACATCCTCCTACTCCGAACTTGAATCATTGATCCTCATCAAATGAGCATCCTCCTCCTCATCCGTAGTTCGACCACAAGGAGATAGATCCCCATAGGTCTTTGGGTCAGCAATGAGGTGTGAGACATAGCTCTCTCGGTCGGAATCCTGAGACGACATCTTACTCCAAACCTGCGGTAGAAAACAGCTCGAAACGAAAACAGGGGATATTTGCGTGATACGGTGGTCAAAACCTTCGGGAGATTATATAATGAATTTTTACTGACCAAAAGAAGTATCGTGCAAGAAAACGGAGTCCGGAGAGTACACGGGGTGCCCACGAGGCAGGGGGCGCGCCCTCCACCCTCGTGGAAGCCTCGTGTCCTTCCCAGACTGCTTCTTATTTTCCTATTTTCTTAAATATTCCAAAACGGAGAAAATTGCCAGTAGAACTATTTTGGAGTCGGTTTACTTACCGTACCACGTACCTATTCCTTTTCGGGGTCTGAAACATTCTGGAAATTGTCCCTTATGTATTCCTCCGGTGTTACGGTTTCAATAACATTGGTTTCAACATTTATGGGATTACCTGAGATATAATGTTTGATTCTTTGACCGTTCACCACCTTCGGATTTGTGCCTTTGAAGTTGTTGATCTTTATGGCACCGGAACGATAGACCTCGTCGATAACGTAAGGGCCTTCCCATTTAGAGAGAAGTTTTCCTGCAAAAAATCTTAAACGAGAGTTGAATAGCAACACATAATCACCTACATTAAACTCACGCTTTTGTATCCTTTTGTCATGCCATCTTTTAACTTTTTCTTTAAACAGCTTGGTATTTTCATAAGCCTGGGTTCTCCATTCATCAAGTGAGCTAATATCAAATAACCTTTTCTCACCGGCAAGTTTGAAATCATAATTGAGCTCTTTAATAGCCCAATATGCCTTATGTTCAAGTTCGAGAGGTAAGTGACATGATTTTCCATAAACCATTTTATATGGAGACATACCCATAGGATTTTCGTATGCAGTTCTATAGGCCCATAATGCATCATCAAGTTTCTTGGACCAATTCTTTCTAGATCTATTGAAAGTCTTTTGCAAAATCAATTTGAGCTCTCTGTTACTCAATTCTACTTGACCACTAGACTGTGGGTGAGATGGAGATGCAATTCTATGATTAACGTCATACTTAGCAAGCATTTTACGGAAAGCACCATGAATAAAGTGTGAACCACCATCAGTCATTAAGTATCTAGGGACTCCAAACCTGGGGAAAATAACTTCTTTAAGCATCTTACTAGGAAAAAGGCCCGTGCGTTGCAACGGGAGAAAAAATATCACAGCTCTTAATTTACAAAAAATTGTCTATAATCAGAGAATTTTTGTAGCTATGGCCCAAAGAAAGATGGTCTTAACCTATAAAAGCGTAATTTAAGATTCTACATGTGTTCTATTTCAACACGACTTGCATGTAGATTTAATCCGTACAAAGAAATGAGCAAGTGATCATGCATTTATTCATTTCATGTTCGGAATGTGGTGTTGTTACGGGTGAGTAAGGAAAAACGACAAAAACAAACAGTCTTGTGATGCACATAGTCCAATAGGCCGACCCCAGTTCTGGCGGCGGAGGACGATGTGGCACTGCGGCTTGTCTTGATCTGGCCAGAACACGCCCCCTACGGGGAGGAGCGACTCAAAAAAGGTTGTGGTGTGCGTCGTCCAACAGGCCGATGGTGGCGCGCCGGTAGGCTACTGGTTCGTTTGCTGATGTTGGCACCGCACCTACCGAGAAAAATGTAGGGGGAAGGAAAGAGGATCATACAGCCACCGGGGATGGTAAACGCCGCGACAGGCTGTTGGTCAGAGGCGAGGAAGCGTTGGTGTGGCGATTAACTTTGCAGCCTAGATAGTATATTTTAAATTGTCAACAGGTAAAATAACATCATATTTAGATTCTACATATTTTTCTAATCAAATTCCATATATAACAAGTTAAATTTGGAGTTACAGTTTAGAAGATATGGGTATTTTAAAAAACATTTGATATGTACTGCGGGTTTAATGTTAGAAACATTAAGGAATTTTCTATAAAATAGTAAAACGGACTAAGAATACCTATTTCTTTATTAGTAGGTATAGAATAGAAGTGTTATGATCAGCACTACTAGTTGAATAGCTTCTACCCACTTAGTAACGTAATCAACAACAACTAAAATATGTGTATACACATTAGAGGAAGGAAACAGTCCCATATAATCAAAGCCCCAACACCAAATGGTTCAATAACAAGTGAATAATTCATAGGTATTTCTTGACATCTACTAATATTACCAATTCTTTGACATTCATCACAAGACAAGACAAATTTACGGGCATCTTTGAAGAGAGTAGGCCAATAAAAACCGGATTGCAATACCTTATGTGCAGTTCTATCTCAGAGTGACACTTGCGTAGGATCTGTTCCTGTTTATGCTCAGGTACACAACGTCTAATAACACCATCTACTCCTTCTTTATAAAGGTGTGGGTCATCCCATAAGTAATGTCTTAAATCATAGAAAAACTTTATCTTTTGCTGGTATGTGAAACTAGGTGGTATAAATTTAGCAACAATGTAATTAGCATAATCAGCATACCAAGGAGCAGTACGAGAAGCATTTATGACAGCTAATTGTTCGTCAGGGAAGCTATCATCAATAGGTAGTCGGTCATCAAGAACATTCTCTAACCTAGACAAGTTGTCTGCAACGGGGTTCTCAGCTCCCTTTCCATCAATAATATGCAAATCAAATTCTTGTAGCAAGAGAACCCATCTAATAAGTCTAGGTTAGCATCTTTCTTTTCCATAAGATATTTAATGGCAGCATGATCAGTGTGAATAGTTACTTTGGAATCAACAATATAAGGTCTGAACTTATCACAAGCAAATACAACTGCTAAAAATTCTTTTTCAGTAGTAGCATAATTTCTTTGGGCACTGTCTAGAGTTTTACTAGCATATTGGATAACATTTAATTTCTTATCGACTCTTTGCCCTAGAACAGCACCTACAGCATAATCGCTAGCATCACACATAATTTCAAAAGGCAGATTCCAATCAGGTGGCTGAACGATAGGTGCAGAAATCAAAGATCTCTTAAGTATTTCAAATGCTTCTACACAATCATCATAAAAGACAAAAGGTATATCTTTTTGTAATAGATTAGTCAGAGGCAGAGAAATTTTTGAGAAGTCCTTAATGAACCTCCTATAAAACCCGGCATGGCCAAGGAAACTTCTTATACCTTTGATGTCCTTGGGACACGGCATCTTCTCAATAGCATCAACCTTAGCTTTATCAACTTCAATACCTCTTTCAGAAATTTTATGCCCCAAGACAATGCCTTCATTAACCATAAAGTGACACTTTTCTCAATTCAAGACAAGATTAGTTTCTTCACATCTCTGCAAAACTCGATCGAGGTTGCTCAAGCAATCATCAAAAGAGGATCCATAAACGGAGAAGTCATCCATGAAAACCTCACAAATCTTTTCACAAAAGTCAGAAAATATAGCCATCATGCATCTTTGAAAGGTAGCAGGTGCATTACATAAACCAAAAGGCATACGTCTATAAGCAAAAGTACCGAAAGGGCAAGTAAAAGTGGTCTTTTCTTGATCATCCGCTGACACAGGCTTTTGAGAGAAACCAGAATAACCATCTAGAAAGCAAAAATGTGTATGTTTGGATAATATTTCTAGCATTTGATCAATAAAAGTTAAAGGGTAATGATCCTTTTTAGTGGCTTTATTTAATTTGCAGAAATCAATTACCATCCTATAACCTGTAATAATTCTTTGCGGGGTCAATTCATCTTTACCATTAGGAATGACAGTAATACCTCCCTTCTTAGGGACACAATGGACAGGACTTACCCACTGACTATCAGCAACGGGATAAATTATACCTGCCTCAAGAAGCTTTAATATTTCCTTTCTTACCACTTCTTTCATCTTAGGATTTAGCCGTCGTTGGTGATCAATAACAGGTTTGGCGTCCTTCTCCAAATTTATTTTGTGTTGTCATAAGGTGGGACTAATGCCCTTTAGATCATCAATAGTATATCCAATAGCAGCACAGTGCTTCTTCAGAGTTTTCAATAATTTCTCTTCCTCCTTTCTCTGAAAGGTTAGAACTAATAATAACAGGATATATCTTCTTGTCATCAAGATAAGCATATTTAAGAGTATCAGGCAATGGTTTAAGCTCAAACACGGGATCACCCTTGGGTGGAGGAGGATCCCCTAGGATTTCAACAGGCAAGTTGTGTTTCAGAATGGGTCCCTGTTTAAAGAATACTTCATCTATTTCCCTTCTTTCATTCATAAACATATAATTTTCATGGTCAAGCTAATATTGTTCTAAAGGATCATTAGGAGGCACGGCAATAGAAGCAAGACCAATAATTTCATCTTTACTAGGCAATTCCTCGTCACGGGGTTGTCTACGAAATTTAGCAAAGTTAAACTCATGAGACATATCACCCAGACCAATAGTAACAATATCCTTTTCGCAGTTTATCCTAGCATTAACAATGTTCAAGAAGGGTCTACCGAATATAATGGGACAAAAGCTATCTTGTGGGGAACCAAGAACAAGAAAATCAGCAGGATATTTGGTCTTTCCACAAAAGACTTCAACATCTCTAACAATCCAATCGGTGATATAGTATCTCTATTGGCAAGCTTAATTGTAACATCAATATCTTCTATCTCAGCGGGTGCAATATCATGCATAATTTCTTCGTATAAAGAATGAGGTATTGCACTAGCACTAGCACCCACATCGCATAAGCCATGATAACAATGATCTCCTATTTTAACAGAAATAACAGACATGCCTACAACAGGTCTATGTTTATTTTTAGAATCGGGTCTAGCAATTCTAGCAGCTTCATCACAGAAGTAGATAACATGCCCATCAATATTATCAGCCAAGAGATCTTTAACCATAGCAATATTAGGTTCAACTTTAATTTGCTCAGGGGGTTTGTGTGTCCTAATATTACTTTTGTTGACAACAGTTGAAGCTTTAGCATGATCCTTTATTCTAACAGGGAAAGGTGGTTTCTCAACATAAGCAGTAGGAACGATAGGATCATTATAAGTGATAGTCTTTTCTTCAACTTTAATAGGTTCAACAACTTTTACTTCTATGGGAGGATGATATTTAAACCACTTTTCCTTAGGGAGATCAACATGAGTAGCAAATGATTCACAGAATGAAGCTACTATCTCAGAGTCAAGTCCATATTTAGTGCTAAACTTACGGAAAACATCGGTATCCATAAATGATTTAACACAATCAAACTTAGGCGTTATACCTGACTCCTTACCTTCGTCTAGATCCCAATCTTCAGAGTTGCGTTTAATTCTTTCCAATAAATCCCATCTGAATTCAGTAGTCTTGATCATAAAAGAGCCAGTACAAGGAGTATCGAGCATGGAGCGATTGTCGTCAGAAAGCCGAGCATAAAATTTTTGAATAATCATTTCTCTTGAGAGCTCATGATTGGGGCATAAATATAACATTGAATTAAGCCTCCCCCAAGCTTGAGCGATGCTTTCTCCTTCGAGAGGCCAAAAATTATATATATAATTGCGATCACGATGAACAAGATGCATAGGATAAAACTTCTGATGAAATTCCAATTTCAATCGTTTGTAGTTCCATGATCCCATATCATCACATAGCCTATACCATGTCAATGCCTCTCCCTTCAAAGATAAAGGGAAGACCTTCTTCTTGATAACATCATCGGGCATACCTGCAAGCTTAAATAATCCACAAACTTCATCCACATAGATTAGGTGTAAATCGGGATGCAATGTTCCATCTCCTATAAAGGGATTAGCTAGCAGTTTCTCTATCATACCCTAAGGAATTTCAAAGTAAACATTTTCAATAGGTTCAGTAGGTTGAGGAGCAACTCTTTGCTCTACTGGACGGGGTGAAGATACCCCGAACAAGCCCCTCAAAGGATTACTTTCCATAGTAACAAGTGACAATAAATTTCAGCACACTATATAAATTTTTCCTTACCAAGTTCCACTTACCAAAGGCGATTCACTCCCCGGCAACGGCGCCAGAAAAGAGTCTTGATAACCCACAAGTGTAGGGGATCTATCGTAGTCCTTTCGATAACTAAGATTGTCGAACCCAACGACGAGCAGAAGGAAATGATAAGCAGTTTTCAGTAAGGTATTCTCTGCAAGCACTGAAATTATCGGTAACAAATAGTTTTGTGATAAGGTAATTGGTAACGAGTGAGGGAGTCCTAGATTAGGGGCTCCTCGGACAGCCGGACTATATACTTTGGCCGGACTGTTGGACTATGAAGATACAAGATTGAAGACTTCGTCCCGTGTCTGGGTGGGACTCTCCTTTGCGTGGAAGGCAAGCTTGGCAATTCGGATATGTAGATCTCCTCCCTTGTAACCGACTCTGTGTAACCCTAGCCCCCTCCGGTGTCTATATAAACCGGAGGGTTTAGTCCGTAGGACAAAAAACAATCATAATCATAGGCTAGCTTCTAGGGTTTAGCCTCTACGATCTCGTGGTAGATCAACTCTTGTAATACTCATATCATCAAGATCAATCAAGCAGGAAGTAGGGTATTACCTCCATCGAGAGGGTCCGAACCTGGGTAAACATTGAGTCCCCCGCCTCCTGTTACCATCCGCCTTAGACGCACAGTTCGGGACCCCCTACCCGAGATCTGCCGGTTTTGACACCGACCTTGGTGCTTTCATTGAGAGTTCCACTGTGCTGTCATGATAAAGGCGTGATGGCTCCTTCGATCAGCGACAATGATGCAATCCAGGGCGAGGTTTTTCTCCCCGGACAGATCTTTGTATTCGGCGGCTTCGTACTGTGGGCCAACTCGCTTGGCCATCTAGAGCAGATCGAGGGCTACGGCCCTGCCGTCAGGTCAGGTTTGGAAACTTAAACTATACCGCCGACATCCGCGGAGACTTGATCTTCGACGGATTCGAGCCCATGTCAGGTGCGCCGCACAGTCATGACTAGCACGACTTAACTCTGCCGTCGGACAGTGTTCGGGAGATCACACCTGCAACTACTCTGGCCCTCAATCCGGAACAAATTGCGCCATCTGAGGACGGGTGGATAGACCCCGCCACGGAGGCCGCATACTCAATGGCGGTAGAGCCGAATACTGACTTCACCTCTTACGAGACCCGTGTTGCCGAACCGTTGGATTCGTCCCCGGCCATGGGATCCGAGCCGCCTGCGTCCGTGCATATCGAATCCGATTGGGCACCGATCATGGAGTTTACCTCCGCGGATATCTTTCAGCACTCGCCCTTTGGCGACGTGCTAAACTCGTTGAGGTCACTCTCCCTGTCAGGAGACCCTTGGCCGAACTATGTCCGGCTAGAATGGGATGCGGACGATGAAGAAATTCGCTCCCCACCCACCACCCACTTAGTAGCCACTGTCGACGATTTAACCGACATGCTCGACTTCGGCTCCGAAGACATCGACGGTATGGACGACGACGCAGGAGACGAACAGGAACCACCGCCCATAGGGCGCTGGACTGCCACCTCATCATATGATATATACATGGTGGACACCCCCAAAGAAGGCGATGGCAATAAGACAGCGGAGGATAATCCCTCCAAGAAGCAATTCGAGCACCGACGTTTCAGCGGCGCCGCTCTAAGTCCCGCCATAGCAAAAATAGCGATACCGGGACAGGAGACAATAACGCTCCGAATAGTGCCGAAGATGACAACAATCCCCTCCAGCTAGATCCCGAGCCGGAGGATGGGCAAGCTAGCCCTAAAGAACAGGCGACAGACGGAGAACTAGAGGATGACAATTAAATGCCTCTCTCCGAAGACGAGGTGAGCCTCGGCGACGAAGAATTTATCTTGCCTGAGGATCCCGTCGAGCAGGAGCGCTTCAAGCGCCGGCTTATAGCCACAACAAACAGTCTGAAGAAAAAGCAACAACAGCTTCGAGCTGATCAAGATCTGCTAGCAGATAGATGGACTGAAGTCCTGGCGGCCGACGAATACGAACTCGAGCGCCCAACCAACAGTGACCCAAAGCGCAGGTTGCTACCCCAACTCGAGGGGGAAGCATTGAAACCTACATCACCAGCGTATGATGCGGCGGATCGGCCACCTCGTCGCCGAGACAGAGAGGCATATCAGCCCGAAGTCCAGCCCGCACCCCGTCGCCATTCAAACAAAAATACTAAGGCCCGGGGGAACACGCGGGACCTGCGAGACGTATTGGAAAACAAAGCAAAACATGCAAGATCGATCTACGGATCACGGGGGCGCGCCCCAACACGGGACGATGACCGTCACGCCGGATATACTAAAAACAAATCCGGCCGGGCCGAATATAGCAGACATGACACGTATGAACTGCGTCGTGATATAGCCCGGCACACAGGCGCCGCACACCCCCTATGCTTCACTAATGAAGTAATGGATCACGAATTCCCAGAGGGCTTTAAACCCGTAAACATTGAATCATATGATGGTACAACAGATCCCGCGGTATGGATCGAGGATTTCCTCCTACACATCCACATGGCTCACGGTGATGATCTACATGCCATCAAGTACCTCCCACTAAAACTCAAAGGACCAGCTCGGCATTGGCTAAATAGCTTGCCAGCAGACTCCTTTGGCAGTTGGGAGGATTTGGAAGATGCATTCCTTGACAACTTCCAGGGCACTTATGTGCGACCACCGGATGCTGATGACTTGAGCCATATAACTCAGCAGCCAGGCGAATCGGCCAGGAAATTCTGGACCAGGTTCCTAACTAAGAAAAACCAAATTGTCGACTGTCCGGATGCCGAGGCCTTAGCGGCATTTAAACATAACATCCGGGACGAGTGGCTCGCCCGACACCTCGGCCAAGAGAAGCCAAAGTCCATGGCAGACCTCACGACACTCATGACCCGCTTTTGGGCGGGCGAGGACAGCTGGCTGGCTCGCAGCAACAACACATCAAGGAATCCTGGCACTTCAGATGCCAAAGACAGTAATGGCAGGCCACGTCGTAACAGACACAAGCGCCGCAACAATGGCGATAACGCCAAAGACACGACAGTCAATGCCGGATTCAGTGGCTATAAATCCGGTCAGCGGAAAAAGCTGTTCAAAAGAAGTACTCCGGGCCCGTCCAGTTTGGACCGCATACTCGATCGCTCGTGTCAAATTCACGGCACCCCCGATAAGCCAGCCAATCACACCAACAGAGAATGCTGGGTGTTCAAGCAGGCAGGCAAGTTAAATGCCGAAAACAAGGACAAGGGGCTGCATAGCGACGACGAGGAAGAGCCTCGACCACCGAACACAGGAGGACAGAAGAGGTTCCCTTCACAAGTGAAAACGGTGAACATGATATACGCAACCCACATTCCCAAGAGGGAACGGAAGCGTGCACTAAGGGACGTCTATGCGATGGAGCCAGTCGCCCCAAAGTTCAACCCATGGTCTTCTTGTCCGATCACTTTTGATCGTAGGGACCACCCCACTAGTATCGTCATGGCGGTTCTGCCGCATTGGTCCTTGATCCCATCATTGACGGATTTCACCTCACTCGAGTCGTTATGGACGGCGGCGGCAGCCTGAACCTGCTTTATCAGGGTACAGTGCGCAAAATGGTTATAGACCCTTCAAGGATCAAACCCACTAAAACCACCTTTAAAGGTGTCATCCCAGGTGTAGAGGCCCATTGCACGGGCTCAATCACACTGGAAGTGGTCTTCGGATCTCCGGACAACTTCCGAAGCGAGGAGCTAATCTTCGATATCGTCGCATTCCGCAGTGGCTATCACGCACTGCTCGGACGAACCGCATTTGCCAGATTCAATGCGGTGCCGCATTATGCATACCTCAAGCTCAAGATGCCAGGATCTCGGGGGGTTATAACAGTCAATGGAAACACAGAACGCTCGCTCCGCACGGAGGAGCACACTGCGGCCCTCGCAGCAGAAGCACAAAGCAGCCTTTCAAGGCAAACCGCCAGTTCAGCGATAAAGCCCCCGGACATCTTCAAGCGAGTACGGAGTAACCTGCAACAGGATCGCCTGGCACGTTCAGAGCTCGCCTAGCAATTCGGCCTCCGTCCTAGTCCCAGTCAAGCGATGAAATCTGTGCCGCGTGTACATAATTACGCATTAAAAATACCATGGGCACAGGCGGAGGCACGGCCAGGACACGTCCCACAATGCGGCTCAACCGCCCCAGGGGCTGTACACCTTTATAATTTTCTCTCTTTCAGGACCTTACTCTCTGGAAGCCCTTTTCGGCAGTCTGATTGCTGGACGCATTACGGGAAGGAAATACCCAAGGAGGCAAGAAGCTAAGACGTACAAGGAAATCCCCAGGTGGTCTCTGATAATGATCGAAATACCTGTTTTAAATACCCATACGCAGCTTGCCCTCGGATAGGACATGTCAAATAGTCCTATTTTTTGCTTATTGCACTACTTGTATCCATACGCTTCAACGTATTATTTAATAACAATGCATAGCGTTAGTTTATTAGTGCATTACACTTTTTTTCCTTCTCTGCTTATTTACGACAAATTACACCCGTACATTCTGGTACGGCCAGTACGCCAGGGGCTTCAGTATACCCCATAAATACGGCGTGATAAGTTCGAACACTTTCGACAGTGCGGCACCCCGAACTTATAGCACTATATGCATCAGCTCCGAATCATGTCTTGGGTCAATAGTTGGGTTTGCCCGGCTCCCATGTTTTGGTACCTTACGTTCCGCAATATCGGCTAAGGTAGCGCTGGGAGAACTACTGCGATTGTGTCCCGGTTCTTCCAGACGAGCACCTCAGTAGAGAAAGTCAAAAACTGACTGTCATGATGAGGCGAGAGCTGGTCGCTGTTCGAGAGGTCTCAAGTCCTTAAAGACTTTTTCCGCTTCGGGCGAGGAGTCGGCCTTGCCCGACTTAGGCGTATATAGCGCCCCAAGTTCGGCCTTCCGAATACTAGGGGCTTCGCCAAAATTTAAAATTGTAGACTTCTATGGCTAAGTGAGAGTGATAAAGCCTTATAGTCCGATTGCCTGGTTCGTTGTGCTGAACACCTCCCTCGAAGGACCCAAAATTGGGATAAAGAGTGCTCAGATTTATCCCGAACACCTCAGTACTAGTTACATGGGGGCAGAAGCCGACGACTGGCCAACTCTCAGATTTTATAAACGGCCGCACAGAAGGTAATATTTTAAATTCACAAAGCATTGTATAGTGCAAATGCACTCGTTTCATATTACAGGATCACATGAGTACATCCATTCGAAAATTACATCCTTGGCGCATTCCTCCGCCACAAGGCGAGAACCCTTCAGGACACTGTCATAATACATTTCGGGGTGGCGATGCTCCTTGCCTTCCGGCGGCCCCTCCTTCACCAGCTTTTCGGCGTCCAGCTTCGCCCAGTGCACCTTCGCCCGGGCAAAAGCCCTGCGCGCACCCTCGATGCAGACGGACCGCTTTATGACTTCAAGTCGTGGGCAGGCATTCACAAGCCGCCTCACCAGACCGAAGTAGCTATCAGGCAGGGGCTCGCCAGGCCACATCCGAACTATAAGACCCTTCATGGCCTGTTCGGCTGCCTTGTGGAGCTCGACCAGTTGCTTCAGCTGGTCGCTCAAGGGCATTGGGTGTTCGGTCCCAGTATACTGAGACCAGAACAACTTATCCGTCGAGCTCCCCTCCTCAGCCTGGTAGAACTCCGCGGCATCCGACACACTGCGGGGAAGATCTGCGAACACTCCTGGAGAGCTCCTAACTCGGGTAAGTAAAAGGAAAGTCTCCTTCACATGCTTGCTTTGCATAATGAATGCCTTACCCGCTGCTATCTTCTTAACCGCCTCAATCTCCTGGAGGGCCTTTTGGGCTTCAGCCTTGGCGTTTTGTGCGCTCTCGAGTGCCTTTGCAAGCTCGGACTCTTGCGTCTTAGAGTCACGCTCCAAGGACTCGTGTTTTTTGGCGAGATCCTGGAGCTCTTGCTGCACCTCGCCTACCCGGGCTTCTTGCTTTTCTTGCTCGACGCGCTCCTCGGCCGCTTTGTCTTCGGCCTCGGATAGCGCCTTCTGCAGGGCCGCCACTTCGGTCGTGGCACCTGGCACAATTCATGACGTTCCTATTATTCCAAAACTAAATTTTTCTTTATAATATACAGACGGGGTATTACTTACCTTTGTTCTCTTCGAGCTGCCTCTTGGTAAGGCCGAGCTCTTCCTTGGACCGCTCAAGGTCCCGCTTCAGTGCGGCGACCTCCGCAGTACGCGCGGCAGCGGCCAGCAGTGAAGCCTGCATATGCACATAGACATATTATGATTAGACTCCTGCGATTCTGTTTTGATCCTCTATTCGGCCTTCCTTTGCGAACGCCAAATGGAGCATCAGGGGCTACTGTCTATGCCAGAATATTTTCTTATAATTTGATTACTTACCTCAAAGCCAGTTAGGAGGCTGGCACAGGCTTCAGTCAGTCCGCTCTTAGCGGACTGAACCTTCTTGACTACCGCACTCATGATAGTGCGGTGCTCTTCGTCAATGGAAGCGCCGCGAAGCGCTTCCAGCAAGTTGTCCGATGCCCCTGGAAGGGCAGAGGCCATCGGTACAGATGGCTTGCCCCCCTTAGCGAGGGGTTGCCTGACAGAATCCGGAACCACTGGAGGTTCCGGCGCCGTATTCGGCTTGGGGCTGGACTTGCTGCCCCCGGCGTTAGGGCCCAGGGGAGCCTTGCCCCTTGTGCGCCCAGCGCCTGGAATGTCGCCTTGGGGCGCCTCCGGAACGGTCTCCCCCTGGTTCAGTTCCCTTTGGGACAACACCTCGGCGTCGTCCGTAGGGCGGGGGAAGAAGCCGGTCGGGAGAGAATCACTGTTCATATCCGACGAGCCCAAAGAATCATCCAACGAAGATACGTTGATGTGGGCTCGGGATGGGTTGCATAATCATGCGCGGCGTGATAAGAAATAGTACTATAAAACATATCAAAAATTACTATGGTATCCAGATACTTACGACTTCGCCAGGGGCTTGTCCCTGGGCAGCCACTCCTCTTCGCTGAAGGCGGCGGTGGTGGAGTTGTCCGGAAGGAGGGTCCTTCCCTTCTTGGACCCTTCGGTCGCCCCAGATGGGGCAGCCTTCCTTTTCTTTTCTCCCCCGGCTGGGGGGAGAACTTTCCTCTTCCTCCTCCTCGTCTTCGTGGGAGGAGTGCGCCTCGGTGTTATCGGACGATGAGTTCGATATAACCTTGCACCGGAGACCCTTCCTGGTCCCCGTGGCCTTCTTCTTGGCCTTCTTCACCGGCACCTCATAAGGCGCCGGAACCAGCATCTCCGTTAGGAGAGCATCTGCTAGATCTTCGGGCAGGGGGGCTGGGCAATCGATCTGCTCCGCTGTCGCCACCCAGTCCTGTTAAATGGCATGGAGGCTTAGATCTCGCGCGTGGTTAAACTGGGGAGAATAAACATCTTATGAGATATAGAAGACTTACCAGATTGGCAGGGCGCTTCGAGCTGAGTCCGCGGTCCTCGGTAAGGGGAGGAGGTACCTCGGCGCCCTTGAACAGCACCTTCCAGACGTCCTTGTGCGTCGTGTCGAAGAGCCTTCGCAGCGTCTGGTGCTCGGCCGGGTCGAACTCCCACAAATTGAATGCCCGTCTTTGACACGGGAGGATCCGGAGGAAGAGCATGACTTGGACCACGTTGACGAGCTTGATTTTCTTGCTCATCATGTTCTTGACGCAGGTTTGGAGTCCGGTCAGTTCTACCGGGGAACCCCAAGATAGGCCCTTCTCTTTCCAGGAGGTGAGCCGTGTGGGGATTCCGGGTCGAAACTCGGGGGCCGCCACCCAGTGGGTGTCGCGCGGCTCGGTGATGTAGAACCACCCCGATTGCCACCCCTTTATGGTCTCCACATAGGAGCCTTCGAGCCAGATGACGTTGGGCATTTTTCCCACCATGGCGCCTCTGCACTCCGCTTGCTAGCCGACCACCACCTTCGGTTTAACATTGAAGGTCTTTAGCCACAAGCCGAAGTGGGGCTTGATGCGGAGGAAGGCCTCGCACACGACGATAAACGCCGAGATGTTGAGGATGAAATTGGGGGCCAGATCGTGAAAATCCAGCCCGTAGTAGAACATGAGCTCGCGGACAAACGGGTGGAGGGGAAATCCCAGTCCACGGACGAAGTGGGTAAGAAAAACCACCCTCTCATGGGGTTCGGGAGTCGGGACGATCTGCCCCTCATCTGGCAGCCGGTGTGCGATATCCGCGGCCAGATATCCGGCTCCCCATAGCTTTTTGATGTCCTCCTCCGTGACGGAGGAGACCATCCACTTGCCTCCCGCTCCGGACATACTTGGGGTGGATTGAGGAGAAAATGCGAACTTGGGCGCTGGAGCTCGAGTGCGCAAGAATGGATGAGCAAGGGGGAAGAGGGCGTGGGTAAAAAAGGTGAATCCTTGTCCCTTTATAAAGGCGGAAACTATGCGCCTCCCCACCCGCCTGGTAAACTCGCTTATTCCCCAAGCGTCGTAATTGATGGCGCAGTTGGGTTACCCACACCCGTATTGATGAGAATCCCGTGATAAGGGGACACGATCTCTGCTTCGACAAGACGTGCCAAGAAAATCGCCTCGCTATATGTGTTGTAGCTAGTTGAGAAAAACGGTTCGAATAATGACCGGGCCGTGGTGTGATGTCACGCTGCAGAATGTGTCAGCAGATTAGACTTGTGGAAATATTATTCTCTCTACGATGGTATGTGGAATTTGTTTTGCAGAGCCGGACACTATCCTTGTGTTCAAAATCTTCTATGGAGTATTCGGAGGAAGAACCCGCCTTGCAATGCCGAAGACAATCTGCGCGCCGGACTCATTGTCATTGAAGCCTGGTTCAGGCGCTACTGAGGGAGTCCTGGATTAGGGGGTCCTCAGACAGCCGGACTATATCCCTTAGCCGGACTGTTGGACTATGAAGATACAAGATTGAAGACTTCGTCCCGTGTCCGGGTGGGACTCTCCTTGGCGTGGAAGGCAAGCTTGGCAATACGGATATGTAGATCTCCTCCCTTTTAACCGACTCTGTGTAACCCTAGCCCCCTCCGGTGTCTATATAAACCGGAAGGCTTAGTCCGTAGGACAACAACAATCATACCATAGGCTAGCTTCTAGGGTTTAGCCTCTACGATCTCGTGGTAGATCAACTCTTGTAATACTCATATCATCAAGATCAATCAAGCAGGAAGTAGGGTATTACCTCCATCGAGAGGGCCCGAACCTAGGTAAACATCATGTCCCCCGCCTCCTGTTACCATCCGCCTTAGACGCACAGTTCGGGACCCCCTACCCGAGATCCCCCGGTTTTGACACCGACAACGAGCAACAAGTAACAAAAGTAAATAAGGTGCAGCAAGGTGGCCCAATCCTTTTTGTAGCAAAGGACAAGCCTGGACAATTTCTTATATAGAGGAAAACGCTCCCGACGACACATGGGAATTATCGTCAAGCTAGTTTTCATCACGCTCATATGATTCGCGTTCGGTACTTTGATGATTTGATATGTGGGTGGACCGGTGCTTGGGTGCTGCCCTTACTTGGACAAGCATCCCACTTATGATTAACTCCTATTGCAAGCATCCGCAACTACAAAAGAAGTATTAAGGTAAACCTAACCATAGCATGAAACATATGGATCCAAATCAGCCCCTTACGAAGCAACGCATAAACTAGGGTTTAAGCTTCCGTCACTCTAGCAACCCATCATCTACTTATTACTTCCCAATGCCTTCCCCTAGGCCCAAACAATGGTGAAGTGTCATGTAGTCGACGTTCACAAGACACCACTAGAGGAGAGACAACATACATCTCATCAAAATATCGAACGAATACCAAATTCACATGACTACTAATAGCAAGACTTCTCCCATTTCCCCAGGAAGAAACGTAACTACTCACAAATCATATTCATGTTCATAATCAGAGGGCTATTAATATGCATTAAGGATCTCAACATATTGTTGGAAATATGCCCTAGAGGCAATAATAAAATGGTTATTATTGTATTTCCTTGTTCATGATAATTGTCTATTGTTCATGCTATAATTGTATTAACTGGAAACCGTAATACATGTGTGAATGCATAGACCACAAGATGTCCCTAGTAAGCCTCTAGTTGACTAGCTCGTTGATCAATAGATGGTTATGGTTTCCTGACCATGGACATTGGATGTCATTGATAACGGGATCACATCATTAGGAGAATGATGTGATGGACAAGAACCAATCCTAAGCATAGCACAAGATTGTGTAGTTCGTTTGCTAAGAGCTTTTCTAATGTCAAGTGTCGTTTCCTTGGACCATGAGATTGTGCAACTCCCGGATACCGTAGGAATGCTTTGGGTGTACCAAACGTCACAACGTAACTGGGTGGCTATAAAGGTGCATTACAGGTATCTCCAAAAGTGTCTGTTGGGTTGGCACGAATCGAGACTAGGATTTGTCACTCCGTATGACGGAGAGGTATCTCTGGGCCCACTCGGTAATGCATCATCATAATGAGCTCAATGTGACTAAGTAGTTAGTCACGGGATCATGCATTACGGAACGAGTGAAGTGACTTGCCGGTAACGAGATTGAACGAGGTATTGGGATACCGACGATCGAATCTCGGGCAAGTAACATACCGATTGACAAAGGGAATTGTATACGGGATTGATTGAATCCCCGACATTGTTGTTCATCCGATGAGATCATCATGGAACATGTGGGAGCCAATATGGGTATCCAGATCCCGCTATTGGTTATTGGCCGGAGAGATGTCTCGGTCATGTCAGCATGGTTCCCGAACCCGTAGGGTCTACACACTTAAGGTTCGGTGATGCTAGAGTTGTTATGGGAAATAGTATGTGGTTACCAAAGGTTGTTCGGAGTCCCGGATAGGATCCCGGACGTCGCGAGGAGTTCCGGAATGGTCCGGAGGTAAAGATTTATATATGGGAAGTCATCATAAGGTCACCGGAAGTATTCGGGGGTATGCCGGTATTGTACCGGGGCCACCGAAGGGGTTTCGGGGGTCCACCGGGAGGGTCCACCTGCCCCAGTGGGCCTTATGGGCTGTAGGTGGAAGGGAACCAGCCCCTAAGTGGGCTGGGCGCCAAACCCCCCTAGGGCCCATGCGCCTAGGGTTGGGGGAAACCCTGGAGGGGGCGCCCCCCTTGACTTGGGGGGCAAGCCACCCTCCCTGGCCGCCGCCCCTCCCACCAGATGGGATCTAAGGGGCTGGCCCCCTCTCCCTTGCCCCTATATATAGTGGAGGGGTGGGAGGGCAGCTGCACCCTCTGGCCTGGCGCAGCCCTCTCCTCCTCCAACTCCTCCTCCTCCTCTGTAGTGCTTAGCGAAGCTCTGCCGGAGAACCACGAGCTCCATTGCCACCACGCCATCGTCCTGCTGGAGTTCTCCCTCAACTTCTCCTCTCCCCTTGCTGGATCAAGAAGGAGGAGACGTCCCCGGGCTGTACGTGTGTTGAACGCGGAGGCACCGTCCGTTCGGCGCTAGATTGGATCTTCCGCAATTTGAATCGCTGCGAGTAGGACTCCATCAACCGCGTTCTTGTAACGCTTCTGCTTAGCGATCTTCAAGGGTATGAATATGCACTCCCTCTCTCTCGTTGCTAGCATCTCCTAGATTGATCTTGGTGACACGTAGGAAAATTTTGAATTATTGCTACGTTCCCCAACAGTGGCATCATGAGCTAGGTCTATGCGTAGATTCTATGCACGAGTAGAACACAAAGTAGTTGTGGGCGATGATTTGTCCAATTTGCTTGCCGTTACTAGTCTTATCTTGATTCGGCGGCATTGTGGGATGAAGCGGCCCGGACCGACCTTACACGTACTCTTACGTGAGACAGGTTCCACCGACTGACATGCACTTGATGCATAAGGTGGCTAGCGGGTGTCTGTCTCTCCCACTTTAGTCGGATCGGATTCGATGAAGAGGGTCCTTATGAAGGGTAAATAGCAATTGGCATATCACCGTTGTGGTTTTGCGTAGGTAAGAAACGTTCTTGCTAGAAACCCATAGCAGCCACGTAAAACATGCAACAACAATTAGAGGACATCTAACTTGTTTTTGCAGGGTTTGCTATGTGATGTGATATGGCCAAAAGGATGTGATGAATTATATATATGTGATGTATGAGATTGATCATGTTCTTGTAATAGGAATCACGACTTGCATGTCGATGAGTATGACAACCGGCAGGAGCCATAGGAGTTGTCTTAATTTATTGTATGACCTGCGTGTCAATGAAAAACGCCATGTAATTACTTTACTTTATTGCTAACCGTTAGCCATAGTACTAGAAGTAATAGTTGGCGAGACAACTTCATGAAGACACGATGATGGAGATCATGATGATGGAGATCATGGTGTCATGCCGGTGACGAAGGTGATCATGCCGCGCCTCGAAGATGGAGATCAAAAGGCGCAAGATGATATTGGCCATATCATGTCACTTTATGATTTGCATGTGATGTTTGTCATGTTTACATCTTATTTGCTTAGAACGACGGTAGCATAAATAAGATGATCCCTCACTAAAATTTCAAGAGCCGTGTTCCCCCTAACTGTGCACCGTTGCGAAGGTTCGTTGTTTCGAAGCACCACGTGATGATCGGGTGTGATAAATTCTAACGTTCGCATACAACGGGTGTAAGCCAGATTTACACATGCGAAACACTTAGGTTGACTTGACGAGCCTAGCATGTACAGACATGGCCACGGAACACAAGAGACCGAAAGGTCGAACATGAGTCGTATAGTAGATACGATCAACATGCAGATGTTCACCGATGATGACTAGTCCGTCTCACGTGATGATCGGACACGGCCTAGTTGACTCGGATCATGTATCACTTAGATGACTAGAGGGATGTCTATCTGAGTGGGAGTTCATTAAATAATTTGATTAGATGAACTTAATTATCATGAACATAGTCAAAAGGTCTTTGCAAATTATGTCGTAGCTTACGCTTTAGTTCTACTAAGATATGTTCCTAGAGAAAATTTAGTTGAAAGTTGATAGTAGCAATTATGCGGACTGGGTCCGTAAACTGAGGATTGTCCTCATTGCTACACAGAAAGCTTATGTCCTTAATGCACCGCTCGGTGTTCTGAACCTCGAGTGTCGTTTGTGGATGTTGCGAACATCTGACGTACACGTTTTGATGACTACGTGATAGTTCAGTGCGTAATGTTGAACGGTTTAGAATTGAGGCACCGAAGACATTTTGAAACGTCGCGGAACATATGAGATGTTCCAAGAGCTGAAATTGGGATTTTAGGCTCGTGCCCACGTCAAGAGGTATGAGACCTCTGACAAGTTTCTTAAGCCTGCAAACTAAGGGAGAAAAGCTCAACCGTTGAGCATGTGCTCAGATTGTCTGAGTACTACAATCGCTTGAATCGAGTGGGAGTTAATCTTCCAGATGAGATAGTGATGGTTCTCCATAGTCACTGCCACCAAGCTATTAGAGCTTCGTGATGAACTATGACATATCAGGGATAGACATGATGATCCTTGAGCAACTCGCGATGTTTGACACCGCGAAAGTAGAAATCAAGTAGGAGCATCAATTGTTGATGGTTAGTAAAACCACTAGTTTCAAGAAGGGCAAGGGCAAGAAGGGATACTTCATGAAACGGCAAATCAGTTGCTGCTCCAGCGAAGAAACCCAAAGTTGAACCCAAACCCGAGACTAAGTGCTTCTGTAATGAGGGGAACGGTCACTGAAGCTGAACTACCCTAGATACTTGGTAGATGAGAAGGTAGGCAAGGTCGACAGAAGTATATTGGATATACATTATATTAATGTGTACTTTACTAGTACTCCTAGTAACACCAGGGTATTAGATACCGGTTCGGTTGCTAAGTGTTGGTAACTCGAAATAAAAGGCTACGGAATAAACGGAGACTAGCTAAAGGTGAGATGACGATATGTGTTGGAAGTGTTTCCAAGGTTGATGTGATCAAGCATCGCATGCTCCCTCTACCATCGAGATTGGTGTTAAACCTAAATAATTGTTATTTGGAGTTTGCGTTGAGCATAGACATGATTGGATTATGTTTATCGCAATACGGTTATTCATTTAAGGAGAATAATGGTTACTCTGTCTATTTGAATAATACCTTCAATGGTCTTGCACCTAAAATGAATGGTTTATTGAATCTCGATCGTAATGATACACATGTTCATGCCAAAAAGATATAAGATAGTAATGATAGTACCACATACATGTGGCACTGCCACTTGAGTCATATTGGTATAAAACGCATGAAGAAGCTCCATGTTGACGGATCTTTGGACTCACTCGTTTTTTGAAAAGATTGAGACATGCGAACCATGTCTATTGGTAGATATGCATGAAGAAACTCCATACAGATGGATCGTTTGGACTCACTTGATTTTGAATCACTTGAGACATGCAAATCATAACACATGGGCAAGATAACTGAAAGGCCTCGTTTTCAGTAAGATGAATCAAGAGAGCAACTTGTTGGAAGTAATACATTTGATGTGTGTTAGGGAACGTAGTAATTTCAAAAAAAATCCTACGCACACGCAAGATCATGGTGATGCATAGCAACGAGAGCGGAGAGTGTTGTCCACGTACCCTCGTAGACCGAAAGCGGAAGCGTTAACACAACGCGGTTGATGTAGTCGTACGTCTTCACGATCCGACCGATCAAGTACCGAACGCACGGCACCTCCGAGTTCAGCACACGTTCAGCTCGATGACGTCCCTCGAACTCCGATCCAGCCGAGTGTCGAGGGAGAGTTTCGTCAGCACGACGGCATGGTGACGATGATGATGTTCTACCAACGCAGGGCTTCGCCTAAGCACCGCTACGATATTATCGAGGTGTAATATGGTGGAGGGGGGCACCGCACACGGCTAAAAGATCGTTGATCAATTGTGTGTCTAGAGGTGCCCCCCTGCCCCCATATATAAAGGAGCAAGGGGGAGGCCGCCAGCCAAGGAGGAGAGGCGTGCCAGGAGGGGAGTCCTACTCCCACCGGGAGTAGGACTCCTCCTTTCCTTGTTGGAGTAGGAAAAGGGAAGGGAGAAGGAGAAAGAAGGAAGGGGGCGCCCCCCTCCCTAGTCCAATTCGGACTAGTCCATGGGGAGGGGTGCGGCCACCCTTTGGGGTCTTTCTCTCCTTTCCCGTATGGCCCATTAAGGCCCAATACGAATTCCCGTAACTCTCCGGTACTCCGAAAAATACCCGAATCACTCGGAACCTTTCCGATGTCCGAACAATAGTCGTCCAATATATCGATCTTTACGTCTCGACCATTTCGAGACTCCTCGTCAAGTCCCTGATCTCATCCGGGACTCCGAACTCCTTCGGTACATCAAAACATATAAACTCATAATATAACTGTCATCGTAACGTTAAGCGTGCGGACCCTACGGGTTCGAGAACTATGTAGACATGACCGAGACACCTCTCTGGTCAATAACCAATAGCGGAACCTGGATGCTCATATTGGTTCCCACATATTCTACGAAGATCTTTATCGGTCAGACCGCATAACAACATACGTTGTTCCCTTTGTCATCGGTATGTTACTTGCCCGAGATTCGATCGTCGGTATCTCGATACCTAGTTCAATCTCGTTACTAGCAAGTCTCTTTACTCGTTCCGTAATACATCATCCCGCAACTAACTCATTAGTCACAATGCTTGCAAGGCTTATAGTGATGTGTATTACTGAGTGGGCCCAGAGATACCTCTCCGACAATCGGAGTGACAAATCCTAATCTCGAAATACGCCAACCCAACAAGTACCTTTGGAGACACCTGTAGAGCACCTTTATAATCACCCTGTTACGTTGTGACGTTTGGTAGCACACAAAGTGTTCCCCCGGTAAACGGGAGTTGCATAATCTCATAGTCATAGGAACATGTATAAGTCATGAAGAAAGCAATAGCAACATACTAAACGATCGAGTGCTAAGCTAACGGAATGGGTCAAGTCAATCACGTCATTCTCCTAATGAAGTGATCCCGTTAATCAAATGACAACTCATGGCTATGGCTAGGAAACATAACCATCTTTGATTAACGAGCTAGTCAAGTAGAGGCATACTAGTGACACTCTGTTTGTCTATGTATTCACACATGTATTATGTTTCCGGTTAATACAGTTCTAGCATGAATAATAAACATTTATCATGATATAAGGAAATAAATAATACTTTATTATTGCCTCTAGGGCATATTTCCTTCAGTCTCCCACTTGCACTAGAGTCAATAATCTAGTTCACATCGCCATGTGATTTAACATCAATAGTTCACATCACCATGTGATTAACACCCATAGTTCACATCGTCATGTGACCATCACCCAAAGGGTTTACTAGAGTCAGTAATCTAGTTCACATCACTATGTGATTAACACCCAAAGAGTACTAAGGTGTGATCATGTTTTGCTTGTGAGATAATTTTAGTCAACGGGTCTATCACATTCAGATCCGTAAGTATTTTGCAAATTTCTATGTCTACAATGCTCTGCACGGAGCTACTCTAGCTAATTGCTCCCACTTTCAATATATATCTAGACCAAGACTTAGAGTCATCTAGATTAGTGTCAAAACTTGCATCGATGTAACCCTTTACAACGAACCTTTTGTCACTTCCATAATTGAGAAACATATCCTTATTCCACTAAGGATAATTTTGACCGCTGTCCAGTCATCTACTCCTAGATCACTATTGTACTCCCTTGCCAAAATCAGTGTAGGGTATACAATAGATCTGGTACACAGCATGGCATACTTTATAGAACCTATGGCCAAGGCATAGGGAATGACTTTCATTCTCTTTCTATCTTCTGCCGTGGTCGGGCTTTGAGTCTTACTCAATTTCACACCTTGTAACACAGGCAAGAACTCTTTCTTTGACTGTTCTATTTTGAACTACTTCAAAATCTTGTTAAGGTATGTACTCATTGAAAAAACTTATCAAGCGTCTTGATCTATCTCTATAAATCTTGATGCTCAATATGTAAGCAGCTTCACCGAGGTCTTTCTTTGAAAAACTCCTTTCAAACACTCCTTTATGCTTTGCAGAATAATTCTACATTATTTCCGATCAACAATATGTCATTCACATATACTTATCAGAAATGCTGTAGTGCTCCCACTCACTTTCTTGTAAATACAGGCTTTACCGCAAGTCTGTATAAAACTATATCCTTTGATCAACTTATCAAAGCGTATATTCCAACTCCGAGATGCTTGCACCAGTCCATAGATGGATCGCTGGAGCTTGCATATTTTGTTAGCACTTTTAGGATTGACAAAACCTCCTGGTTGAATCATATACAACTCTTCTTTAATGAATCCATTAAGGAATGCAGTTTTGTTTATCCATTTGCCATATTTCATAAAATGCGGCAATTGCTAACATGATTCAGACAGACTTAAGCATAGATACGAGTGAGAAACTCTCATCGTAGTCAACACCTTGAACTTGTCGAAAACCTTTTTGCGACAATTCTAGCTTTGTAGACAGTAACACTACTATCACTGTCTGTCTTCCTCTTGAAGATCCATTTAATCTCAATGGCTCGCCGATCATTGGGCAAGTCAATCAAAGTCCATACTTTGTTCTCATATATGGATCTCATCTCAGATTTCATGGCCTCAAGCCATTTCGCGGAATCTGGGCTCATCATCGCTTCCTCATAGTTCGTAGGTTCATCATGGTCAAATAACATGACCTCCAGAACAAGATTACCGTACCACTCTGGTGTGGATCTCACTCTGGTTTACCTACGAGGTTTGGTAGTAACTTGATCTGAAGTTACATGATCATCATCATTAACTTCCTCACTAATTGGTGTAGGAGTCACAGGAACAGATTTCTGTGATGAACTACTTTCCAATAAGGGAGCAGGTACAGTTACCTCATCAAGTTCTACTTTCCTCCCACTCACTTCTTTCGAGAGAAACTCCTTCTCTAGAAAGGATCCATACTTAGCAACGAATGTCTTGCCTTCGGATCTGTGATAGAAGGTGTACCCAACTGTCTCCTTTGGGTATCCTATGAAGACACATTTCTCCGATTTGGGTTTGAGCTTATCAGGATGAAACTTTTTCACATAAGCATCGCAACCCCAAACTTTAAGAACCGACAACTTTGGTTTCTTGCGAAACCACAGTTCATAAGATGTCGTCTCAACGGATTTAGATGGTACCCTATTTAACGTGAATGCAGCTATCTCTAATGCATAACCCCAAAACGATAGTGGTAGATCGGTAAGAGACATCATATATTGCACCATATCTAATAAAGTACGGTTACGATGTTCGGACACACCATTACACTGTGGTGTTCCAGGTGGCGTGAGTAGTGAAACTATTTCACATTGTTTTTACTTAATGCCAAACTCGTAACTCAAATACTCTTCTCCACGATCAGATCGTAGAAACTTTATTTTCTTGTTACGATGATTTTCCGCTTCACTCTGAAATTATATGAACTTTTCAAATGTTTCAGACTTCTGTTTCATTAAGTAGATATATCCATATCTGCTCAAATCATCTGTGAAGGTCAGAAAATAATGATACCTGCTACGAGCCTCAATATTCATCGGACCACATACATCTGTATGTATGATTTCCAACAAATCTGTTGCTCTCTCCATAGTTCTGGAGAACGGCGTTTTAGTCATCTTGCCCATGAGGCACAGTTCGCAAGCATCAAGTGATTCATAATCAAGTGATTCCAAAATCCCATCAGTATGGAGTTTCTTCATGCGCTTTACACCAATATGACCTAAACGGCAGTGCCACAAATAAGTTGCACTATCATTATTAACTTTGCATCTTTAGGTTTCATTATTATGAATATGTGTATCACTACGATCGAGATCCAACAAACCATTTTATTGGGTGTATGACCATAGAAGGTTTTATTCATGTAAACAGAACAACAATTATTCTCTAATTTAGATGAATAACCGTATTGCAACAAACATGATCAAATCATATTCATGCTCAACGCAAACACCAAATAACACTTATTTAGTTTCAACACTAATCCCGAAAGTATAGGGAGTGTGCGATGATGATCATATCAATCTTGGAACTACTTCCAACACACATCGTCACCTCGCCTTTTACTAGTCTCTGTTTATTCTGCAACTCCCGTTTCGAGTTACTACTCTTAGCAACTGAACCAGTATCAAATACCGAGGGGTTGCTATAAACACTAGTAAAGTACACATCAATAACATGTATATCCAATATACCTTTGTTCACTTTGCCATCCTTCTTATCCACCAAATAGTTGGGGTAGTTCCGCTTCCAGTGACCAGTCTCTTTGCAGTAGAAGCACTTAGTCTCAGGCTTAGGACCAGACTTAGGCTTCTTCACTTGAGCAGCAACTTGCTTGCCGTTCTTCTTGAAGTTCCCCTTCTTCCTTTGCCCTTTTCTTGAAACTAGTGGTCTCGTCAACCATCAATACTTGATGTTTTTCTTGATTTCTACCTTCGTCGATTTTAGCATCACGAAGAGCTCGGGAATTACATTCGTCATCCCTTGCATACTATAGTTCATCATGAAGTTCTACTAACTTGGTGATGGTGACTAGAGAATTCTGTCAATCACTATTTTATCTGGAAGATTAACTCCCACTTGATTCTAGCGATTGTAGTACCCAGACAATCTAAGCACATGCTCACTGCTTGAGCTATTCTCCTCCATCTTTTAGCTATAGAACTTGTTGGAGACTTCATATCTCTCAACTCGGGTATTTGCTTGAAATATTAACTTCAACTCCTGGAACATCTCATATGGTCCATGACGTTCAAAACGTCTTTGAAGTCCCGATTCTAAGCCGTTAAGCATGGTGCACTAAACTATCAAGTAGTCATCATATTGAGCTAGCCAAACGTTCATAACGTCTGCATCTGCTCCTGCAATAGGTCTGTCACCTAGCGGTGCATCAAGGACATAATTCTTCTGTGCAGCAATGAGGATAATCCTCAGATCACGGATCCAATCCGCATTTTTGCTACTAACATCTTTCAACATAATTTTTCTCTAGGAACATATCAAAAATAAACACAGGGAAGCAACAACGCGAGCTATTGATCTACAACATAATTTGCAAAATACTATCAGGACTAAGTTCATGATAAATTTAAGCTCAATTAATCATATTACTTAAGAACTCCCACTTAGATAGACATCCCTCTAATCCTCTAAGTGATCACGTGATCCATATCAACTACACCATAACCAATCATCACGTGAAATGGAGTAGCTTTCAATGGTGAACATCACTATGTTGATCATATCTACTATATGATTCACGCTCGACCTTTCGGTCTCCGTGTTCCGAGGCCATATCTGCATATGCTAGGCTCGTCAAGTTTAACCTGAGTATTCCGCGTGTGCAACTGTTTTGCACCCGTTGTATTTGAACGTAGAGCCTATCACACCCGATCATCACGTGGTGTCTCAGCACGAAGAACTTTCGCAACGGTGCATACTCAGGGAGAACACTTTTATCTTGAAATTTTTGTGAGAGATCATCTTATAATGCTACCGTCAATCAAAGCAAGATAAGATGCATAAAAGATAAACATCACATGCAATCAATATAAGTGATATGATATGGCCATCATCATCTTGTGCTTGTGATCTCCATCTCCGAAGCACCGTCATGATCACCATCGTCACCGGCGCGACACCTTGATCTCCATCGTAGTATCGTTGTCGTCTCGCCAACTATTGCTTTTATGACTATCGCTACCGCTTAGTGATAAAGTAAAACAATTACATGGCGATTGCATTGCATACAATAAAGCGACAACCATATGGCTCCTGCCAGTTGCCGATAACTCGGTTACAAAACATGATCATCTCATACAATAAAATATAGCATCATGTCTTGACCATATCACATCACAACATGCCCTACAAAAACAAGTTAGACGTCCTCTACTTTGTTGTCGCAAGTTTTACGTGGCTGCTACGGGCTTAGCAAGAACCGTTCTTACCTACGCATCAAAACCACAACGATAGTTTGTCAAGTTGGTGCTGTTTTAACCTTCGCAAGGACCGGGCGTAGCCACACTCGGTTCAACTAAAGTGAGAGAGACACACACCCGCCAGTCACCTTTAAGAACCGAGTGCTCGCAACGGTGAAACCAGTCTCGCGTAAGCGTACGCGTAATGTTGGTCCGGGCCGCTTCATCTCACAATACCGCCGAACCAAAGTATGACATGCTGGTAAGCATTATGACTTATATCGCCCACAACTCACTTGTGTTCTACTCGTGCATAACATCAACGCATAAAACCAGGCTCGGATGCCACTGTTGGGGAACGTAGTAATTTCAAAAAAATCCTACGCACACGCAAGATCATGGTGATGCATAGCAACGAGAGCGGAGAGTGTTGTCCACGTACCCTCGTAGACCGAAAGCGGAAGCGTTAACACAACGCAGTTGATGTAGTCGTACGTCTTCACGATCCGACCGATCAAGTACCGAACGCACGGCACCTCCGAGTTCAGCACACGTTCAGCTCGATGACGTCCCTCGAACTCCGATCCAGCCGAGTGTCGAGGGAGAGTTTCGTCAGCACGGCGGCGTGGTGACGATGATGATGTTCTACCGACGCAGGGCTTCGCCTAAGCACCGCTACGATATTATCGAGGTGTAATATGGTGGAGGGGGCACCGCACACGGCTAAAAGATCGTTGATCAATTGTGTGTCTAGAGGTGCCCCCTGCCCCCGTATATAAAGGAGCAAGGGGGAGGCCGCCGGCCAAGGAGGAGAGGCGTGCCAGGAGGGGAGTCCTACTCCCACCGGGAGTAGGACTCCTCCTTTCCTTGTTGGAGTAGGAAAAGGGAAGGGAGAAGGAGAAAGAAGGAAGGGGGCGCCCCCCCCTCCCTAGTCCAATTCGGACTAGTCCATGGGGAGGGGTGCGGCCACCCTTTGGGGTTTTTCTCTCCTTTCCCGTATGGCCCATTAAGGCCCAATACGAATTCCCGTAACTCTCCGGTACTCCGAAAAATACCCGAATCACTCGGAACCTTTCCGGTGTCGAATATAGTCGTCCAATATATCGATCTTTACGTCTCGACCATTTCGAGACTCCTCGTCAAGTCCCTGATCTCATCCGGGACTCCGAACTCCTTCGGTACATCAAAACATATAAACTCATAATATAACTGTCATCGTAACGTTAAGCGTGCGGACCCTACGAGTTCGAGAACTATGTAGACATGATCGAGACACCTCTCTGGTCAATAACCAATAGCGGAACCTGGATGCTCATATTGGTTCCCACATATTCTACGAAGATCTTTATCGGTCAGACCGCATAACAACATACGTTGTTCCCTTTGTCATCGGTATGTTACTTGCCCGAGATTCGATCGTCGGTATCTCGATACCTAGTTCAATCTCGTTACTGGCAAGTCTATTTACTCGTTCGCTAATACATCATCCCGCAACTAACTCACTAGTCACAATGCTTGCAAGGCTTATAGTGATGTGTATTACTGAGTGGGCCCAGGATACCTCTCCGACAATCGGAGTGACAAATCCTAATCTCGAAATACGCCAACCCAACAAGTACCTTTGGAGACACCTGTAGAGCACCTTTATAATCACCCAGTTACGTTGTGACGTTTGGTAGCACACAAAGTGTTCCTCCGGTAAACGGGAGTTGCATAATCTCATAGTCATAGGAACATGTATAAGTCATGAAGAAAGCAATAGCAACATACTAAACAATCGAGTGCTAGGCTAACGGAATGGGTCAAGTCAATCACGTCATTCTCCTAATGAAGTGATCCCGTTAATCAAATGACAACTCATGTCTATGGCTAGGAAACATAACCATCTTTGATTAACGAGCTAGTCAAGTAGAGGCATACTAGTGATACTCTGTTTGTCTATGTATTCACACATGTATTATGTTTCCGGTTAATACAATTCTAGCATGAATAATAAACATTTATCATGATATAAGGAAATAAATAATACTTTATTATTGCCTCTAGGGCATATTTCCTTCAGTGTGCAGTCCAATGAGTGCTGAGGCACGCAGTGGATATCGTTATGTTCTTACTTCACAGATGATTTGAGTAGATGCTAAGAATATTTACTTGATGAAACACAAGTCTGAATTATTGAAAGGTTCAAGTAATTTCAGAGTGAAGTTGAAGATCGTCGTGATAAGAGGATAAAATGTCTATGATATGATCATAGAGATATCTGAGTTACGAGTTTGGCACACAATTAAGACATTGTGGAAATTGTTTCACAACTAATACCGCCTGGAACACCATAGTGTGATGGTGTGTCCGAACATCATAACTGCACCCTATTGGATATGGTGCATACCATGATGTCTCTTATCGAATTACCACTATCGTTTATGGGTTAGGCATTAGAGACAACCGCATTCACTTTAAATAGGGCACCACGCAATTCCGTTGAGACGACACCGTATGAACTAGGGTTTAGAGAAACCTAAGCTGTGGTTTCTTAAAAGTTTGGGGCTGCGACGCTTATGTGGAAAAGTGTCAGGCTGATAAGCTCGAACCCAAAGCGGATAAATGCATCTTCATAGAATACCCAAAACAGTTGGGTATACCTCCTATTTCAGATCCGGAAGCAAAGTGATTGTTTCTAGAAACAGGTCCTTTCTCGAGGAAAAGTTTCTCTCGAAAGAATTGAGTGGGAGGATGGTGGAGACTTGATGAGGTTATTGAACCGTCACTTCAACTAGTGTGTAGCAGGGCACAAGAAGTTGTTCCTGTGGCACCTACACCAATTGAAGTGGAAGCTTATGATAGTGATCATGAAACTTCGGATCAAGTCACTACCAAACCTCGTAGGATGACAAGGATGCGTACTACTTCAGAGTGGTACGTAATCCTGTCTTGGAAGTCATGTTGCTAGACAACAATGAACCTATGAGCTATGGAGAAACGATGGTGGGCCCAGATTCCGACGAATGGCTCGAGGCCATAAAATCCGAGAGGATCCATGTATGAAAACAAAGTATAGACTTTGGAAGAACTACTTGATGGTCGTAAGGCTGTTGGGTGCAGATGGATTTTAAAAGGGAAGACAGACAATGATGGTAAGTACACCATTAAGAAAGCTCGACTTGTCGTTAAGATGTTTTCCGACAAGTTCAAGGAGTTGACTGCGATGAGACTTTCTCACTCGTAGCGATGCTAAGAGTCTGTTGGAATTATGTTAGCAGTTACTGCATCATTTATGAAATCTTGCAGATAGGATGTAAAAAACATTGTTTCCTCGACGATTTTCTTGAGGAAAGGTTGTATGTGATACAACCAGCTGAAGGTTTTGTCAATCCTGAAAGATGCTAACAAGTACGCAAAGCTCCGGCAATCCTTCTAAGGACTGGAGTAAGCATCTCGGAGTTGGAATGTACGCTTTGATGAGATAATCAAAGATTTTGGGTTTATACAAAGTTTATGAGAAACTTGTACTTCCAAAGAAGTGAGTGGGAGCAATATAGAATTTCTGATGAGTATATGTTGTTGACATATTGTTGATCGGAAATGATGTAGAACTTCTGGAAAGCATCCAGGGTTATTTGAAAAGTGTTTTTCAATGGAAAACCTGGATTAAGCTACTTGAACATTGAGCATCAAGATCTATAAGGATAGATCAAAAAAACGCTTAATAGTACTTTCAAATGAATACATACCGTGACAAGATTTTGAAGCAGTTCAAAATAGATCAGCAAAGGAGTTCTTGGCTGTGTTACAAGGTGTGAGTATTGAGTAAGACTCAAGACCTGACCACGGCAGAAGAGAGAGAAAGGACAAAGGTCGTCCCCTATGCTTTAGACGTAGGCTCTACAATATGCTATGTTGTGTACCGCACCTAAAGTGTGCCTTGCCATGAGTTAGTCAAGGGGTACAATAGTGATCCAGGAAGGGATCACATGACAGCGGTCGAACTTATCCTTAGTATCTAGTGGACTAAGGAATTTTCTCGATTATGGAGGTGGTAAAAGAGTTCGTCGTAAAAGGTTACGTCGATGCAAACTTTGACACTAATCCGGATGACTCTGAGTAGTAAACCGGATTCGTATAGTAGTAAACCGGTAGCTGCATCTGCAAGATGACATAGAGATTTGTAAAGCACACACGGATCTGAAAGGTTCAGACCCGTTGACTAGTAACCTCTCTCACAAGCGAGATATGAACAAACCCCATGGGTGTTGGATTCATTACAATCACATAGTGATGTGAACTAGATTGTTGACTCTAGTGCAAGTGGGAGACTGTTGGAAATATGCCCTAGAGGCAATAACAAAATGGTTATTATTGTATTTCCTTGTTCATGATAATTGTCTATTGTTCATGCTATAATTGTATTAACTGGAAACCGTAATACATGTGTGAATACATAGACCACAACATGTCCCTAGTAAGCCTCTAGTTGACTAGCTCGTTGATCAATAGATGGTTATGGTTTCCTGACCATGGACATTGGATGTCATTGCTAACGGGATCACATCATTAGGAGAATGATGTGATGGACAAGACCCAATCCTAAGCATAGCACAAGATCGTGTAGTTCGTTTGCTAAGAGCTTTTCTAATGTCAAGTATCGTTTCCTTAGACCATGAGATTGTGCAACTCCCGGATATCGTAGGAATGCTTTGGGTGTACCAAACGTCACAACGTAACTGGGTGGCTATAAAGGTGCATTACAGGTATCTCCGAAAGTGTCTGTTGGGTTGGCACGAATCGAGACTGGGATTTGTCACTCCGTATGACAGAGAGGTATCTCTGGGCCCAGTCGGTAATGCATCATCATAATGAGCTCAATGTGACTAAGTAGTTAGTCACGGGATCATGCATTACGGAACAAGTAAAGTGACTTGCCAGTAACGAGATTGAACGAGGTATTGGGATACCGACGATCGAATCTCGGGCAAGTAACATACCGATTGACAAAGGGAATTGTATACGGGATTGATTGAATCCCCGACATCGTGGTTCATCCGATGAGATCATTGTGGAACATGTGGGAGCCAATATGGGTATCCAAATCCCGCTATTGGTTATTGGCCGGAGAGATGTCTCGGTCATGTCTGCATGGTTCCCGAACCCGTAGGTCTACACACTTAAGGTTCGGTGACGCTAGAATTGTTATGGGAAATAGTATGTGGTTACGGATAGGATCCCGGACGTCACGAGGAGTTCCAGAATGGTCCGGAGGTAAAGATTTATATATGGGAAGTCATCATACGGTCACCGGAAGTATTCGGGGGTATGTCGGTATTGTACCGGGGCCACCGAAGGGGTTCCGGGGGTCCACCGGGAGGGTCCACCTTCCCCGGAGGGCCTTATGGGATGTAGGTGGAAGGGAACCAGACCCTAAGTGGGATGGGCGCCAAACCCCCCTAGGGCCCATGCGCCTAGGGTTGGGGGAAACCCTGGAGGGGGCGCCCCCCTTGACTTGGGGGGCAAGCCACCCTCCCTGGCCGCCGCCCCTCCCACCAGATGGGATCTAAGGGGCCGGGCCCCCTCTCCCTTGCCCCTATATATAGTGGAGGGGTGGGAGGGCAGCCGCACCCTCTGGCCTGGCGCAACCCTCTCCTCCTCCAACTCCTCCTCCTCCGTAGTGCTTAGCGAAGCTCTGCCGGAGAACCACGAGCTCCATTCCCACCACGCCGTCGTGCTGCTGGAGTTCTCCCTCAACTTCTCCTCTCCCCTTGCTGGATCAAGAAGGAGGAGACGTCCACGGGCTGTACGTGTGTTGAACGCGGAGGCGCCGTCCGTTCGGCGCTAGATCGGATCTTCCGCGATTTGAATCGCTGCGAGTATGACTCCATCAACCGCGTTCTTGTAACGCTTCCGCTTAGCGATCTTCAAGGGTATGAAGATGAACTCCCTCTCTCTCGTTGCTAGCATCTCCTAGATTGATCTTGGTGACACGTAGGAAAATTTTGAATTATTGCTACGTTCCCCAACACATATAATCTTCCACCGAATAAACCAACTAGCATCAACTACAAAGAGTAATCAACACTACTAGCAACCTACAGGTACCAATCTGAGGCTTTGGGACAAAGATTGGATACAAGAGATGAACTAGGGTTTGAGAGGAGATGGTGCTGGTGAAGATGTTGATGGAGATTGACCCCCTCCCGATGAGAGGATCGTTGGTGATGATGATGGCGATGATTTCCCCCTCCGGGAGGGATGTTTCCCTGGTAGAACGGCTCCGCCGGAGCCCTAGATTGGTTCCGCCAAGGTTCCGCCTCATGGCGGCGGAGTTTCGTCCCACAAGCTTACTTTTGAGTTTTTCCCAGGATAAAAGACTTCATATAGCAGAAGATGGACACCGGTGGCCTGCCAAGGGGCCTACGAGGCAGGGGGGGCGCCCCCCACCCTCGTGGCCAGGGTGTGGCCCCCTCTGGTATTTTCTTCGCTCAGTATTTTTATAAATTCCAAAAATGACTTACGTGGAGTTTCAGGACTTTTGGAGTTGCGTAGAATAGGTCTCTAATATTTGCTCCTTTTCCAACCCAGAATTCCAGCTGCCGTCATTCTCCCTCTTCATGTAAACCTTGTAAAATAAGAGGGAAAAGGCATAAGTATTGTGACATAATGTGTAATAACAGACACAAATATCAATATTAAAGCATGATGCAAAATGGACGTATCAGGCGACTATTTAGCCGGACGTGGCAAGCATAACCACGTCTGGGCCGAAAACCACAGACGGACTCCATCCGAGCTACGTCGCGACCTTGCCCGATATAGAGGCGCGGCACACCCCCTCTGCTTCACTGATGAAGTAATGGAGCACGAATTCCCAGAAGGGTTTAAACCTATGAATATTGAATCATACGATGGAACAATTGACCCTGCAGTATGGATTGAGGATTTTCTTCTCCATATCCACATGGCCCGCGGCGACGATCTTCACGCCATTAAATACCTCCCACTAAAATTAAAGGGACCGGCCCGGCACTGGCTAAACAGCCTCCCAGAGAACTCCATTGGCAGCTGGGAAGACTTGGAAGACGCCTTTCAAGACAATTTCCAAGGTACATATGTCCGGCCTCCAGACGCCGATGACCTAAGTCACATCATCCAGCAGCCCGGAGAATCAGCCAGGAAACTCTGGACTAGTTTTCCAATTAAAAAGAACCAAATCATCGACTGTCCGGATGCGGAAGCACTCGCGGCCTTTAAACATAGCGTCCGCGATGAGTGGCTCGCCCGCCACCTCGGCCAAGAAAGGCCAAAGTCCATGGCAGCTCTCACCGCACTAATGACCCGCTTTTGCGCGGGAGAAGATAGCTGGCTCGCTCGAAGAAGCAATGGCACGAGCGATCCTGGCACCTCCGAAGTCAGGGACGGCAATGGCAAGCCACGGCGCAATAAGGACACGCGTCGCAACAATAATGCAGGAACCCAAGACATAACGGTCAATGCCGGATTTAGTGGCTCCAAAACCGGTCAATGGAAGAAGCCATTTAAGACAAACAGAGATGGTCCATCCAGTCTAGACAAGATACTGGATCGGCCCTGTCAGATCCATGGCAGCCCCGACAAACCCGCCAACCATACCAACAGAAATTGCTGGGTTTTCAAACAAGCCGGCAAGCTCGATGCCGAACACATAGGGAAGGGGCCGCCCGGTGATAGTGAAGAACAGGAGGCTCGCCTACCGAGCACCGGGGGACAGAAGCAATTTCCCCCTGAAGTAAAAACAGTAAACATGATATACGTGACGCATACCCCTGAAAGGGAGCGCAAGCAAGCACTACGAGACGACAACGCCATAAAGCCAAATGCCCCAAAATTCAAACCATGGGTGGCCTGCCCGATCACTTTTGATCACAAGGACCACCCAACCAGTATCCGTCACGGAGGTTCGGCAGCTCTAGTCCTGGATCCAATTATCGGCGGGTTCCATCTCACGCGAGTCCTCATGGACGGCGGCAATAGCCTCAATTTACTCTATCAAGACACTGTCCGCAAAATGGGCATTGACCCTTCAACGATCAAGCCCACCACAACTACCTTCAAGGGAGTAATACCCGGCGTAGAGGCTCACGACACAGGCTTAATCTCACTAGAAGTCGTCTTCGGTTCACCGGAAAACTTCCAACGCGAAGACTTGATCTTCGATATTGTCCCGTTCCGCACTGGCTACCACGCACTGCTCGGGCAGACCGCTTTTGCTCGTTTCAATGCAGTCCCAAACTACGCCTATCTAAAGCTTAAGATGACCAGTCCACGCGGCACCATAACGATCAACGAAAACGCGGAACGCCCCCTCCGCACTGAGGGGCACACTGTGGCAATCACAGCCGAAGTACACAGCGGCCCCCTCAAGCCGCATATCTCATCGGTCATTAAACCGCCCGCCTCTACTACACAAGACCAGTCAATTTCAGAGCTGGATTAGCAGTTCCGCCTCCGTTGTTCGCCTCTTATACCCGCGGAGTTTGTACCGCGCATGCACAGTTATGCACTCAAAATACCTTGGTCATCGGCGGCGGCACAATACGGACAGGCCTACAAAAGCGGTTCGTCCGGACTTTAGCCTTTTCTCTTTTCTAACTATTTTCTTATATTTTTTGCCACAGGTGAATCAATACCTGTCTGTCCTATGGACTTAGCAGGACTCTTTATGAGCCCGGCTTTCCTACAAATAACCAAGGATTACTCCCTTTAAGGCAGCCTTTCCGCGGAGGCACAGGCAGCGCAGACGTGCGACAGGAGGTCCAAAAGATTCTTTGTAGACCAAAAACTCTATTTGAAACCTATATAGAGACTTTTCCCTCGGCCTTCGATCCCTGGCACATAAAATGGAATGGGTGGTGGTGTCATAATCTACAAGATTGCGTTCAACGTATCAATCAGATTTTAGTGAACATTATCAATCTTCAGTATTTTCTTTTCAGCATACAAGCATACGTCGCTTCTTCGGTTGTTTCACGCAGACAAGTCGGCACAAAAATTGCCAGGGGCTCAATACGGCAACATATGGGTTGCCGAAAAAGTCCGAACAGCTCTATAGCATACTTCGGCGTCACGAGTTTGGCATTATATGCATCAGCTTCGAATCATGTATGTGGTCAATAGTTGGGTTGCCCAGCTCGTGTGCTTGCTACCCTATGTTCCGTCTTATCGGCTAGAGTAGTAAAGGGAGAACTACTGCGATTGTGTTTCCGGTTCACCTGGTCAATCAACTCAGTAGAGAAAGCCGAAAACTGACTGTCATGATACGGCGAGAGCTGGTCAACCACTCGGTGATTTATTAGAATCTTTTGCGATTCCTTCCGTATTATACGAAGGACCATATTTTCTGGTCACCTATGTAACACAACCGTATTCGGATAACCGCGTACATACCAGGGCTACATCGTAGACCCACCGTAAAACTCCTATGGCTAAGTGAAGGTGTTAAAGCCCTATAGTCCGATTGCCTAGTTCGCTGCGCTCACACCTCCGTTCCGGACCAAGACGTTGGGTCAAGAGTGATCAGATGCTATTCCGAACACCCCTGTATTATATGCGAGGGGGGCCGAAGCCGACGACTGGCAAACTTTTAGGTTATAAGAAACAACCGCACAGGAGGAAATCATGGCAAAGGTATATAACACAGCCTTAATGTATCATAATGTTGTTTTCACAATTCTGGTACATTTATTCAAATATAATATCCTTCGAGCACTGACCCTCTATCAAGCGGGCGCCCTCTAGGACGTCCTCCCAATAATGCTCCGGCGTGCGATGGTCCTTGCCTCCGGGCGGAACCTGGGTTGCAACATCGGTGGCCTTCATCTTTGCCCAGTACATCTTGACGCGGGCGAAGGCCATCCGAGCACCTTCTATGCACACCGACCGCTTGACAGCATCAATACGTGGCACCGCATCGACAAGCCGCTGCACCAAACCGAAATAGCTGCTCGGAATGGGTTCGGCTGGCCATAGCTGGACCACGACGTCCTTCATGGCAGCTCCGGACATCTTGTGTAGCTCGGCCCACTGGGCCATTTGTTCGTTCAGTAGCGCCGGACACCTTGCCACGTCGAATTGCGACCAGAAAAGCCTCTCCGCAGCACGCCCTTCCTGTGCTCGGAAGAACTGCGCCGCGTCGGACACACTCTTCGGCAGATCTAAGAACGCGTCTGGAGAACTCCACATTTGGTTAAGCGGAGCATACTTTGGGTCACCGAACTTAGTCTATAAAAGAAAGGGCTTACCAGCCGCTATCTCCCCAGCCTATCGGATCTCCTCCCGAGCCGCTCTAGATTCGGATTGTGCTTCTTTCACCTCTAGTAAGGCCTTGTCGAGGTTGGCGGCCTTGGCTTTGTTATCCTCCTCAAGGGATTTGCATCTGCTAGTGGCATCCTTCAACTCCCGCTCCATGGTAGATATTCTCTCCTGGCACTGGCGCTGAGCGGCCTGTTCAGCCTTTAAATCCGCAGCCGCCCTCTTGGCAGCCGCGTCGCTCACTCTGGCCTGCTCCTTGGCCCGGGCAAGTTCAGCCCGAAGGGTCTCAACCGCGGCAGCACCATCTACAGTTATGCATGTCACAGTATATGATTTTCAGCCTCGTGCTCATACTAGTATACATGCACAAACAAACTGCCCCAACACATACCTTGTGCCTCGTCGAGCCACCTGTTAATAAGACTGATGTCCTCATCTAATACCTCAAGTTTCTGCTTTAGATCTGCAACTTCCGTAGCTTGGGCGGTCGCCATGGACATAACAGCCTATGTTCAAATAAATTTGGTTACTTCCTGAGCATATCTTTTTTGATTCTCTGATCGCCTCCCTGTGGAAACCGACCAAAGCCTTAGGGGCTACTATCCATACACAGGCGCGTTGTGCATGAAAAATAGTTAAGCTATTACATTGCATACCTCGAAGCCTCTCAAAAGGCCCATGAAAGCTTCATTCAATCCGCTTCTCGCAGACAGAACCCTTTCAACTACCGTACCCATTAAGGTATGATGTTCCTCTGAGATGGACACACTTTGTAATGTGCCCATCAGAGTATCCGGCACCTCCGGATTCCTGGAGGCTGCTGTGGGAGTATGCATTCCCTTCAAAGGGGTACGTCGGCTCGACCCTAGAGTCGCCTTCGGCTACAAACCGGATAGTTCTGGGCCCTCATTGCTGGCCCCCGTAGGGGCTGCGCCCCCTGGACCCTTGATGATCGAAGTACCACCCTCGGGTGTTGTCTTCATTGTCCCCAATGCTGCTTGATAGTCAGGGGAGATTCTCCGAGATGCTCAGGAAGCACAAAGGGGTAGGACTGTCGGGGTGGGCTGTGGGCCGAACTGCAAGCACATAGTTTAAATGTTACCCCCGTAACCCGAAAAGAGCGGGATATGTCTAGAACATCATTGTTCACTTACGATTCGGCAAGGGGCTTTCCCCTGGTGAGGTGCCTTGCGACGGCATCGGCTTCGGAACCTGAACCATATGGCAGGGATACCCTCCCTCTCTTGGGTGCTTCCACCTCCAAGTCTTCGGATGCAGTCCTTTTCCTCTTATGAGGGGAAGGGATATCACCTTCTCCTTTCCCTTCGTCTTTCGAAGAAGGAGCTTCAGCCTCCCCGGACATAGTGTCCAGCATGCCTATGGAGTGGAGGCCTCTTTCGGCCTCTTCACTTTTCTTCTTGTCCTCTTGCGCTGACACTTGATATGGTGCCGGGACCAGCATCCTCGCCAACACAGGATCGGCTGAGTCTTCGGGAAGTGGAGCTGAACACCTAATTCGCTCCGCCTTCTTTATCCAGCCCTGGTCAAAGATAGAGCTCTCAGTACATTGCTATGGGATAATCATCCGAGTTTTGTTCGGAAATTGTGTGCTTACCGAGGTATCCGGATGGTTGCAGTCGAGGCCGATGTCTTCAAATGTGTCCGGCCACTGCTTTCGAGTCTTGAAGAATAGTTTCCACATCCCTTCGTGCGTTGTGCCGAAGAATTGCTGAAGGGGCGGGCTAGCATCACTTGGATCACGTTAATGAGGCCAACGCCCCTTTCATGGATACTCCAGATACGACTTTGCAGCGTATGTACTTCATCAGCTGATCCTGAGTCTAGCCCCTTATTTATCCATGATGCGAGCCGCAATGGAGGTTTAGATCGGAACACAGGTGCGGCTGCTCATTTGGTACCGCGGGGTACGGTGATATAGAACCACTCCTATTGCCATAAGTTGGATGTTTCCGTAAAGGTACCTTTTGGCCAGATGGCATTGGCAAGCTTGCTTACCATAGCACCACCGCACTCCACTTGCTCCCCGTTAACTACCTTCGGCTTCACATTACAAGTCTTGAGCCACAGGCTGAAGTGTGGGGGGTGCGAAGAAAGGCTTCACACACGATGATGAACGCCGAGATGTGGAGAAAAGAGTCCAGAGCTAGATCGTGAAAATCTAGCCCATAATAGAACATGAGGCCGCGAACGAAGGGGTGAAGAGCGAACCCTAGCCCGCGGAGGAAGTGGGAGATGAATACAACCCTCTCAGCGGATTTTGGTGTTGGGATGACCTGCCCTTTAGCAGGGAGCCTATGGAGGATTTCCGCAGTCAGGTACCTCGCCTTCCGAAGCTTCACGATATCCTCCTTAGTGACCGAGGAGGCTGCCCACCTGCCCTGGGAGATGGATCTAGACATAACTAAAGGGCCTGGTAACAATGGAAGAAATCGAATCACGAGCGCTGGAGCCTGAGGTTGGGAAGATTGAGGAAGAGGTAGGCGTGGGGGGAGAAAGACGGGTCTGTACCCCTTTATAAAGGCGATGAATATTGAACACCTCCTCACGGGCCTTAAAGCTCACCTATTCCCAAGGGATCGCCCATGACACGGTTGGATTACCCATGCCCATATTGATGAGGATCCCGTGATAATGGGACACGATCTCTGCTTCGACAAGACGTGCCAATAGGAACCGCACCTCGAAACATGGAGCGGGAGGCTAAAAGACGGTTCGAAATAATGACCGTGAAGAGACGTGGCGTCTCACTATAAAAGATGTCAGTAGATGGGACTTGTTAAAAGTTATATCTTTGCGGCTGTATGTGGAGCTTGTTTTGCAGAGCCGGACACATTCTCTGCGTTCAAGGACTACTTTGAGGTATTCGGAGGAGGAACCCGCCTTGCAATGCCGAAGACAATCTGCGCGCCGGACACATCGTCATTGAAGCCTGGTTCAGGGGCTACTGAGGGAGTCCTGGACTAAGGGGTCCTCGGGCGTTCGGCTTATGTGACTTGGGACGGACTGACGGGCCATGAAGATACAAGATAGAAGACTTCCTCCCGTGTCCGGATGGGTCTCTCCTTTGCGTAGAAGGCAAGCTTGGCGTTCGGATATGAAGATTCCTTCCTCTGTAAACTGACTCTGTACAACCCTAGGACCCTCCGGTGTCTATATAAACCGGAGGGTTTAGTCCGTAGAGGCAATTATAATCATACAGGCTAGACATCTAGGGTTTAGCCATTATGATCTCATGGTAGATCAACTCTTGTAATCCTCATATTCATCAAGATCAATCAAGCAGGAAGTAGGGTATTACCTCCATCGAGAGGGCCCGAACCTGGGTAAACATCGTGTCCCCCGTCTCCTGTTACCATCGACCTTAGACGCACAGTTCGGGACCACCACCCCGAGATCCGCCGGTTTTGACACTGACACTGTGCATTATATTAAAATATAAGTGGCCTTATTATTTTTGGATGAGATCATGAATTTTGCAATTGGCGTATGAACGAAAATCGGTCTATCAGACACCCATACTCTATTGAATTCTAGCATGTGCATGTGTTTATTTCATATTATCTATCCATAGAGTGAGAGCGGTTTGAAATACAGGCAATGCATTGCTTTTGCAATTCATATATAAACATTAATTAGTGCACTCCATGTTGTTAGTGTGAAGCACTTTATACATTTGTCAGTTACATGGATACATTCCAAATTGCTAGCTACGAAATAGAATACATGTTGAATTCAACATAAAGGGGGTTTCGAAGATTCGAATTCATAGGAAGTGCATTCATCTTTTTGAACCCGAGATAATGGCATTTGTAATTAAATCAGATCTAAAAGGGGGCATCAATCTTTGTTGTGCGTTTGAACATGCTATATATTCATACGCATGTCTAACTATTTGTTTTGCAACCAAGGAGATTATATCTGGAACCATGCATGAACTGAGGTAAGTTGCATATTTTTTAATATATACTCATGTACAATGTATATTCAAATGTACCCCCTCCATTCCAAAATAATCATAGCTTTAGGATTTTCAAGAGTAAAGATTTGTGAAGTTTGATAAATCCTGAAAGTTCAATTCAAGAGAACCGAAAATGTTAATGCTTCTGCTCCCAAATATTGAACGAAGCGCCAAATAAGCCTCTGGTCACCCGAAACCGCGCGAGACTAATGTTTGGTGGTAGGAAAGGAAATTACTGTCCTGACTCTGGCCCGTGTAGCCTATCGGCCCGATGTCCAAAGGTCTAAACCGGGGTAGGTTTGTAACTTCACCAAGAAGCCAGTCTCAACCGCCTCCGAGAAGCATTAATACGCCGCGGGCGCCTAAACACCCATGCGCTCGGCTGAAATCTATCCCGCCCACCATTTGGGACACCTGAGATTACTGTCCTACCCCCAACCCGCAATATGTCAGAAATTTTAGATGGGGGCAAAGTTTGTAACTTTCCCCAAATTTCAAACAAGCGGGTCCCAAACCAAAACATTGTTCCCCCTTAGTTCCCCTCCCTCTGTTTCCCCATTCATACTCCGTGGGCGCCAAAACGCCCTCTCCACCAGCCGCGAAACCCCAGCCTCCTCCGTCCTCCACCCCATAGCGCCCAATCCACCGACGCCCTCCTCCATCACGCCGGAGCCGGTACCCCGACGTCGTCGTCCAACGCAACCGCAACCGCAACGCCCTCAAGGACTTAGCAGTTGAAGCCGAGGCAGAGCTGCCTCCATGTCGCCGACGCCGACGTGCACCGTACCAGAACCACTTCGACCACGCCGTCCTACGCCTCACCGCTGCCGCACCACTGTTGCAACCGTCCACCGCACCGGACCTGTTCCTACTACGCCGTCGTTCGCCGCCTCGGATCTGGTTCCCCGCTGCCGACAGACGGCCACAGCACCACACTCAACAACTTGGCCATGGGTTCGTCCAAGGCTCCACCGTCCTCCACAACTTCTCGTTTCCAGCGAACCTCAAGAAGATCGTTGGAAAAACAGAAGGAGGAAACAACACTGCCAGCAGAAAGAGGTACTCCTTGTCGATGTCAAAACCGATGGATCTCGGGTAGGGGGTCCCTAACTATGCGTCTAGGATCGATGGTAACAGGAGACGGGGGACACAATGTTTACCCAGGTTCGGGCCCTCTCTATGGAGGTAATACCCTACTTCTTGCTTGATTGATCTTGATGAATATGAGTATTACAAGAGTTGATCTACCACGAGATCATAATGGCTAAACCCTAGAAGTCTAGCTTTTATGACTATGGTCATGAGTATCAGGTCCTATAGACCTAACCCTCTGGTTTATATAAACACCGGAGGGATCTAGGGTTACACAAAGTTGGTTACAGAGAAAGGAATCTTCATATTTGATTGCCCAGCTTGCCTTCCACGCAAAGGAGAGTCCCATCTGGACATGTTGAGAGTCTTCAGTCTTCATATCTTCACAGCCCATCAGTCCGGCCCATGGCTAACAGGCCGGACGCCCGAGGACCCCTTAGTCCAGGACTCCCTCAGTAGCCCCTGAACCAGGCTTCAATGACGAGGTGTCCGGCATGCAGATTGTCTTCGGCATAGGCGGGTTCCCCTTCCCGAATATTCCAAGATAGTCTTCGGACGCGAAGAATGTATCCAGACCTGTAACACAAACTCCACACACAGCCGCAGAGAGTATAATATTCCACGAGTCTAATCCGCTGACAACTTTTTCGTAATGTGACATCACATCCACCCGGTCATTATTTCGAACCGTTTTCGTCTGCCGTTCCGCGTTTTGAGATGCGGTTTCCATTGGCACGTCTTGTCAAAGCAGAGATCATGTCCCCTTATTGCGGGATTCTCATCAATACGGGCGTGGGTAACCCAACCGCGCCGTCTGCACGGCCCTTGGGAATAGGCGAGTTTTAAGGCGAGTGGGGAGGCGTTCAATATTAACTGCCTTTATAAGGGGATAAGAATTCCCTCTCTTCACCCACGCCTTCTCTCCCTCTCTGCCCCCCCCCCCCATCCTTGAGCTCCAGCGCCCAAGCTCTCAACTTTTCCGGCTCAAGCAAGCATTCAACCATGTCCGGATCCGGAGCTAGAGGCAAGTGGATGGCCTCGTTCGTCAAGAAGAAGGACATCAAGGAGCTCCGGGAGGCCGGGTACTTGGCCAAGGAGATCGTTCACCGACTCCCGACCGCGGGACAAATCGTCCCTACCCCAGAACCCCATGAGAGGGTTGTGTTTCTCACACATTTCGTCCGAGGGCTGGGATTCCCTCTCCACCCGTTTGTCCGTGGACTGATGTTTTACTACGGGCTGGACTTCCACGATCTAGCCCCTAACTCTATCCTCAACATCTCGACATTTATTGTCGTGTGCGAGGCCTTTCTCCGCATCCCACCTCACTTCAGCCTATGGCTGAAGACCTTCAATGTGAAGCCGAAGGTGGTGAGCGGCCAACAAGCAGAGTGTAGAGGCACCATGGTGGGCAAGATGCCCAATGTCACCTGGCCCGAAGGCTCCTTTCTGGAGACGGTGAAAGGGTGGCAATCGGGGTGTTATTACATCACCGAGCCGCGCGACTCCAACTAGGCGGCGGCCCCCGAATTCCGATCCGGAGTTCCGATGCAGCTCACCTCCTAGCAAGAGAAGGGCCTGGCCTGGGGCGGGCTCTTCGGACGAGCTGACTGGGCTCCAGACGTGCATCCAGAGCATGATAACCAAGAAAATCAAGCTCGTCAACGTGATCCAGGATATGATCATTCGCCGGATCCTTCCGTGCTAACGCCAGACCTGCTATTTGTGGGAGTTCGATCCGGCCAAGCACTAGAGGCTACTAGAGCTATTCGGCATGACGCACGAGGACGTCTAGAAAGTGCTCTTTAAGGCCGGCGAGACACCGCCGCCCACGACCGAGGATCGCGGGCTTAGCTTAAAACGCCAGGCTAATCCGGTAAGTCCTTTCATGTTTTCAAGGTATACCCTTTACTGGCATATTTTGAGGAAGGAGTCCAAGCCTTTTTATCGATTTTTTCATGCCTGGATCGAGATAGCGGGGCAGATTAACTATCCGGCTCCGCTGCCCGAAGACCAAGAAAACCCACTTCTGACGAAGATGCTGTTTCTGGCGCCTTATGAGGTGCCGGGGAAGAAGGCCAAGAAAAAGGGCAAGGGGACCAAGAGTGACCCTCGCTGAAAAGGTGCTTCGGACATGATGTCCAAAGACGACGAGTCTCACTCCTCCGCCACCGAAAACGACGATGAGGAGGAGGAGAACAAATCTCCCCCTGATGAGGGGAGCAAAAAGAGGGCGGCCTCCACAAATCTGGAGGCGGCGGCGCCCAAGAGAGGGAAGGGCTCCCTCACGGATAACTCCCCGTGGGATGTCGACAGTAGTCCGGAGCGGCCCCCATGGACCAAGCCCCTGGCCGCATCGTAAGTACTACAAATTTGTGCATGTCCATGTGTCCAGCCTCGTGGCATTAATATATTAAATTGTGCTATTACAGCCCGGCCCACGACAGCTTCTAGAGATCCTCATCAGGGGATTCGTTAGATTCAAAGGCGATGGCCAGCAAGTCACCGCCGATCGCTCACTCTCCCACGGCCAAGGGTGTCGTGGTTTTGTCACGGCAGATGTCCTAGTGTGAGGACTTAGTCGTGGAGCCATCGCAACGTAGTTAGCTTAAAGGGGTTAAACAGGACAAAGGACACAAGGAGTTTATACTGGTTCGGCCCCTTGCGGTGAAGGTAAAGGCCTAATCCAGTTTGAGGTGGTATTGCTAGGGTTTCGATGACCAGGGAGCGAATACGCTTTGCCTGGCTCTCGATCTGTTGTTTCTTGTCCCTAAACCGTCGCCGGGTCGTCCCTTTATCTACACAGGTTGACGCCCGGCGGTTTATAGAATCCCGGCCGGCTCATAAACGTGTCCGGCTCGGTTTCTATCCTTTCCTATCTTACAACACAAGTCATACACCATATGGCGGTTTACATCTACGGGCTCTAATCCGCCTTTGGGCCTTGGGCCTTCTTGTTAAATCTCCTCCATAAAGCGCCATACTCCTTGCCTTCGTGGGCTTCAATATGAATAACTCACCATGAGTATAACCCGGCCCCTCCTAGGCGGTTTATACTCAATAGTTATATCCCCAACATTAGGCCCCAGATTGATTTGAACTTGTTCATGTCAATCTTCAGTATTCCCTCTTCAACACTTTTGCGAAAACCTTGTAACCGCCGTGACGTCATCTTCCAAGACCATGATAATCCGTCATGACGTCATCTACCATTAACTTTACACAGAACCCAAGTTTTTTTAATGTACATCCTTTAATGAATCTCCAAAAATCGAGGCGTCTGCATATCTACAGATCCGTTTTTCAACCTCCTCGATTCCCGCGCCTGCCACTTATCCATTCACCTTATAAATAGGGCCGGGGGTCATTTTCACCTCCCCCCCCCCCCCCCCCGTGCCTCTTCGTCTCATCGTCTTCCTCGCGCCACCCCAGTGCTTCGAACTCAGCCGCTGTCGTCAAGCCTCGTCTTCGACTTCAACTCCGGCCGCTGCATCACCCTGAACGCACCAGAAAATCGCGGTGCCTCTCCGCTGTTCTCTCAGCATCAGTAAGCCTCCCTTTCTTACACCGTAGATCTGTCTTTAGGGTTTGAGCGTTCATCGGCGTTCGTCGGTGTTCGTCGGTGTTCATCACTGCGCAGTGGTTCTTTGATTCAAACCTCAATATTCAACTTGTACAGCGATGGCCATAGTCCTTTTTTCATCGGTGCATCTTATTTAAGCAGAAACTCCAATCTGAACCTTTATCAACTGCTTCGGTATCAATATTTAGGTCTAAATATACTTTCATTTTCTGACATGTGCTCGATCCAAAATTGTAATACCAACTTGTGAAACCTGTTTTCCATCACTTAGTTATTTCAGATCTGTACCTTCAATACCAATGTAGGCGGTTTAACTTTAGAGAATGATAACCCGCCAGGTACCATTAGTCCCCTCTTAAACTGCCAATCGCTTGTCATTATAATTCTGATAATATCAACCTCCGGTTTAATAATGTTGCATACTTTAACACTTTCTGTCTCTTAACCTGCAACACTTTACGCTTGCCAATCATGAATCTTAAACCGGTACAAACCTTCCTTCAGGTTGTCAAATAAATGGCCAAGTCTTTTTATGCTTGCAACTGGGTTCCTTCCTGGGTTACTGAAAAACAACTGAACGGGTGTGTCGCAACCGGCGCTTTAGCAAAAAAGGAAGTCATTCATTGGAGAGCCCCTGGTCCAGAAAATCCTCCTGAGCCCAAGGATGGAGAAGTGATTGTGTTCGTTGATCATCTGGGTCGAGGGTTTAGCCCTCCCGGATCAAAAAAATTCCGTGATGTGCTTGCTAGCTTCCAACTCCACCCTCAAGATATTGGACCTAATTCCGTGTCCAATATTTGTAATTTTCAAGTGTTTTGCGAGGCTTATCTGCAGGAAGAACCCACTATTGAACTATTCAGAGACTTCTTCTATTTGAACCGCCGTACTGAATTTACGGATGGGCCCAATACTGAACTTGGCGGGGTTTCAATTCAGAAGAGGAAAGATGTCAGTTTCCCTCACGCCAAGCATCATAGTCACCCCAAAGACTGGAATCAGACTTGGTTATATTGCCGAGATACGTCTCTAGCTGAAGAAAATCCTCTGCCGGGTTATCGTGCTCACCGGCTTACCAGTACACATATGTTTCCCCAATGACTCAGCACAAAGGAACGAGCCAAGTATGCACCACAACTTTCGAAGCTCCGAGCCTTTGTGGCAAACGGTTTAATAGGCATCGGCTTTGTCCGTTGCTGGGTTTCTTGGAGTGTCTTGCCTCTAAGCCGTCGCCCCGGTTTAGTGTGTGAATATACAGGGGACTTAAAAGACCCTCAACGCCATACTGATATCCAGCTATCTGATGCTGAAATTACTGAAGCTGTTAAGAAGATGCTGGATGAGCCGGTGGCCGAATGCAGTAAAACAGGGCTTAATCCTTTCTGTGTTTCCAATAAGCCGCCAGCTATAAGAATTGCGTAACTCTTGTTTTAATCTGACCCTTTTTAATATTCCCTTATAACTTTCGTCAATCTTTGACAGGGTGATGATCCGTTCTGGAAGAAGCCGCAGGATAAACCGGCAAAAACCCCTTGTGTCAAGACTAAGGTCACCAAGAAACCTGCCAAAAAGAAAACCGCCGACTCCACTGATTTAAACGTTGATGATGACGATGAAAATCATGAGTCAGAGGTAGAACTTGATTCACTTGGTTCCTTCTTCATACATCTTATTGATAATGATTATTATCAGGAGGATGCAGAGGCTAGCCAAGCTGGTGATGTAGAGGTAATTATTCTTTCCTCTGGCTTAGAACCTCTGCCAACTCCGAAAACTCGTCAAGCAAACCGGAAAGTAAGATTTTCTCACACTCTAGCTCACATGGATCCAAACTTTCTTTTGAAGAAACAACAACACAAAGCTCGCCGCACAACTCGGCATAGAGGCCATGTGGTAACTTCTTCCGGTTTACCGAGCACGCCGGTTCGTAAACGTCGCCCAGAGGTCTCTTATAATTTTGACCCACATTATCCTAAGGAGGGTTATTTCCGGCAACCTCTTACTCCGTCTGATTCAAATTATCAGGGAACTTCTCATTCCTCTTCTGGCGAATCAACAGAAACGCAACTTCCAACCCTCAAAACGGTTCCTGGGTGAGTTATGCTTTAAATGAACCCTTAACACCTTATGTTTGCCCACTATACTAACCTTTATGTTTGTTCCTCTCAGTGCCCAGCCTAGACCCAGCAAAAAGGCCAAGTTGAATAAACCGACTGATGATAACCCGGCCATTGAACCGGAGAGGACCCCGGAACCGTTTGAGCCAAATGATGATGCTATTCTTGATGATCCGCCACCGCAAGATCATGAAACCTTTGTTGAACATATGGAAAATGATCCAACGGGTCATGCTGTTGATCCGCCAAGCCCAGCTAAAGCGGCTGATAAACCGCCGAGCCCAGTCAAAGCTGTTGATGACAAAACGGATGATGTTATAGTTACTGGCTTTGGCTACACAACTCCTGTCAACCCCGTTGCTCTATCAAAACACAGTGCCAAATAAGAAATCTTTGTTGTTGACAAGGGTAAATGGAAAGCAGATTTGGAAAGCTATGCCCATCTCAGCGCCCAAGACATCCATTCTGGGTTTTTTAAACCGCCTGTATACAAGCCGCGACTATGAAGCCAGCTTAGTGAACATGATGAAGGAGCGATATGAGGTAAATACTATTAACTTTGCATAATTATTCTTCCCTTTTATCCAATTTATAATATCAACACCAGTAGCCCCCAAGGCCGGTTTATAATACCAATATAAACCGGGACTTTTGTAATACTTCAACTTTTGCCTGCATAGCCCCCAAGGGCCGGTGTATCTTTTCAAGATGAAACGGGACTTTTAAAATACTAATCCTTCAATTTCACATGTGTAGCCCCCAAGGGCCGGTTTATTTTTTGAAGATGAACCGGGACTTTTATCCTAGGAAACTCAAAATTGTTGTTGAACACCTTGGTAAACCGACTAACCACCAGGCTGATTGAGCACATATGTATTAGCCCCCAAGTGCCAAGAATAATACTTGAATTGGGCTTGGGACTTGCAAGGAATTTTTGGTGAGAAGCAATAGGCATTAGCCCCCAAGTGCCAAGTGTATAACTTGTTATGTGCTTGGTACTTCAAATATGTATTGTTAACTCATGACATGTATGTCTCTTGCAGGCTGAGCTGAGCAAAAATGAATCCCAAATTGCCGACCTTCAAGAAAATGTCAAGTCTCAACAAACCGAAACGTCCAAAGCCAAAGAAGAACTCACTGGCGCTTTAGCAGCCATGGAAAAACTGAAGGACAACTTCAAGAACGAGCGTGCGGGCTGGGACACAGAGAAGGCAGCTCTGCTGAAGAGGGCTGAGGATGCTGAAGCGGCCCTTGATCCAGCAACAGAAGAGCTGAGTGGCTTGAAACGGCAAATAGATGCCATGACTTCTGCTGTTTTCGGTAAAGAACCTCTTCATAAGCTTTGAATCATGTAATATCCACAAAACTACCGGCTTACTGATTATTGTGTATGATGCAGGATCTCGCATCGCTCACCTGGGCTCAGACATGCGGAATAAATTGAAGGCTGCCTATACTCTTATAGAGCAACTATATACCGGTGCACAACGGATCATCTGCACGGTCTCCCACAATAAGCCGCCCCCGACTTTGATCAAGGAAACTCTAGAAAGATTGTCAATGATGCCTGCCCGGTTTGAAGAGCTAAAAAGATCAGCTGCAAGGGCAGGTGCTCTGATAGCACTAACTTGGGCCAAAGCGTGGGTACCTGATCTTGATCCAGCTGATGTGGGAAATGGCTATCCCAGCTTAAAGGAGGACGGATCAGATTTTGATAATAATGACCTCAGGGCTTTAACAAAGGAGATGCATCCGTTGGCTAGCAAATTGGCTGAAGAAGCCGATCTTTCGCATTATCAGTCGGTTTATGATGTTGATAATAAGAGAATTAATCCGCCAACCTATGACACTCCAACTCTTATTCCTCCAATCCGTAAGCATACCTATGCCCCTGATGTTGACCCCTCCACCCTTATAAGTGATGAAGCTGTATTCAGAGCCTTAACTGGGATCGATTGGGCAACTATTGACTTCCAGCCGCTGGGTGGAGAGGAGGAGGATGAACCGGCACAAGATGATCCGCAACCTTCAAGTCATCCTGGCGAAGACTCATAAACCGTGCCGATTTAGCCTCTGCATGCTGCACAACTTTGTTGAAAACAGCTTATTCTTTTGGGCACAAAACGCCTTGTAATAGGCTAGCTGAAACTCTTGAGCCGCTATGCCATCGTGCATATTTATTTTGAAAGATATTGTTTAATCCGCCATGTTAAGATATACCATGCGTACTTATTGTTTTAACAATGTGGAATCTGTCCCTGCACATAACAGATAAAAAATGCCCTAGCGGTTTACCGCCGGACGGGTCATGATGCCCAACATATAGCCAGGGTTTATAACCAAGGCTATACTTAAGAATAATCAAATATGAAATATATCATACCAGTGATATTGAATCATGTTGTTGGTTTACCAACTTATTGTAGTAAGGGTGATAACCCAAATCCTGAGTATTGATAATTCCTCCTATGTTTGCCGGTTTATAGCAAAACCGGACCGGGTTTAATAAACACCAGATTATCCTTATATCATACTGGCGACTTGTAGTCAAAAGCCAGGCCGGGTCAATAAACACCAGGTTGTAGCTGAGCATGTACTGACGACTTATAGTCGAAAGCCAAGCCGGGTCAATAGACACCGGTTATCTTTTAAGTTGGTACTGGCGACTTATAGTCAAAAGCCAGACCGTGTCAATAAACACCAGATTAAATATAAACCTCATCAAAATAAACCTCAAAAAGAAAGAGTTCAAAAGAAAACATGCATGAAGCGAGGCTTTTCATGGGTTGCCAGGCCCAAAACGAGGCTTTTCATGGGCTGCCAGGCCACTGAGTTAAACCGTTTTACAAACCTTATAAGATGGACCTCACATTAACCAATCGTCATTTTAACTATGACACGTTCAGGGTCTATATAAGATTGACTTGTCAAACGTTCGACGGGTCTTACCAGGATTACCTGGGCGGAGTGACTTACTTAAAAAGGCAGGATAACCCAGGGTTTTAGGTGAATACACCTGGCTTCCAAGCCTGGCTTTTATAGCCTATTACAAGGTTATAGACTCTTTGTTCTTTAGAACAAAAGAGCCCCCAAGCTATATTTTGAGTTGTGCTCAATGGGCGCCTATGTTTGAGTTGTGCTTTTGCAACAAACTCTCTTTGGTACCTTTTGACTTTGGGAAGCAAGCCCCCAAGTTTTATATTTTTTATGTGGCCTATAAGCCGGATCAATGGGCAATCAGAACTCTGTTTTATAAACAGAAGCCCCCAAGTGACCAGAAACTCTTTATTTGAAGGAAAAAACGACAGAGGCCCTGCTTTAGCAGGGATGCCGGATTATTATATTGATCATAATATATACGTTGTCAAGAATATGTACATAAGAGGAGCCTATGGCTCAGGTGTAGTAGGGCTGAAGATGAGCAATATTCCACGGCCGGTGGGTCTCCTCCTCCGACTTGCGTGAGTCTTTGTGCTCTCAAACATCGATAAGGTAGTATGACCCATTGTTCAGATTCTTGCTGACCACAAAGGGTCCCTCCCAAGGCGGGGATAACTTGTGCATATCAGTCTGATCCTGGATGAGCCGGAGCACCAGATCGCCTTCTTGAAAAGTTCTGGTTTTAACCCGACGGCTGTGATAACGACGCATATCTTGCTGGTAAATCGCCGAACGAGCCGCTGCAATGTCACGCTCCTCATCTAACATGTCAAGTGCTTCCTGACGTGCTTTCTCATTGTCAGCTTCAACATAAGCCGCCACACGAGGCGAGTCATGACGGATGTCACTAGGGAGAACCGCCTCTGCTCCGTAAACCATGAAAAAAGGTGTGTAACCCGTAGACCTGTTGGGGGTGGTATTGATGCTCCATAACACAGAAGGTAACTCCTCCACCCAACAACCCGGCGTCCTCTTTAAAGGAACCATAAGCCGGGGCTTGATGCCTCTCAGGATCTCTTGATTGGCTCTCTCCGCTTGACCGTTAGATTGGGGGTGAGCCACTGATGACACGTCAAGCCGGATGTGCTCACGTTGACAAAATTCTTTCATAGCACCCTTGGACAGATTGGTGCCATTATCAGTTATGATACTATGGGGAAAGCCAAAACGGAAAATCACCTTTTTCATTAACTGAATTGCCGTCGCCGCATCACATTTACTGACCGGCTCTGCCTCAACCCACTTTGTAAACTTGTCAACCGCCACCAGAAGGTGTGTCTTTTTGTCCTTGGACCTCTTGAAAGGCCCAACCATGTCAAGCCCCCAGACTACAAATGGCCAAGTAATTGGAATCATCCTCAATTCTTGAGCCGGCATGTGGGCGCATCGTGAAAACTTCTGACAACCATCACATTTACTGACCAGATCTTCAGCATCAGCATGAGCCATCAGCCAGTAAAATCCGTGACGAAAAGCCTTGGCCACGAGAGACTTTGAACCGGCATGATGACCAAAATCCCCTTCATGAATCTCACGCGGGATCTCACGGCCCTCTTCTGGAGAAACACAACGTTGAACCCCTGTAACACTGCAGCAATGTAGCTCTCCATTGACAATTGTCATTGACTTAGACCGCCGGGTTATCTGCCTGGCAAAAGTTTCATCCTCGGGTAACTCGCCCCGAGTCATATAAGCCAAATAAGGGACTGTCCAATCAGGAATGGCATGAACCGCCGCCACCAACTGAGCTTCCGGGTCAGGAATAGCCAAATCCTCCTCCATAAGTAACTTAACCGACGGGTTATGCAAGACATCAAGAAAGACATTAGGCGGCACCGGTTTACGTTGAGAACCCAACCGGCTTAAGGCATCGGCCGCTTCATTTTTCCTCCGATCAATATGCTCAACTTGATAACCTTTGAAGTAACCAGCAATAATATCCACTTCTCATCGATAAGCCGCCATGAGTGGATCCTTAGAATCCCACTTACCAGAGACTTGTTGAGCTACTAAATCGGAGTCGCCAAAGCATCTCACCCGGCTTAAGTTCATCTCCTTAGCCATCCGAAGACCGTGAAGTAAGGCCTCATACTCAGCTGCATTGTTAGTACAAGGAAACAGCAACCGGAGAACATAACAAAATTTATCACCTCGAGGGGAATCAAGCACAACTCTAGCCCCCGAGCCTTCCAGTTGCCTGGACCTGTCAAAATGAATTGTCCAGTACGTATTATCCGGTTTATCTTCAGGAGCCTGCAACTCTGTCCAGTCATTGATAAAATCCACGAGTGCTTGTGACTTGATGGCCGTGCGAGGCACATACTTCATACCATGGGGTCCAAGTTCAATGGCCCACTTGGAACTCGTCCTGTGGCTTCTCTATTTTGAATGATATCTCCCAAAGGAGCAGAGCTGACCACCGTAATAGGATGTCCTTGAAAGTACTGCTTGAGCTTTCTGCTGGCTATGAACAGCCCGTATACCAGCTTCTGCCAGTGCAGATACCTTTGTTTAGACTCGACAAGCACCTCGCTGACGTAGTAAACCGGTCTCTGAACCGGGTATTCTTTGCCTGCCTCCTTCCGTTCCACCACAATGGCTACGCTAACAGCCCGGTCATTAGCAGCCACATATAACAACAAGGGCTCTTTATCAATAGGAGCAGCAAGAACGGGTGGCTCAGCCAGCTGTTTCATCAAATCCTCAAATGCCTCATTAGCCGCATCACTCCAAACGAAATCATCTGACTTCTTCATCATCTGATACAGAGGGATGGCCTTTTCTCCAAGGCGGCTTATAAACCGGCTCAAAGCTGCAATCCGGCTCGCCAAACGCTGAACGTCATTGACACACGCCGGTTTAGCCAGGGAAGTAATGGCTTTGATCTTCTCCGGATTAGCTTCAATGCCCCTGTTAGACACCAAAAAACCAAAAAGCTTGCCTGCTGGTACACCAAAGACACATTTTGCCGGGTTAAGCATCATTTTGTAGACCCGGAGATTGTCAAACATCTCCTTCAAATCATCAATCAGGGTCTCCTTCTTTCTTGACTTCACCACAATGTCATCTACATAAGCATGAACATTGCACCCAATCTGACTGTGAAGGCAATTTTGCACACATTGCTGATAAGTCGCCTGGGCACTCTTGAGCCCAAAAGGCATAGACACATAGCAAAAGGCTCCAAACGGAGTTATGAAAGCCGTCTTCTCCTGGTCCTTAACTGCCATCTTGATCTGATGATAACCAGAGTAAGCATCCATAAAACTCAAACGTTCACAACCCACCGTAGCATCAATACGAGGGAGAGCAAAGGGATCAGCCGGACAAACCTTGTTCAAATCTGTGTAGTCCACACACATACGCCAAGTGCCGTTCTTTTTAAGCACCAGCACCGGGTTAGCTAACCACTCAGGGTGAAAAACCTCCACAATGAACCCTGCTGCCAAGAGCCGGGCTACCTCGTCACCAATGGCCTTGCGCCTTTCTTCATTGAAGCAGCGGAGAAACTGCTTGACCGGTTTAAACTTGGGATCGATGTTAAGAGTGTGCTCAGCGAGTTCCCTCGGTACACCTGGCATGTCAGAAGGTTTCCATGCAAAGATGTCCCGGTTCTCACGGATGAACTCGATGAGCGCGCTTTCCTATTTCGGATCCAGATTAGCACTGATGCTAAACTGCTTGGATGAATCGCCAGGAACAAAATCAACTAACTTAGTCTCATCAGCCGATTTAAACTTCAAGGCCGTATCATGCTCTGTAGTTGGCTTTTTCAAAGAAGTCATATCCGCCGGATCAACATTGTCGTTATAAAACTTCAACTCCTCTGTTGCACAAACCGACTATGCATAAGCCGCATCACCTTCTTCACATTCCAAAGCTATCTTATGGCTCCCATGTACTGTGATAGTCCCCTTATGACACGGCATCTTGAGCTGTAGATAAACATAACAGGGCCTTGCCATGAACTTAGCATAAGCCAGCCGTCCAAACAGGGCATGATAGGGGCTCTTGATTTTCACCACTTCAAAGGTCAATGTCTCTGATCTAGAGTCATGATCATATCCAAAAGTAACCTCCAAGGCTACCTTACCGACTGGATACGCCGATTTACCAGGCACCACACCATGGAAAACAGTGTTCGATGGTTTAAGATTTTTATCTCTCAACCCCATGCGACGGAAGGTTTCATAATAGAGAATATTGATGCTGCTCCGCCCGTCCATGACTCCCACGAAGGCACGCTTCATGGCAGGCTGAACCCGGGCGGGTCTCGCACGCTGAGCCGTTTCGACGATGTCGGTGCAGATGTCCGGCTCAGGGCCCGGTTCGTCGATCTTGCCAATGAAGACGTGAATTCCGCCGAAGGGGACCAGGTACCCATACTCAATTGAGCCGGCCTCGGGGCCCCAGCCTGCATCATCGATGTAGAGCTTACCGCGATGACTCTTGGTCATCCGGCCCACAGCGTATCCCTTGAGCCCTTCAAAGTTGCCCTCTAAGAACTTGAAACCATCGTGTGATAGCCCCACGGTGGGCGCCAACTTTCGTGGTTTTGTCACGGCAGATGTCCTAGTGTGAGGACTTAGTCGTGGAGCCATCGCAACGTAGTTAGCTTAAAGGGGTTAAACAGGACAAAGGACACGAAGAGTTTATACTGGTTCGGCCCCTTGCGGTGAAGGTAAAGGCCTAATCCAGTTTGAGGTGGTATTCCTAGGGTTTCGATGACCAGGGAGCGAATATGCTTTGCCTGGCTCTCGATCTGTTGTTTCTTGTCCCTAAACCGTCGCCGGGTCGTCCCCTTATCTACACAGGTTGACGCCCGGCGGTTTACAGAATCCCGGCCGGCTCATAAACGTGTCCGGCTCGGTTTCTATCCTTTCCTATCTTACAACACAAATCATACACCATTTGGCGGTTTACATCTATGGGCTCTAATCCGCCTTTGGGCCTTGGGCCTTCTTGTTAAATCTCCTCCACAAAGCGCCATACTCCTTGCCTTCATGGGCTTCAATATGAATAAGTCACCATGAGTATAACCCGGCCCCTCCTAGGCGGTTTATACTCAATAGTTATATCCCCAACAAAGGGCGACAACGAGGCGATGTCCCAAAGGACTTTCCCAGGCCAGGGAGAGGTTCAGGAGGCCGTTAGGGCGGCGCCAGAGGATGACTCATCGGCCGCCGGACACATGGGGGAGAAAGCCCCCATGGAGACTGGCAACGGGGGCCATGTCCAATTCGGCCCCCAGCCGAATACCATTCCAGAAACCTATACGGCTCCGGAGTCGAGCGAGCAGCCTTCCCCGAAAGGAGGAGGTGTGCCTGTTCCGCCGGTTACCTCTGTCCAACTAGAGGCACCGGATAATCTGCTGGAAGCGCTACGAGGCGCTTCCATTGTAGATGAGCACCGTGTCCTTATGGGTACGGTGATTGAGAAGGTTCAGTCCGTCAAGAGCAGACTGACCGAAGCCTGCACTAGCCTTCTAACAGGCTTTGAGGTAAGTAATGTAATTGTAGAAAGAATATCACAGTGTAGACAGTAGCCCCTAGTATTCTGTTCGGTGTTCGAAAAGAAGAAGCCGAACAGAGGATCAAAAAATAACTTTTGCAGGAGTCTAACATAAGATGTCTATGTGAATAAGCAGGCGTCGCTGCTGACTGCCGCCGCTCATACTGCGGAGGTCTCCGGACTGAAGCAGGACCTAGAGCGGGCCGAGGAAGAACTCGGCCTCGTGAAGAAGCAACTGGAGGACAGCCAAGGTATGCAGTAACCTGTGTGTATATTTAGGAAGGATAAATAGTTCGTGCTGACCAAATTGTCATGAACTTTATTAGGGGCCACGACCGAGGTGGCAGCCCTCAAGAAGGCGTTAGCCGAGGCCGAGGACAAAGCGGCCAAGGAACGTGCCGCGCGCGAGAAGCAGGAGGCCCATGTCAGCGAGGTCTAGCAAGAGCTCTAGGACGCCGTTAAGAAGTACGAGTCCTTGGAGCATGATTCTAAGACTCAAGATTCCGAACTTTCCAAGGCACACCATAGCGCACAAGATGCCCGAGCCGAAGCTCAGAGCGCCCTCCAGGAAATCCAGGCGGCCAAGAAGATCGCGGCGGGTAAGGCTTTCATTATGCACAGCAATTTTGCGAAGGAAATGTTCCTTTTACTTACCCGAATTTGGAGCTCTCCAGGGGCTTTTACGGATCTTCCGCGCAGCATATCAGATGCTGCGGATTTCTATCGAGCCAAAGAAGGGAGCTCTACGGAGAAGCTGTTCTGGTCTCAATACATTGGACCAGATCATCCGGTGCCCTTTAGCGACCAGCTGAAACAGCTGGTCGAGCTGCACAAGACGGCCGAACTAGCTATGAAGGACCTAATAGTCCGGCTATGGCCTGCCGAGCCCATGCCCGCGCAGCTACTTCGGGCTTGTGAAGCGGCTTGTGGGTGCCTGCCCCCGGCTTGAAGCCATAAAGCGGTTGGTCTGTATTGAAGGTGCGCGAATGGCATTTGCCCGCGCAAAGATGCAATGGGCGAAGATGGATGCCAAGAAGCTGATGACCGAGGGGCCGCCTGAGGGCAAGGAGCACCGCCGACCCGAGCTATATTTTGATGGTGTCCTGGAGGGATCCCGCCTTGTGGCGGACCAATGCGCGAAGGATGTGATATTTGAATGAATACATTCATATTCGTCTCGCCCTGTATTATGAAACAAAGACAATTTGTGTAATGTAATGCTTTGTGTTAAATTTTTACCTCCTGTGCGGTCGTTTTTATGAAATCTGAGGGTTGGCCAGTCGTCAGCTTCAGCCCCCACGTAGGTAGTACGGGGGTGTTCGGGATGGAATCTAAACACTCTTGATCCAATTATTTGGTCCTTAAAGGAGGTATGTAGCGCAACGAACAAGGCAATCGGACTATAATGCTTTATTACCCTCACTTACCCATAGGAGTTCGACAATGAAAATGTAGGCGCAGCCCCTAGTATCCGAACTAGGGGTGTTGTAAACACCTGATCGGGTAAGTACCGACCCTTCGCATAATGCAGAAAAAACCTCTATCGATTTGAAACCTCCGAACAGCTGACCGGCTCTCGCCGCATCATGACAGTCAGTTTTCGGCTTTCTCTACTGAGGTGCTCGTCCGGATGAACCGGGACACAATCGCAGTAGTTCTCCCTTTACTACCCTAGCCGATATAGCAGAACTTAAGGTAGTAAGCACAGGAGCCGGGCAAGCCAACTATTGACCAAAGACATGATTCGGAGCCAATGCATATAATGCTAATTTCGGGGTGCCGAACTATACTGTAAAAGTGTTCGGACTTTGTTGCCATAGTGCGGGGTGCTATGAAGCCCCTGGCAAATATGAAACATACCAAACTGTACGGGTGCTATGTGATAAGATTATCAATAGAAAACAAAGGAAAACAGGAAGAGAGCAAAGGTAATAAGCCGGGGCCTTGAAATTTTGGGCCGCAAACTGTTTTTATTATAATTTGATAAATACGTCAAGGTGTATTGATACAAATAGTGTGATAAGCAGCAGGCTATTTAACATGCCGTGACCAAGAGCGAGCTGCGTGCGGGCATGTAAAACAGGTATAACGATCGTTACCAGAGACCACCTAGGGATTCCCTTGTACGCCAAAGCTCCTTGCCTCCTTGGTGTATCCGTCCCGTGATCGGTCCGATGATCAGGTTATCAGAAAAAGCCTCGAGAAGAGAAAAACCTAAAATGAAAAAGAAAAAGTAAAGGTGTGCGGATCCAGGGGCGGTTGAGCCGCATTATGGATCATGATCTAGCTTTGCCTCCGTCCGTGCCCATGGTATTTCGAGTGCATAGTTATGTACGCGGGGCACAAATGTCACCGCTTGATCAGGACTGGGACGGAGGCCGGATTGCTAGTCAAGCTCTAGACGAGCTGGGCCGTCCTGCCGCAGAGTAGTTCGGACTCGCTTGACGGTGTCCGGGGGCTTTACTGCCGAATTAAGGTTCTACCTAAAAAGGCTACTTTGTACTTCTGCTGCGAGGGCCGCGGTGTGTTCCTCGGTACGGAGGGAGCGCTCCGTATTTCCGTTGACCGTTATTACACCGTGTGGTCCAGGCATCTTGAGCTTGAGGTAGGCATAGTGCGGCACCGCGTTGAATTTAGCGAATGCGGTTCGTCCAAGCAGTGCATGATAACCACTGCGGTAAGGGACAATATCGAAGATTAACTCTTCGCTTCGGAAATTATCTAGTGATCCGAAGACCATCCAGTGTGATTGAGCCCGTGCAACAGGCCTCTACGCCTGGTATGACACCTTTAAAGGTGGTTTTTGTGGGCTTGATACTTGAGGGATCGATACCCGTGTTGCGCATTGTATCCTGATAGAGCAGGTTTAGGCTGCTGCCACCATCCATGAGGACTCGCGTGAGATGGAATCCATCAATAATTGGGTCGAGGACCAATGCGGCTGAACCGCCGTGACGGATACTGGTCGGGTGATCCCTGCGATCGAAGGTGATTGGACAGGAGGACCATGGGTTGAACTTTGGGGCGACTGGCTCCATCGCGTAGACGTCCCTGAGTGCATGCTTGCGCTCCTTCTTGGGGATATGGGTGGCGTATATCATGTTCACCGTTTTAACTTGGGGGGGGGGGATTTCTTCTGTCCCCCTGTGTTTGGATGCAGGGGCTCCTCGTCATCGTCCTCGCTCTGCGATCCCTTTTCCTTGTTCTCGGCATTTGACTTGTCGGCTTGTTTAAAAACCCAGCAATCTCTGTTAGTGTGGTTGGTTGGTTTGTCTGGGTTGCCATGGATTTGGCACGGACGGTCGAGTATGTGGTCCAAGTTGGATGGTCCCTGATTGTTTCTTTTATACGGCTTCTTCCGCTGACCGGACTTGGAGCCGCTGAATCCAGCGTTGACAGCAGTGTCATTGGTATTGTCGCCATTGCTTCGGTGTTTGTGTCTACTGCATCGGAGCTTGCCGTTGCTGTTTTTGGCCTCGGGGGGGTTTGCATCGCTGGCCGTATTTTTACTACGGGCCAGCCAGCTATCCTCACCCGCACAAAAGCGGGTCATGAGTGCCGTGAGGGCTGCCATAGATTTTGGCTTTTCCTGGCCGAGGTGGCAGGTGAGCCATTCGTCACGGATGCTATGTTTAAAGGCCGCTAGGGCTTCGGCATCCGGACAGTCGACTATCTGGTTCTTTTTAGTTAGGAACCTAGTCCAGAATTTCCTGGCTGACTCCCCAGGCTGTTGAACTATGTGACTTAAGTCATCGGCATCTGGTGGCCGGACATATGTGCCTTGGAAGTTGTCGAGGAAGGCTTCTTCCAAGTCCTCCCAGCTGCCAATGGAATTTTCAGGCAGACTGTTTAACCAGTGCCAAGCTGGCCCTTTGAGTTTTAGTGGGAGGTATTTGATGGCGTGGAGGTCGTCTCCGCGGGCCATATGGATGTGGAGAATGAAATCTTCGATCCATATAGCGGGATCAGTTGTTCCATCGTATGATTCGATATTTATGGGTTTAAACCCTTCTGGGAATTCATGATCCATTACTTCGTCAGTGAAGCAAAGAGGGTGTGCGGCGCCTCTATATCGGGCCACATCGCGACGTAGCTCTGATGGAGTCCGTCTGCGGAGTTCGGCCCGGGCGTGACTGGGCTTGTTACGTCCGAATAGATGGCCGTCTTCACGCGTCGGGGCACGCCCTCGCGATCCGTAGATCGATCTGGTGTGTCCTGCATTATTGTCCAGTTTTTGCCGTAGGTCATAGGTATGTCCCTGAGCTGTTTGATCTCTACCCTTATGGTGAGGTGGAGCAGGCTGGTGTTCGGCTTGAGTTGCCGCTTTGTCCCGACCCCGTGGTGGTCGGTCGGCCGCATTGCGCGATGATGGTATGGGCTCCAACGCCTCATCATCAAATTGAGGTAGCAATTTACGCTGCGGGTAGCTTTTGGCTGGGCGCTTAAGGCCGTATTCTTCGGCTGCCAGGACATCAGTCCATTTATCGTTGAGCAGATCTTGATCAGCTTGAAGCTGCTGCTTCTTCTTTTTCAGGCTCCTTGCAGTGGCTATTAGCTGACGCTTAAGGCGCTCCTGCTCAAGGGGCTCCTCAGGCACGATAAAGTCCTTGTTGTCGAGGCTCACCTCCTCCTCGGAGAGTGGATGGTAACTACCATCCTCCGAGTCTTCATTTATGGCCTGTTTGTCAGGGCTAACTTGCCCATCCTCCTGATTGTCCTGTTCGGCAGTTTGTTCATCGTGGTCTTCTACGTCTTCAGCACCATCCGGAGTGTTGTCGTCTCCTGTGCCGGTGTTGCTGTCCTTGCTGCGGCGTGGTTTGGAGCGGCGCCGCTGACGCCGGCGCTTTTGTTGTGTCTTAGGGGGGCTATCCTCCACTGGGTTTTCCTTGTCGTCGCCGCTATTGTCTTTCGGCGTATCCACCATGTATACGTCATATGAGGAAGTGGCCGTCCATTGTCCGGTGAACGGCGGGTTTTGGGCCTCCTCTTCTCCAGCATCGTCGTCCATACCATCGATGTCTTCGGAGTCCTAGTCGAGCGCATCGGTTAAGTCATCGACGGTGGCTATGAAGTGGGTGGTGGGTGGGAAGCGAAATTCTCCATCATCAGCCTCCAGTTTGAACCGGACATAATTCGGCTGTGAATCTCCCGCCAATGATAGGTTCTTTAATGAGTCTAGCACATCGCCAAAAGGCGAGTGTCGGAAGATGTCTGCGGCGCTAAATTCGAAGACCGATAACCGATCCAGCTCGGCATCCGCGGACACACATGGTTTGGAACCTATAGCCGAAAACAAGTCCGGAGTTCCGGTGACATAGACACCACATGAGGCTAGGTCTGTGTGCGGCTCCAACGCCGCGGGATCTGCAGCCTCCGTGGCGGGGTTGGGCTTCCCGTCCTTGGATGGCGCGATTTGCTCCGGATCTAAGGCCAGAGTAGTTGCAGGAGCTATCTCCTGGATGTGGTCCGATGACAGATTTAAGTCATGTTCATCGAGGTGACAGGGAGCGGCTGCCGCAGTCTTGAATCCGTCGAAGATCAAGTCTCCGCGGATGTCCGTGACGTAATTCAAGCTCCAAATCCGACCTGATGGCCAGGGGCGTAGCTCTCAATCTGCTCCAGATGGCCAAGCGAGTTGGCCCGCAGTGCGAAGCCGCCGAATACGAAGATATGCCCGGGGAGGAAGACTTCCCCCTGGACAACATCATTGTGGATGATTGAAAGGGGCCATCGAACCTCTTAACAACGGCACAGTGGAACTCTCACTGAAAGCACCAATGTCGGTGTCAAAACCGGCGGATCTCGGGTAGGGTGTCCCGAACTGTGTGTCTAGGATCGATGGTAACAGGAGACGGGGGACACAATGTTTATCCAGGTTCGGGCCCTCTCTATGGAGGTAATACCCTACTTCCTGCTTGATTGATCTTGATGAATATGAGTATTACAAGAGTTGATCTACCACGAGATCGTAATGGCTAAACCCTAGAATTCTAGCTTGTATGACTATGGTCATGAGTATCCGGTCCTATAGACCTAACCCTCTGGTTTATATAGACACCGGAGGGATCTAGGGTTACACAAAGTCGGTTACAGAGAAAGGAATCTTCATATTTGATTGCCCAGCTTGCCTTCCATGCAAAGGAGAGTCCCATCCGGACACGTTGAGAGTCTTCGGTCTTCATATCTTCACAGCCCATCAGTCCGGCCCATGGCTAACAGGCCGGACGCTCGAGGACCCCTTAGTCCAAGACTCCCTCACTCCTCTTCCCTTATTTGTGCAAATCTTACGTCTCTGCTCACACCGTATTCATCCCACGAAAGAAACTAGTTGGGCGCTTCTTACTACATCTTCTTCGTGATACTAAATGCACAAGGTTTCCTCCCATTTACTATTTCACCTTTGCTAGAGGTCAGTAGCCCACCTGGATTTCAATTCAGGGTCAGTCGAATCGCAATTAAAAGAAGCAGCACCTGCTTAGGCGCGCGGAGCACCTAGTCCGCCTGTTCGCCAGGGAAGCGGCGCATTGGTGTCTATCATAGGGGTGTGGGGCGCAGGAGCTGCTTGCGCCCGATCTGGAGGTCGGCGGGGCTTGAAGTGATGGCCGGGGGGCGGTGCCAAGCACGGCGGTGCGGTGAGTTCGAGGGGAGGGAGGAGGCAGGGGACTGGGCCGGTGGTCGCTGGCGTTTCGAGGAAGATCGTAACACTGACTGGCTGGAGGTAGATGAAGGCGATTTGCCCGTTCTTTGTACATCGCACGGTGTAGAAGAAATGGACTGACCTATTTGTTTTCAGTCGACTATTATTATCATAGAATCATGTAGTAATTTCGTGTGCCATGCATGTTTTAGAGCTATCATATGTCTCCCGTCATTTATTTCTCACCGGCCTGCTATCTGCTACCTTTACACTGTACTACTTGTGCACACACTTCACCCATACTCACACTATTTTTTTATGCATGGGTATTTCAGACTCTGACGCAGTGTTGATGAATACAAAAAAGAAAAGACAGAAGTCGCTCCGGTGTAATTCGAAGATAAGCACTAAGCGTTTCAGCGCTCTAAACGGTGTAATGTCAGCAGATGGAGACAGTAAACGTAGCTCTGCAGTTGATGATCCCAATTGCCACACACAACCATCCCAGGTGCTTGCTTTAACTTCGCGTTGTCAAATGTGGTTGCATGTTGCATATGGTGTCTAGCTTGTATTGCTTCCAATTTGGTTAAATTGCATCTGCTTACTTTAGACATTATACCTTTGATAATGACATGCCTTCCTGTTTTTGATACATACTACATATGTCTATTAACCATGTTCGTACATCAAACTAATGCTCTTTTGTATCCCTCATTAACCACTTATGATGAGACAGTCACCCCAGTGGGTTACTGTGAGACGCGCTACTCGTTTAAAGAGTGCAGTGTCATCCTCCCCACATGATTCTCAAGAAACAGCAAGGCTAAATGAAGATAGTCAACGTAGCTCTCTAGTTGATGACCGCAATTCCCCCACACCACCATCGCAGGTGCTTGCTCTTACTTGGCAGTGTGATATGTGGTTGCATGTTGCATATGGTGTCTACCTTGTAATGCTTCTAATTAGGGTAAATTGCATCTGCTTAGTTAACACATTATACCTATGAATATGACATGCCTTCCTGTTTTTGGTACATACTACGTCTTTCTATTAACCATGTTCTTACATCAAACTACTTTTCTTGTGTATCCCTCATCAATCACTTCTGACGATACACCTTCAAGTTGATAGTGTAATATTGGTTGCATCTTGCATATCATTTCAAACATGTATTGCCTCTAATTTGTTGAAGTGCCACTTATAATGAGACACATCTAACTTGGTAGAGTGATTTTGGTTGGATCTTTCATATGGTGTCTAGATTGCATTGCTTCCAATTTGTTGAAATGCCTTCTGCTTAGCGTTTTTCATACATATTCCATCCTCCTACATGTGGTTGCCATACATAAAAGTTGTGTTCGTCAGTATCATGCATCAACGAATTTGGAAGTGCGAATTTCATTCCTTTTTCTTGTGTGTTTACTTGACAAGGCAAAATCTAAAAGGACGAAGGCACGGAATGATGGTGGTCCTCTGGAGCAACCAAAACAGATGATCTCTGTAGATTCTCCTGCTACTCCTACTGTAGTGCAAGTTCCAAATCTCATCTCCCCTACTCCACAACCCCAGGTGCTTGCTCTAACATGGCAGTGGGATATCTGGTTGCATGTTGCATATGGTGCCTAGCTTGTATTGCTCCTAATTTGTTAAATTGCATCTCCTTAGCTTACACATTATACATGTGAATATGACACGCCTTCCTGTTTTTGGTACATACCATCTGCCTATCACACCATGTTCTTATATCAAACTACTGTTCTTGTGTATCCTGCATCTATCGCTTATGATGAGACAGTCACGCCCATGGGTTAGTATGAGACGCGCTACTCTTATAAAGAGTGCAGTTTCACCCTCTCCACGTGATTCTCAAGAAACAGCAAGCCTAAATGAAGATATTGAACATAGCTCTGTACTTGAAGACCGCACTTCCCCTACACCACCATCGCAGGTGCTTGCTCTAACTTCGCAGTGTGATATGTGGTTGCATGTTGCATACGGTGTCTAGCTTGTAATGCTTCTAATTAGGGTAAATTGCATCTGCTTAGTTTACACATTATACCTGTGAATATGACATGCCTTACTATTTTTGGTACACACTACATCTATGTATTAACCATGTTCTTACATGAAACTACCTCTCTTCTGTATCCTGCATCAATCACTTACGGTGAGACACCTTTATTCGTTGCATATTGCATATTATTTCTAGCCTGTTGCCATGTATTGCTTCTAATTTGGTCAAATACATTTGTTAGGCCACCCTTTTAATTTGGCAGAGTGATATTGGTTTCATCTTTCATATGGTTTCTAGCTTGCATTGCTTCTAACAAGTTCAAACACCTTGTGCTTAGTTTACACTTTATACATCATACATGTCAATATGTCACGCCGTCCTGTTTTTCATACATATTCCATCCTCCTATCATGCGGCTTCCTTACATGAAAGTAGTGTTCGTCAGTATCATGCATCAATGAGTTCTGAAGATCAAATTTTATTCCTTTTTCTTGTGGGTTTGACTTGACAAGGCAAAATCAAAAAAGAGGAAGGAAAAGAGTAAGGAAGGCAATGATGGTGGTCCTCTGCAGCAACGTAAACAGACCATCTGTACGGATTCTCCTTGTACTGCTAGTGCATTACAAGGTCCAAGTCTCCACTCCCCTACTCCACCATCCAAGGTGCTTGCTCTAACTTGGCAGTGTGATATCTGGTTGATGTTGCATATGGTGTCTAGCTTGTATTGCTCCTAATTAGTGTAAACTGCATCTGCTTAGCTTACACATGATACGTGTGAATATGACACGCTTTCCTGTTTTTGGTACATACTATATCTGTCTATCACACCATGTTCTTACATGAAACTACTCTTCTTGTGTATCCTGCATCAGTCACTTATGATAGGACACCTTTAAGTTGGCAGTGTGATATTGGTTTGCGTCTTGAATATGATTTCTAGCATGTAGTGCTTCTAGTTTGATGAACGCCACCTATGACGAGACAGTTTTAACTTGGTAGATTTTTATTGATTGCACCTTCCATATGGTGTCTAGCTTGCAGTGCTTCTAATTTGTTGAAGTGCCTTCTGCTTAGTTACCACATCATAGGTGTGAATATGTCAAGCCGTCCAGTTTTTCGTACATATTCCATCCTCGCATCATGACTTTGCCTTTCATCAGAGTAGTGTTCGTCAATATCATGCATGAATGAGTTCTGAAGAGCGAATTATATTCCTTTTTCTTGTCGGTTTGACCTCACAATGCAAAATCAATAAAGCGGAAGGAAATTGGTAAGGCATCGGATGATGCTGGTCCTTCCGAGCAACTGAAACAGAGGGTCTCTACAGATTCTACTCCGCCATCCTCCCAACAAGATTCGCAAGACAACACAAGGCTAGACAGTCAACGTAGCTGTGTAGATGATGAGCACATCTCCCCTACTCCACCATCACAGGTGCTTGCTCTAACTTGGCACTATTATATGTGGTTGCATGTTGCGTATGATGTCTAGCTTGTATTGCTTCTAACTTTGTTGAATTGCATCTGCTTACTTTACACATAATGCCTGTGAATATGACACGTGTTCCTGTTTCTAGAACATACGTGTACATGATGAGCACATCTCCCCTACTCCACCATCACAGGTGCTTGCTCTAACTTGGAACTGTTATATGTGGTTGCGTGTTCCGTATGATGTCTAGTTTGTATTGCTTCTGATTATGTTGAATTGCATCTGCGTAGCTTACAACTTATACCTGCAACGATCACTTACCCATAAGACACATTTAACTTGGGATTGTGATGTAGGTTGCATCTTGCATTGTCTTCTAGCTTGTACTGCTTTTAATTTCTTGAAATGGCACTTACTACGAGACACTTTTTACCTGATAGAGTGATATTGGTTGCATGTTCATATGGTGCCTAGCTTTCATTTCTTCTAATTTTGTTGAAATGCCTTCTGCTTACTGTTTTTTCATACATATTTCATCCTCCTATCGTACGTGTGAATATGCAATGCTATCTTTTTTTGTATATATTCCATCCTCCTATCCTCCGCTTGCCTTACATAAAAGTAGTGTTCGTCTGTATCATGCATCAACCAGTTATGCAGAGCTAATTTTATTCATCTTCTTGTGGTTTTGACTTCATAAGGCAATATCAGAAAATAGGAAGGAAAGAGTAAGTTAGGGGATGTTGGTGGTCCTCCGCACCGACGCAAACAGAGACTCTCTAGATTTGCCACTGCTGCTGCTAATGAAGTTGAAGTCCCAAGTCTACATGATGAGTTCATCTCCCGTACTCCACCATCGCAGGTGCTTGCTCTACGTTGACAGTGTGATAATTGGTTTCATGTTGCATATGTTGTCTAGCCAGTATTTCTTCTATTTTGATTAAATTGCACCTGCTGAGTTTATACGTTATACATGTGCGTATGACATGGCTTTCTGTGTCTAGAATACACTACATCTATCTATCATACCATGTTCTTACATCAAAGTACTGCTGTTGTGTATCCCACATCGGTCACTAATGATTGGACGATTTTAACATGGCAGTTTGATATTGGTTGCATCTTGCATTGATTTCTATGTTGTACTGCTTCTAATTTTTTGAATTGCCACTTATGACACGACACTTTTAACTTGGCAGAGTAATATTGGTTGCATCTTTCATATGGTGTCTAGCTTGCATTACTTCTATTTTCTTGAAAATCCTTCTGCTTAGTTTACACATCGTAGCTGTGAATATGTCACGCCGTCCTGTTTTTCTTACATATTCCGTCCCCATACGGTTGTCTTACATCAAAGTATTGCTTGACTGTATCATGCATCAATGAGTTCTGAAGAGCGATTTTATTCTTTTGTGTTGTGGGTACGGCTTGACATGGCAAAGTGAAAAAAGAGCAATGAAAAGAATATAGTAGGGAATGGTGTTACTCGTCGGGTGAAACGGAAAAGGATCTGCCCTCGAGATTCTGCTGGTACTTATAGTGCAGTAGAAGGTCCAAGTCCACCGGCTAAATCTACAAACACAGTATCACCTGCTCCACCAGCTGCAGCATCCGCTTCAACTGTACCAGCATCACAACGAGTTACTCGTTTGTTTGCTCCGGAACTGGCCAGTTCCCAAGCTGCCTTCACACCTAACACTACTTCCGAAGCACTGCTAACACAACAGGACTTGGCAAGATGAGATGAACCTCATGAGCATCAACACCAAGACAGTACCTGACCGAGTCAAGTTGCAGTTGCATGCTCCTTTATATGTACTCTCACAGTTTGATGTACACTAACACTTTCCATATTCGTTGTTGAACTAGCACCACGGCGCAAGCGGAAACAGACATCGGGGATAGTGCTTGACAGATTAACAAAATCTAAAGGAGGAAGAATGAAGATCCATTTTGAGGCAGGTTTAAAAAGGCCACGTGATGCTACAGAGTCAGCCAAGTTAGTATCAGAGGCAACCGTTGCCGTTAGGTGTCATGCACGTACCCTCCCAACGTGGATCCAGTACAGGAATGAGAAAGACAATACCCAGTTTAACACCTTCCTTGACCATTTATCCATAAGTAATGTTATTCATCACAATTAGTAATATTGTCTTGCTCTGTCCCATACTTTCTAGCTTCCTCCTAATAAGACTAACATTCTTTTTCAACAGATGAGGTTCAAGTTGGATCCGAAAGATGATGCAACTAAACAAGCATGCACTCATGTTTTTCAGTCTGCTCTGCGACAGTATCGGTACCACCTTAGAAAATCTCACTTTGAAGGCAAGGCTAACAATGAAATCGCCCAAACATCTCGAGTGGAATATATTACAGATGAAGACTGGACAGACATGGTTAAACACTAGTCTGATCCAATATATCAGGTAGGCTATATGGATTTGATCAGACCACATATTGAACTTGTATTTATGTATGCACCTTACAAGTGTATCTTCTTCCAGGCTAACTGTTTGAAGAACAAGACCAACCGTTCTAAAGTGAAATTCCAACAGACAACAGGATCTCGTAGCTATATTGCACACCGCGAGGCTCTTCTAAATAGCTGCTACTTCCTTCTTTTTTTTGTGCCATATTATCGTATCTATATTGACTTGTTCCAAATACAGAGGAAAGCCCATGTGGACCAAAAAGAACCTAAACCGAATGCAGTGCAAATCTTCAAGGATTGCCACACCAGCAAAATGAAGGGCATGAGCACACCAGTTCAAGCCGCTGTTGTAAGTCCTTACGTCCGATACCTTTGAACTGATTGGTACTGTGGTGTGTTCATTTAACTGCTTGGTTTGCAGCCAATGTCAGTTATTCTGTTCACTTTTATACACAGTTATCTTAACATATCATTTCACCTTACATGGTTTAAAAGAGATGAATGATATTTTTTTGGTCTTGATCTGTAATCTAGTTGTGATGTTCGCGTGCGCACACAATGATAAAATAGCCTGTTTGTTTTATATCTGTTTGCCCATGATATGAATGATGTCATACTACGTTCATCCTACTTTAAACCATGTCTCTTTATCCTTAGATGTCAACCAATGTGAGGAAATAGACAATACAGTAGGCATGCTACATGGACATATGTTCCGAAAGTGATTTTATTATGTAGTTGGCACTACAATACATGCTAATGTATTACAGTAGTTCACCAAAATAAGTTATGTATAAACGTGAAACCTACTTTGTTTGTTTTTGTCTCATTAGTAACTTATCTGGTACACTAATCTATAAGTTCAAACTTTCAGCAAGCTATGGAACAAATGATTGAACAGCCACAACCACCTGAAGGTGACGAGGCTACCACAGGCACAATGTCACCTCTTGCTGCAGTGCGTCAGTATCTCTCCACTAACAGTGCAAAAAGCACCTTCCTGCATAATTCTGGGTTAGTTGTCAAGGTAACCTCGTCCAAATCGCCTACTGAACAAAATCTTCCGGCTAGACAGAGTGATATATTTGTGCTCCAGACACAAGACCAATCCCTAATGGACGTCGTTTCAAAAACAAGAATAGTGGTTGACAAATGTCATCAAGATATGAATGGTTTTGAAACCAGACTATCAGACATTCGCCTAGTTGTTCAAGAGCAATGGCGGAAAAAAGGTGAAGATCGTGCTGCTCCATCAGATTCTGCAGCCTGAAACATTAGCACTCAGGTCAAATGATCTGTGCTTCTATACATCTGATGGTGCTTTTATCTGCAAGGACTGTAAACTTTATGCCAACATGCCTTTTGTTGTATGGTTGGAATTTATTTTGTTGTGATACAACATTTATGATGCTGCCAAAGGCTGCAGTAATTACGACGCTTTTTTCTATAGTGTTGGTTTATCTTAGTAATGTATTCGGCTGAAAGCTTCGTCGGAGCCCAACATGCCAACATTCGTCGGGCCCATACCAATTGGGCTAAAAACGACTATGGGCTGAAATTTGCATGTAGCCCACTAAAAATATCTGGGCCTAAATCAGCATAAGCTTTCATATTTTTCTGGTAGGCCTGTGCCCATAGTGGGCCTTTAATAGGCCTAAACATAATTTGGGCCCTCAGTAACAATAGGCCGTTTACAGGTGTAAATATCTCGAGCCCATAAAAAACATGGGCCTTTAATAGGCCGAAAGTGAGATTGGGCCCTGATTGGGCCAAATAACTCACTTGTCTTAGCACGCCGAAATGGTGGCCCATTTACAATGCGAATCGTTCACAGGCCGAAATTCGGACGGGCCTTAAATGCGCCGACCTACTACACGGGCCTTTAACAGGCCGAAAGTTCGGTCGGGCTTGATTAGTGTCATTTTTATATGGGCCGTTAATAGGCCCGATGTGACGTTGGGCCACATATGGCCCATGGATTTCGTCTGACGTTAACTGGCCGAAAATCACAACAGGCTGAAAGTGGCCCAAATCTATAGTGGGCCTCTAACAGGCCGAATGTCGGACATGGCCGAATATGACCCAAATCCTTCACGGTCGTTTATGGGCCGAAAGTTTCAATGGCCTATAAATGGGCCCAAATGAAGCAGGACCTTTAATAGGCCGGAAATACACCAGGCCGTAATTCGGCCCAAATACTTAGCAGACTGTTAACGGGCCAGAAGTGACCATGGGCCGCGATGATGACAAGTTTAGGACGGGCCGTTGACAGGCCGATTTGACACTAGTCGTACGGGCCTTAACTGAGAATATTGGGCCTTTAGCTGGGTCGGCCCATTTTGGTCTACAAAATCTTGTGGGCCTTTAGCTGGGCCGGCCCATTATGGTCCGCTAAATCTTATGGGCCTTTAGTTGGGCCGGCCCATTTAAACTTTATGGGTCACTTTTGGGCCCGTTCACGTGTCAACATATCATAGGCGCATCTCGACCATTGGATGAGTGACACCTGTGCCAACGCGGAGCTGACACGTGGTTCCGTCGGCCAATGAGAATTTTACACGTGGAAAATCCCCATTGGTCCGGGCTGTTAACGGTTATCGGATCCAAAAGCGGACCCGATAGCTTAACGGCGAGCCGTTACGGTCGATGCCACACTTCTACGACAGCACAGGTATGACTATCTTGATTCTGTCATAAAATCGTCATGGATGTACATGCATGACAGAAAACGTGACTTGCTGTGACAAACACGTATCATCACGGAAGTGTATTTTTTTGTAGTACTCCACCCACGATGTCTACATGGTAGATACTCCAAAGGGACGATGAAGGAAATAAAGAGCCCCCAAGCGTTAGCGACGAAGACGCCGTAATAGGGGCGCGGGCAACGGTGATGCTAGGTATGGCGCTACCGATAACGGTGACTCCACCGACAACAGAGCCACTCCAGACGGCGACGACCAAAGCGCGGGCGATAACGCTGGTGACGGTCCTATTGATAGTGTCGCGCCCAACGGGGATGATGACGACCCCGAGGACACGATTATTACCCAGAGTTCAAGGAAGATTTAAGCCTCACACCTGATGAATTCGATATCCCTGAGGAGCCCCTAGACGATCCTCGACTTTAGGCTTTCCGTCGGCGGTAAATTAGCACCACCAAGAGCATGAAGCAAAAGTCCCAGAAGCTTCGAGCCGAATAGGACAAACTAAATGACAAATGGACCGAGGTCCGAGTCCCGACGGGCTTGGGCCTACCTGATGGTGCTCACGGGTCAGGCTTGGGCCTAGTTTTTGAGTCTGAAGGCCGGGGCGGGTCAGGCCCAGACTTGCCTTATTTGCGATTTGATGAAGAGGCTAGGCCCGAGGCTCGAGTCCTGGCGGGCTTTTACACTGATGGGTCGGGCTTGGGCCTAATTTCTAGGCTCGATGCCGGCCCGGGCCTGGGTTTTCCGCGTCAGACTTAGTTAGGCTCGGCCCGGCCCGAGGGATGGCCAGGTATATCTCCAACTAGAAGATGCTTTCTAGCAGTAATCCGTAGGATCCGTAAAATTGATCCCTGAGTGCATTACTCTTTTTTATATGTTCTTCTTTTACTACGTACTCCATCTCAAAATGAGTCTCTCAAGTTTAGTACTACACTTTATAATAAAATTAGTACAAAACTAAGAAACTTATTTGGAGATGGCGGGAGAGCATTGATCATCAGTGCTTACGCAACCAACCGAGTGAACCGTCTGAGAATCTTCTTGATGCATGGCCGGGAGACCGTGGCGTAGCTAGGGGGTGGCCAGGGTGGTCCATGGACCACCCTGGAATTTTCCCATAGCTTGTATATAGTGTAGTAAAAAAATATTTCTTCAAAAATAAATAAACTTATGTAAATATTTCTATTAGTGGACCACCCTGGCGTATTGGGCTAGCTACGCCACTGCCCGGAGAGCATTGATCAGGTCGGCTTGACCGATGATGATCTTAGGTGAGCTCACTGATGACCTAACTAAAATAATGCTAGGCCTGTACTACGGGCTCCGGCTTAGACATGCATGCATCAATGCATGGTTGGTTTGACGTAAGACATGTGATGTCTACTAACTAATTAACGAGCACTTGGTGTCTTGTTGTTTGTGTAGGAACCACAAAGCGATAGGTCAATTGATCGGTCACGGGGTGTGGTTGGCAGACAGTTGGCACCGAGATTGCGTGCAGTGAACAGGGAAGTTTATTGAAAGTCTGTGGCAAACGTCGGTATGACAAGCGAAGGATATTCTAACACGTATTCTTCGCAAAAGAAAAGGAAAAAAATATATTCTAAAACGTATTAAGATGATTCTGCAATGTTCGCCCCCCAAAAAAAGGTAATTCTAAGTACGCAGCTGGCAGAGCTGGACAAGGTTGATTGGCTGCCAAGCTTAGGACAAGGGATGATTGTTGCAGCTATCATTTTGAACAGTGGTATGGTCCTCATAAAACAAATTTTACTGTCAGTGGTATCTACAATCGGATAATATCTAAAGATGTCTACTCGTAGTACCAATCATTAGACCCATGATGATACCGACGAATGATCACCCATGATCCATGGAAGGGCGTCACGTTCCTCGGAGAAATCGGGCCCATGTCAGCGTGATGTGCACCGTGGCGTCAACAAAAAAAGAACATGAGAATGGTACTACTGCCAACACAACTATACTCCGGAAACGCAGCGGCTGTCCAATCATGATGAGAGGCGGCGAGTCGATCGGGTCACGCCATGTGTGCTGTGCAAAATGCTGGATTGCAGCCCACTAAACTGCGCCAGATACGATGTTACTATTGCCGTAGCTACCCTGGAAGTAGTTAGGCCAGCGGCGCCGTGCCAACTGGTTTCTCTCTCGTTGTCCAACCCAGAAAACAAGCGCCCGCGCGCTGCAACACCGGCCGGGACACATGGCTGCCCGTCGCGCTGCCCACATGTGCTGAGTTCAGTACTCTAGTTTGTTTTCTTGTCAGAGTACGCAATTTGTGAGTACAAGGAAGCAATATAGTTGGCCTAAGATCACCGGTGACGCTGAATCGGTTCGCGATCAGCAGCGACGCGCCCGCCCGAGTCCCCGTGACAGAGAAGTGTACGGCACCGGGCCATCAAGATCCCGTGGCTCTTCACCCGCCCGTTGCGTAAAAGGCATGAGAAAGGCGGTGAGGCAGCGACGCGGCGCACTGGGGCGAATCGACAACACACGGCGCAGCAGCACGGCTCGGGTTGGCATCGCTTCGCTTGGCGGACAGACGAGCACGACGAAGTGCAAAGCGCCGTGGTGCGCGTGTGTCCCAGCAAGCGACTCCTCCCTCGATCGACGCCGTCCGCGGCCACTCCACTTGCGCTCCGGCGGCGTGCATTGAGTACGTACGCAGCTAGCGGTGGCAGGGTCAGACGCGACACTGTGGCCTGTGGGTAGATATGCATCGTTGGCTGGTTGCACATGCAATGATCAGACCAAACATCACCCAACAGAAGCTGAGTAGTTTTCACCCACTGGGATGCCCAAACTGAACAGTCAAGCTACAAAGTTGTCTCTGGCCTCCCATGACAGGGCCCGTAAACAGTAACTAGTGTCCATGTTTCATTGTTGTGTTTAGAGGTGAACTTGACAACTAGTCCAAAAGGTTGAACATCAACGAGAACGCAGAGTTCCAAATCACAAGGATGCCACCAGAAGCCCCACGGATGGGCTGGAAGCAGAGTTGTCAAATCTCTTGGGGCATAAACCCTTGATAGATCTTGCATCAAAATGTTGCATCTTGGTTTCCTGTAATCACACCATAGTACTCTGACTTTCTTCTTTTTTTGACGAATTGCATGTTGCCTATTATCAGAATTAAGGCCACACACATTCCAGCACAACACACGGCGGCTTCTATTTTTAAATCTATCCATAATAACCAAAATAAATAGTAGACGATAAAGTACAGCCATATAATTTGCCATATATCCAAAAGTACCAGATCAAAGTATCAAACTTAGACCTTACAACTTTGTAAGAAAAAACAAAACAAAAACTAGCAAACCTAGGGGCTTGCAAACAAAATATATAGTTGCAGTTTTATGGATAATTTAGAATAATATGAAGTAGTAGAAAGTGTAAGTTGATTCAATATATGTTATGTCGTGCAGTTACCTCTCCAATTTGCAATATGATGCAATTATTTATCATTTGTGTAGTCATGCTTGTTTTATGCAAGTTTACATCTGTTCTTGAATAGTGTAAATGCAAAACATATATGAATGACTCAAATAAGATTATTTGAGGCTATCAGAAGGCTCAAGAGCAATGGTGACATCCCTTGAGTTTATTCAAGTGAGAGTGAATGAGTTACATGTCCATGTGGGCCTCATATAGAAGGGAGTGTCTTGGCAAATGAGCAAGGCTACCGAACAACACTCAAAGTTGCTTCGCGCGAGAGAGATAAGTAATACGAGCATGCAAAAGTAAATGGTGTCTCAGTAGTAAGTGATGCTCAACTAAAAGCATATCGCAAACTATTATAAGATTTTAATTGTCGTACTCAAGCACAATGTTATTGTGATGTCCGAAGCTTTCAACGGTGATATTCCTCAGGTTTCTGCGGTAGAAAACAAATCCCTCATGGCCCCATTTAAGGGAAGGTGGATAAATCGTAACCATGCCAGATGGAATTCCAACTTGGTTTTAGTAGATATTGTCGTATGCGATCATGGATGGCACGATGAATTTTTTCCATGAATTTCAAGGGGCGACATGTTACTCTATAGTCACAACTGGCAACAACTACCTTGCTCCCAAAACATAAATATGTGATGATCATTTGACGATTTCGACCCAATTGTCTCCTAACTATTTCTGAAAATACTCGTGGAGGTGGCAACAATAAGATCTAAGTGTGTTCCTTACCACGTGGTTCGTGCAAGAAAGCATCCTCGAAGGATTTCTAATATTACATTCACAAGATCCATCAGAAAAAAGATGGGAGTGGCAGTTTTTAGAATTGATTTTGAGAAGGCAGATGATAAGGTTAATAAGTGGTGGTTTCTTTTCAAACCCTCTGGACGGAAGGATTTTCACTTCTTTCTGTTGTAAGTGCATGGAATAATTTATATTATGTCGAAGTGCTTTGTATCTCGATAACATAGGGACATATTTATAAAGAAAGAAAGATCTCTACAAGGGGATGCTCTATCCTATATCTCTACTATTAAAGGCAAATAGGTCGTTTGCTTCCTCGCCTTTAGGGTTTTTCTCTCTCCTTTGATTACACCCCTTCTCATAGTTTTATTTCCAATTTTAGTTACCCCGCATCACATCTGGTACCTTCTGTAATATGGAAACTATTATTATTATTTTTCTGTTGGCAAATTGGAAACGTAGTAACCCCACTAATTTATTTCCAATTTTGTCTGCCCAACATCAAATCCCCTGTCAATTCGCATCCCCGCCAACTGATTTATTTCCAAACTTATTTGCCCAACATCACAACTGCTTCAGTCAGTAATATGAACACTAGTTCTTTTTTTGTTTGGCAAATTGGAAACACAATACTCCCACCGATTTAATTCCACTTTTATTTATGCAAAGTGTGGGTGGGTGACAGCGGAAGGGGAATTGTGACTGAATAAGCCATTGAGATATGTCATGAGATATGTCACAATTGATACAGGCCACTAAACTCTGTATGCCCCTGTTGCAACGCAGGGATAATTAGCTAGTTCTTTTAGAATTCGATATGCCAACAACTTTGATAGAGAGAGCGTAGTCAGAGAGTCTAATTCATAGGAGGCGCCTCATCTTGTTGATGACTGATTCATGTAACTGGAATAAGCTGATTAAATCATTCTATTTGTGGATCATGACCTAAAAAGCAAAGATACTACTTTTGAACTAAAACCATGACAAGTAATTTGGAACGGCGGAAGTATTGCTTATTTGTGCAACACACGGTTCGAAAAAAAATATAGAAGAGTGAGATTTTATACAACACGAAGGCACAAGAATGACGTTGGACGTCAATCGACTAGAGGGGTGAACAGGGCATTATCAAGTTTCGTTCAAATTTGTGTTAATCATGCAAGAATGAAGCTTACATCTCTACCAAGTACTCCTACCAAAAAGAACTAGTACTAAGCTACAAACAAATTGATTTATAAGCGTGTGCTTTTGTTGCATGATTTGTATGATCACTGATTTTTGCACCAATTGCAAGTTGATATATATAACCACCCCCCCCCCCTAAATAGAAATCTTTTTAGATAATTCAGTGTGGACTACATACGAAGCAAAATGAGTGAATCTATACTCTAAACTACGTCTATATACCTTCGTATGTAGTCCATATTGAAATCCCTAAAAAGACTTATATTTAGGAACGAGGGAGTACTACGTAAGAGCATCTACAACCGGACGCCTCAAATGATTTCTCATACGCCCGCGGACACGTCCGGTCAGTGACCGGACATGAGATAGAGGGAAAAACGTCACCCAACCGGACCCCTCATATCATCCCTATACGTCTGGGATGTCCGCGAACCCTCATATCCATCTCAAATACGGGGAAGATATGAGGGCTCGCGGAAGCGCCCGGGCGCGCCCAGGCAGTCCGCCGCGTAGGACGCGGCCCACCTTTTTCTCTTTGTTTATTTTATCTTTTCTTTCTATTTCTTCTCTCCACCAATCACATGTAAGTGACCGGACATATGAGAGAAAAAAATGAGAAGTGTGGATGTATGAAGGAAAAAATAGGGGCTTAAAACGGACATGCCCCGCGGGCGTTTGAGGGGTCGAATTAGAGGTACGTGGATGAAGATGCTCTAAAACATGTATAGAATAATATCAAGATTATTAAAAATATATTTTATAAATATCTTGGACCAAATCCAAAGAAAACAGAATATGCGTTCCATCTGCCCATGTGAGCACCGGTTCTGTGGCGCGTACGGCTTGGTGTAGGGACAGCCCGGTGATCGCGGGCCTTCACGCACCGACGCCACCGGCATGAATCGGCTGCTCTTTTCACATCGTGTTTGTGCTTGTGCTCTGCGTGCCGTGTGCCGTGTGGACTAACTCAACAGCGAAACAGATAAGCACGGGCCTGCCAGTTCTCATCACTCTAGAAAGAGTCACTCGTCTAGAAAACATGCATCGCGGAGCATGGTGTGGAGGTACGTGTCGACTGCGCTGGCACACCCACTCAAAAAAAAAAAGACGGCGCCGGCGCACAAGCGCACGGCAGTCGACGAGTCCCAGTGCGCGGCGAGAGGACGCCGGAGGAGTGGTGGCTGGATGAATCTCCAGCCGGCGAAGCAATCTCTGGACGGGACGCTTCCTTGACTCGCTTTCGCTCGTCGGCCGTCGACTCCATCATCTGGACCCACGTAGCTTAAAAAGGTTTTTGACCGTGCGGCGGCACTTTGTGTCGACGATCCATTCGGGCAGTAGCACGCCTGCAGTGACGCTGCGCTTTCCGCGTCGACCCGAGTCTTTCCGCGGTGGAAGATTCAGTGTGCGGCGGCGTGGCGCGCAAGCTCTGAATCCACGCTGGATTCCCTTTCCTCCGTCCGAGTCACGGCCACGCCACGTGCTGTTAGTTACTGCATGCGTGACCTAATTTTCCCCCGAATTTGCCGATCCATCGGATTCGGAGTACAACCTAATTGTTCTTCGAGTTGAAGTATGAGCTGTTAGTTACTGCACGTCGCAACGGGGAGCAGAAGTATGAGCTGAGAAAAAAACAGAGGAGCAGCGCGAAGCGGGATGCTGGCTGTGTAAGAACGAAATCGATTATGTTGCAAAACAGTACTGTTTGTACTAGTAACAATTTACATGACATCGGTTGGTGAGAAGCTAAATTCTCCAAAGACTGATAATGCCTACGGTGCCCTACTGGATCGTCTTCAAATGCATCTCCTCCGTTGAGGAAGCTGCTGTGTTCTACGTCAACGGCAATGTCGGGAAAGCCGGACTCTGCATCTACTGATTTTTCTTCACTTGTGATCCCGTCGTCCACGGTTATGCCAGTCGTCTCCTTGGTCGGCACGGCAACTGCGTCCGCTGCTTCGGTTGGCGCGGAGAGCACGTCGATCCAGCCCTCGTCCGAGTCCCAGTCCGGGAGCGCCGAGGCAGGGCTGGCCAATGCTCTGATCCTCCTCTCGGTGCTGTCCTGCTCCGGCTCCTCGGTGTCGGACTCCGACTCCCATAATGCCGCGTCTAGCGTGCTCTTGGGCGACACCCATTTGCTCTCCATGGCTTGCGGCTTCGCGTCGACCACGGCGGAGGCCAAGAACGGGTGCTCCAGGAGCTGCGCCGCGGTGCACCGGTCGCTGGCATGCCTGACCAAGCACCCGCGCAGAAAGTCCTTGGCCTCGGCGGACAGCCATTGGGGCACCTCTGGGACGGCCTCCGTGTACCCGATCCGGTGCAGCGCGGCGAGCGCGTCGCCGTCCATGCCGTTCCACGGGGCGCGGCCGGTGGCCATCTCGACGACCGTGCAGCCGAGCGCCCAGACGTCGGCCGCGGGGCCCTGCTCCTCGCCGCGCGCCACCTCCGGCGCCATGAACGCGGGCGTGCCGCCGATGATCGGCACGCCAGCGCCCACTTTCCTCGCGCAGCCGAAGTCCGCGAGCTTGGCGCGGCCGTCGGCGCCGATCACGACGTTCCTGGCCTTGACGTCCCCGTGCACCATCCCGGCGCCGTGAAGGTACGCGAGCCCGGCCGCCACGTCTGCGGCGTACCCGCGGACGGCGCGCTCGTCGAGCCCCCCGTCGATCGCCGACCGGTCCGCCAGCGAGCCTCCCGGGGCGAACTCGAGGAAGAGCTGGTAGGAGCCGTCGCGGGCGGCGCGGCCGCCGATGCAGGAGACGACGCGCGGGGAGCGCAGGCAGCACAGGAGGCCCTCCTCCCTCTTAAGAGCCGAGGCGCACGCCGCCGTGGCGGACTTGACCGCGAAGAGCTCCCCGGAGGCGTCGTCCGCGGCGAGGAACACCTCGGCCCCCGAGGCGCCGCGGCCGAGCGTGCGCACCCGCGTCCATTGCTTGCTCGCCATCTTGATCTTGTGTGCGTTGCGAATTGGGGTTGTCGTGGTTTCTGCTGGTACTCTGTTCTCGAGCTTGCTGAATTGTTGATGGGTTCTTTCTTTGGCGGGTCTGCTGTGTATATATAGGCCTTGTAGTTGGGGAGAAGAAAAGTTTGGAACATGGTGAAATTGTTTGGCGTGTGGGGGCCGGATTAGGAAATCCAGAAGCGAAAAGGTGTGGGAAGCAAGCTGCTTAGGTTCTCGGCACGCGCTCGCGGCGGCGTCCTCCCGCGAGTGGGAACGCGCGGTCCGGTCCGGGCATGACCTGACCAAGCTTCGCGCTCAGCCTCTTCTTGCTCCGCGCCTAATAATCTCGTGTCCGAATGGGAACAGCATTAAACCGTGTCAAATCTCTCGCATCCCGGGTCGACTTCCTCTCGGATTCTATCTAATGGCGCCAGTGTTTTGAGCTCAGCCGAGGATTCTTGGAAGGTGAAATTTGCTACCAGCTATAGTTGTCAAAGTCTTGGTCGCTCGTGGCGAGATGAGGTGTGTCCGCGTGTGTGTGTGTGTGTGTAAACGAATCGGGGCTGGAGGTGTTGGTATTTGGCCAGTTGGGTCTCCTGGGTTGGTCGTTTGCCACTGTGACTGTGGCATGCCAAGTCAACCCCCGCAGGTGCACTGCACTGTACTGTACTGTGCATTATGGTGCGGCGCCACCGGACTGTTCCGTGTGCACCTGCCCCCAGCATCCATATCTAGAACAAGACTGACGGAAATACTCCTCAACGCGGATCATTTCTGAAAGAATGTAAGCGACGTCCCGACCCAAGTTTCTCTTTAGCCCGAAGCAAGAAATCACAGCTGGTCACAGGCGCGACCCCTCCAATTTCACAGCTGGTTACGGTTCACCGGAAAGTTCCCTTTCGTCACCGGAAAAGAAAGCTCGTCGTGGACGGCCTTGAACGTGGGTGGCTCCTCGTCCGCCTACCGGAGGGAAAAATTCCGAGTAAATATCTCGTGCGCGTCTCCTCGTCCGCGGCATCATATGCGCCATTCCCCACATCAGAATAGGAGGGACCCGATTGTTTGGTTCCTCCTCACGCCACTCCATTTCACCGCCCGGCCAAGTAACCCATTTTCCACCCCAAGAAGAAAGAAGCCCACACCACACCACAGAGGCTATGAATGATGGTGCACTTGAAACTCGAAATAATTATATCACCGCAGTCGTTGTTCTCGTTCGCAGATCTGGCTGGCAGTGGCGACGGCTGGTGCACATGAGCTCAACGTCTCAAAAAGTGCACCCCAAGCCACACAGCCACACAAGTCAGCCTTCACCGTAGTTTAGTTTAACTTAATCCCCTCCTCAGCCAGTAATGATTGTATATTCCCCGCAAAAAATTCTTATGATTGCACAAGTAAATTTTCACTAATTAATTTAGTACGTGCTCCTACTCTGCAGTGTTCCAGTGCCGGCCGCCAGGTACTAACACTATATAATTCGACATTCCATTTGGTCATGCTGATCTTTCTTTCTGGCGCCTGTTGCTGTCAAGCCAAAAGGCAACGATTCTTGCTTTTCCTTGGAAAAGGCCCCAACTCTGAAGCAGGTGGCGGCCCCTTGACCTTGCTGAACGCCAACGGTATGATCTGCGCCGATCGAAACGATATTGGGCAGATATGAAAGCGACGGAGTATATATGTAGGAGCCGTCTGTTGCAGATAAGTTTGAGTTAGATGAAGCCGCCAAGCCAACTTCTACTTCAACTGACACTACGCTGTATGCAACATCCAGCAACTGTTGCCTGCGTGCGTGCAAAGAACATTCAGCTAAACTCATTCGGAGCCACATACATCGAACCTTCAGAAGAAGAATTGTTCCGTCCACTTGAACAGTTCTACAAAAAATGGACCTAAATTCTACTCCCTCCGTTCGGAATTACTTGTCTTGAAAATGGATGTGTCTAGACATATTTAAGTTTCTAACCGTTTCCAAAAGTCAAACGCTTCCAACTCAAACATGTTGCTTCCCAATTGCGCGCAGTCGAAAGAAAAGGTCTGCGTGCTTCGCTTTTCTTTGCTTTGTGTCTCAGGAAACATAGTCAACGTCCAAACTACTCTTGAGAGGTAGTCAAGGACCTCTCAAAAAATGGGCAGGTACAAAGGAAAGGGCGCCTGAATTTGATCTGGAGGCAGCTAGCGTGCATCGTTGACATATAATTTGAAGCTCGGCGGGTAGTTTAACCCGGGAAGAGGTTGACCAGCTGAAGGGGTGGGGCCTTTAAAGGAGTTGTATATTTTGGAGAACCGAACTTCTTGTACTACTCAATTACAATTGTGAGTCCATCACTAGTTATAATTGTGTTGCCATCAGTATTACTGGAGAGATCATCTGATGGGATGGAAATGCAGTATGTAAGACATGATATGAAGTTCGCTGGTTATAAATTGAGGCAACAGCCAGCAGAGCGTGGCGTACAAGTTAGGGACGATCGCTAGGATGCGTCCAGATAGTACATGGGAGATCCAGAGAAGGAGGTTTACACAGAGAGAGAAAACAGATATAGGGGCTTTTGAGGGACCGGATGGGAGTACCTATCAAAGAAGTAGGGTATTAGAGCATCGACAGCCGTGACCTGTAAATCCGGACCCTCAAATACCCGTGGACGCGCCCGGATGCGCCCGCGGACAGTGACAAGACCAACCATAAAATTGATCGTTTGCAATCACATACCTTATTTCCGAAACACCTATTACATGCAGTGCCATGCACGACGATCATCCCGTCCGTCTTGGGCCGACTGGGCTATCAAAACACACCGAAAATTGCTCATGGTTAAGATTTTCACACCCGTATTAGTCCCACCTCATCGCGTGACGAGCTAGTCGACCGGCTTAAATATCCGCGTCGTGCAGAAGCTTGGCACCAGGTCGACGATCATCCCGTCCGTCTTGGGCCGATTAGGCTATCAAAACACATCGAAAATTGCTCATGGCTAAGATTTTCACACCCGTATTAGTCCCACCTCATCGCGTGACGAGCTAGTCGACCGGCTTAAATATCCGCGTCGTGCAGAAGCTTGGCACCAGGTCGACGATCATCCCGTCCGTCTTGGGCCGACTGGGCTATCAAAACACACCGAAAATTGCTCATGGCTAAGATTTTCACACCCGTATTAGTCCCACCTCATCGCGTGACGAGCTAGTCGACCGGCTTAAATATCCGCGTCGTGCAGAAGCTTGGCACCAGGTCGACGATCATCCCGTCCGTCTTGGGCCGACTGGGCTATCAAAACACACCAAAAATTGCTCATGGCTAAGATTTTCACACCCGTATTAGTCCCACCTCATCGCGTGACGAGCTAGTCGACCGGCTTAAATATCCGCGTCATGCAGAAGCTTGGCACCAGGTCGACGATCATCCCGTCCGTCTTGGGCCGACTGGGCTATCAAAACACACCGAAAATTGCTCATGGCTAAGATTTTCACACCCGTATTAGTCCCACCTCATCGCGTGACGAGCTAGTCGACCGGCTTAAATATCCGCGTCGTGCAGAAGCTTGGCACCAGGTCGACGATCATCCCGTCCGTCTTGGGCCGACTGGGCTATCAAAACACACCAAAAATTGCTCATGGCTAAGATTTTGACACCCGTATTAGTCCCACCTCATCGCGTGACGAGCTAGTCGACCGGCTTAAATATCCGCGTCGTGCAGAAGCTTGGCACCAGGTCGACGATCATCCCGTCCGTCTTGGGCCGACTAGGCTATCAAAACATACCGAAAATTGCTCATGGCTAAGATTTTCACACCCGTATTAGTCCCACCTCATCGCGTGACGAGCTAGTCGACCGGCTTAAATATCCGCGTCGTGCAGAAGCTTGGCACCAGGTCGACGATCATCCCGTCCGTCTTGGGCCGACTGGGCTATCAAAACACACCGAAAATTGCTCATGGCTAAGATTTTCACACCCGTATTAGTCCCACCTCATCGCGTGACGAGCTAGTCGACCGGCTTAAATATCCGCGTCGTGCAGAAGCTTGGCACCAGGTCGACGATCATCCCGTCCGTCTTGGGCCGACTGGGCTATCAAAACACACCGAAAATTGCTCATGGCTAAGATTTTCACGCCCGTATTAGTCCCACCTCATCGCGTGACGAGCTAGTCGACCGGCTTAAATATCCGGGTCGTGCAGAAGCTTGGCACCAGGTCGACGATCATCCCGTCCGTCTTGGGCCGACTGGGCTATCAAAACACACCGAAAATTGCTCATGGCTAAGATTTTCACGCCCGTATTAGTCCCACCTCATCGCGTGACGAGCTAGTCGACCGGCTTAAATATCCGGGTCGTGTAGAAGCTTGGCACCAGGTCGACGATCATCCCGTCCGTCTTGGGCCGACTGGGCTATCAAAACACACCGAAAATTTCTCATGGCTAAGATTTTCACCCCCGTATTAGTCCCACCTCATCGCGTGACGAGCTAGTCGACCGGCTTAAATATCCGCGTCGTGCAGAAGCTTGGCACCAGGTCGACGATCATCCCGTCCGTCTTGGGCCGACTGGGCTATCAAAACACACCGAAAATTGCTCATGGCTAAGATTTTCACGCCCGTATTAGTCCCACCTCATCGCGTGACGAGCTAGTCGACCGGCTTAAATATCCGCGTCGTGCAGAAGCTTGGCACCAGGTCGACGATCATCCCGTCCGTCTTGGGCCGACTGGGCTATCAAAACACACCGAAAGTTGCTCATGGCTAAGATTTTCACGCCCGTATTAGTCCCACCTCATCGCGTGACGAGCTAGTCGACCGGCTTAAATATCCGGGTCGTGCAGAAGCTTGGCACCAGGTCGACGATCATCCCGTCCGTCTTGGGCCGACTGGGCTATCAAAACACACCGAAAATTGCTCATGGCTAAGATTTTCACGCCCGTATTAGTCCCACCTCATCGCGTGACGAGCTAGTCGACCGGCTTAAATATCCGCGTCGTGCAGAAGCTTGGCACCAGGTCGACGATCATCCCGTCCGTCTTGGGCCGACTGGGCTATCAAAACACACCGAAAATTGCTCATGGCTAAGATTTTCACGCCCGTATTAGTCCCACCTCATCGCGTGACGAGCTAGTCGACCGGCTTAAATATCCGGGTCGTGCAGAAGCTTGGCACCAGGTCGACGATCATCCCGTCCGTCTTGGGCCGACTGGGCTATCAAAACACACCGAAAATTGCTCATGGCTAAGATTTTCACGCCCGTATTAGGCCCACCTCATCGCGTGACGAGCTAGTCGACCGGCTCAAATATCCGGGTCGTGCAGAAGCTTGGCACCAGGTCGACGATCATCCCGTCCGTCTTGGGCCGACTAGGCTATCAAAACACACCGAAAATTGCTCATGGCTAAGATTTTCACGCCCGTATTAGTCCCACCTCATCGCGTGACGAGCTAGTCGACCGGCTTAAATATCCGGGTCGTGCAGAAGCTTGGCACCAGGTCGACGATCATCCCGTCCGTCTTGGGCCGACTGGGCTATCAAAACACACCGAAAATTGCTCATGGCTAAGATTTTCACGCCCGTATTAGTCCCACCTCATCGCGTGACGAGCTAGTCGACCGGCTTAAATATCCGCGTCGTGCAGAAGCTTGGCACCAGGTCGACGATCATCCCGTCCGTCTTGGGCCGACTGGGCTATCAAAACACACCGAAAATTGCTCATGGCTAAGATTTTCACGCCCGTATTAGTCCCACCTCATCGCGTGACGAGCTAGTCGACCGGCTTAAATATCCGGGTCGTGCAGAAGCTTGGCACCAGGTCGACGATCATCCCGTCCATCTTGGGCCGACTGGGCTATCAAAACACACCGAAAATTGCTCATGGCTAAGATTTTCACGCCCGTATTAGGCCCACCTCATCGCGTGACGAGCTAGTCGACCGGCTCAAATATCCGGGTCGTGTAGAAGCTTGGCACCAGGTCGACGATCATCCCGTCCGTCTTGGGCCGACTGGGCTATCAAAACACACCGAAAATTGCTCATGACTAAGATTTTCACGCCCGTATTAGTCCCACCTCATCGCGTGACGAGCTAGTCGACCGGCTTAAATATCCGCGTCGTGCAGAAGCTTGGCACCAGGTCGACGATCATCCCGTCCGTCTTGGGCCGACTGGGCTATCAAAACACACCGAAAGTTGCTCATGGCTAAGATTTTCACGCCCGTATTAGTCCCACCTCATCGCGTGACGAGCTAGTCGACCGGCTTAAATATCCGGGTCGTGCAGAAGCTTGGCACCAGGTCGACGATCATCCCGTCCGTCTTGGGCCGACTGGGCTATCAAAACACACCGAAAATTGCTCATGGCTAAGATTTTCACGCCCGTATTAGTCCCACCTCATCGCGTGACGAGCTAGTCGACCGGCTTAAATATCCGCGTCGTGCAGAAGCTTGGCACCAGGTCGACGATCATCCCGTCCGTCTTGGGCCGACTGGGCTATCAAAACACACCGAAAGTTGCTCATGGCTAAGATTTTCACGCCCGTATTAGTCCCACCTCATCGCGTGACGAGCTAGTCGACCGGCTTAAATATCCGGGTCGTGCAGAAGCTTGGCACCAGGTCGACGATCATCCCGTCCGTCTTGGGCCGACTGGGCTATCAAAACACACCGAAAATTGCTCATGGCTAAGATTTTCACACCCGTATTAGTCCCACCTCATCGCGTGACGAGCTAGTCGACCGGCTTAAATATCCGGGTCGTGCAGAAGCTTGGCACCAGGTCGACGATCATCCCGTCCGTCTTGGGCCGACTGGGCTATCAAAACACACCGAAAATTGCTCATGGCTAAGATTTTCACGCCCGTATTAGTCCCACCTTATCGCGTGACGAGCTAGTCGACCGGCTTAAATATCCGGGTCGTGCAGAAGCTTGGCACCAGGTCGACGATCATCCCGTCCGTCTTGGGCCGACTGGGCTATCAAAACACACCGAAAATTGCTCATGGCTAAGATTTTCACACCCGTATTAGTCCCACCTCATCGCGTGACGAGCTAGTCGACCGGCTTAAATATCCGGGTCGTGCAGAAGCTTGGCACCAGGTCGACGATCATCCCAATTTGTCAACAAAAAATCGATGAGCAAAATAAATATATATTGTCTTTGTAGTAGGGGTATAACGTACACGAACAAGAAGAACTTGACACTAGACGAACAATCATCAACTAATGAATGCAGGCTAGTGTCAAGTTATCTTGCCCACGCAACGATAATTGATAGACCTACACAACAACAGAGAAGCTCGCCGCCATGCACCGGCGCGGCTATTTAAGCCGGTCGGCGTCCGCCTCGCCCGGTGATGTGGGACTAAAATTTTGATGCCTTGATGAGAGAGGACGGAGCTTTAGTCGCTGCAGGTGGGACCTCTACGACCTGCAGCGGTGTCGACTATCGACGCTCTTACCTTCACAAAAAGAGGGTCTGAACCTGTATAAATCTTTGCGCATACTCCCAGCCGCACTGATAGGTAGATACAATTGTCTCTACACACACCCATATACTATTGTGCACCAACGAGACAGACGTCACCGCCCACGCCTTCGACAAGGCGTGTTGGCAGCTCAGTTGGCCAAAGCGCGATTTAAACTTCCCGGAGATCGAGACTGTGACCGATGCGGAGTTCGTCGGCTCCGACATCAAGATGGCGACCGTCACGAAGAAGAACAAGGCATGAGTCGATTTGGACCAGTGCGACGTTCGTTGACGGGATTAGACTGATGGCAAGGTTTGCGATGAAAAATCCGCAGCCGAGCAGGCGGAGTATGAGTTATGGGCTTCGTCGAACAACGCGGTGAAGGAGGATGAGGCTGGCCCCTCGAGGTGTTGGAAATATGCCCTAGAGGCAATAATAAAATGGTTATTATTGTATTTCCTTGTTCATGATAATTGTCTATTGTTCATGCTATAATTGTATTAACTGGAAACCGTAATACATGTGTGAATACATAGACCACAACATGTCCCTAGTAAGCCTCTAGTTGACTAGCTCGTTGATCAATAGATGGTTATGATTTCCTGACCATGGACATTGGATGTCATTGATAACGGGATCACATCATTAGGAGAATGATGTGATGGACAAGACCCAATCCTAAGCATAGCACAAGATCGTGTAGTTCGTTTGCTAAGAGCTTTTCTAATGTCAAGTATCGTTTTCTTAGACCATGAGATTGTGCAACTCCCGGATACCGTAGGAATGCTTTGGGTGTACCAAACGTCACAACGTAACTGGGTGGCTATAAAGGCGCACTACAGGTATCTCCGAAAGTGTCTGTTGGGTTGGCACGAACCGAGACTAGGATTTGTCACTCCGTATGACGGAGAGGTATCTCTGGGCCCACTCGGTAATGCATCATCATAATGAGCTCAATGTGACTAAGGAGTTAGCCACGGGATCATACGTTACGGAACGAGTAAAGTGACTTGCCGGTAACGAGATTGAATGAGGTATTGGGATACCGACGATCGAATCTCGGGCAAGTAACATACCGATTGGCAAAGGGAATTGAATACGAGATTGATTGAATCCCCGACATCGTGGTTCATCCGATGAGATCATCGTGGAACATGTGGGAGCCAATATGGGTATCCAGATCCCGCTATTTGGTTATTGGCCGGAGAGGTGTCTCGGTCATGTCTGCATGGTTCCCGAACCCGTAGGGTCTACACACTTAAGGTTCGGTGACGCTAGAGTTGTTATGGGAAATAGTATGTGGTTACCGAAGGTTGTTCGGAGTCCCGGATGAGATCCCGGACATCACGAGGAGTTCCGGAATGGTCCGGCGGTGAAGATCGATATATTGGACGAAGAGTATTGGAGTCCGGAAGTGTTCCGGGGGTACCAGGCTATGGCCAGCATGACCGAAAGGTGTTTCGGGAGCCCCGGCAAGTGTTGGAGGGCCTCATGGGCCAAAGGGGAAGGGGCAAACCAGCCCACGAAGGGGTGGTGCGCCCCCCACACCCTTTCCCACGTTACTTGGGGAGGTGGGGCGCCTCCACCTGGCTTGGGAGGCAAGCCTCCACCTGCTTGGCTTGGGGGGCAAGTCTCCCTAGGATTTTCCCTAGGGAGATCCAATCTGCTTGGCCGCCGCCCCCTAGGGGAAACCCTAGGGCGTCTCCCCCTCTCCCCTTGCCCCTATATATAGTGGAGGGGTGGGAGGGCAGCCGCACCCTTCCCTGGCGCAGCCCTCTCCTCCTCCAACTACTCCTCCTCCGTAGTGCTTAGCGAAACTCTGCCGGAGAACCACGAGCTCCATTGCCACCACGCCGTTGTGCTGCTGGAGTTCTCCCTCAACTTCTCCTCTCCCCTTGCTGGATCAAGAAGGAGGAGACGTCCCCGGGCTGTACGTGTGTTGAACGCGGAGGCGCTGTCCGTTCGGCGCTAGATCGGATCTTCCGCGATTTGAATCGCCGCGAGTACGACTCCATCAACCGCGTTCTTGTAACGCTTCCGCTTAGCGATCTTCAAGGGTATGAAGATGCACTCCCTTTCTCTCGTTGCTAGCATCTCCTAGATTGATCTTGGTGACACGTAGGAAAATTTTGAATTATTGCTACGTTCCCCAACACGAGGGTGCTCGTGGTCAGTTTGGACTAGAAGAAAGAGAAGGACAAGTCGGACTCCGACAATGAGTGGGACAATCTATGAGTAGTTTGCAGAGATATTTTATTTTATATTCGAAGTATCTATATCGGAACTATTTTAAAATTTATATTAAAACTATTTCCCAAATTTGCATGTCTGATCGAATTTTTAATGTTTCAATGTTTTCATGTCCAAAATATGGGATCTACTGGAGTAAAATGGCGCCCCATTTTACATCACTCGTTGTAGCATAAGGGTATGTTTGGTTCTTGCCTCTAGATGCCCTGCCAATATTGGCTTGCCAATTATTTGACGTGAGATTCCACCGCCCAGGGTTGGCCAAAATTTTGGCAAAACACCGTGAAGGAAAGAACACTGGACTCGTTGGCAGCCAAATATTTGGCAACAAAGCAAACAATACACAAAGGATTTGGCGTGACCAATATTTTGGTAGGGTGTGTTGGGGGCATAAACCAAACAGCCCCTAAATGTTTTCGGGTGATGCAAAATACACTTTTTTTGGTGGGGTTACACTTTTTGTGATGTAAAATTACTTTTTGCCCAATATACATCACCTGTTATTGATGCTCTATGTTTTTCGAGTAAAAGGAAAGTAAACAGATAAGTACGAGCCCACCAGTTTTTATCGGTCTAGAAACATGATTCGAAGCACGGAGAGCATGGTGCATAGTACATACGTGTCACGTGCGCCAGCACGCAGCCGACACGCGACCCAGGAGTGCACGACGAGCCGGCGAGTGCGTCGGGCAGCGGCGAGGGGACGCGGGAGGAGGAGGGCGGCCGTTGCTGGATGAATCTCCACCTGGCGAAGCAACCTCCGGAGTCTGGACGCGACGCTCACTTGTCGGAAAGGTCTGGCTTTCACTGGTCGGCTCGTCGACTCTGCTGGACCCACGTCGCCCAAGAAGAGGTTTTTGACTGGCCGCGGGGTGGTGTACTTTCTTAAGGATCTTTCGTTTCTAGTGCGTGTGCTGCTGTGACGCCGCGCTTTCCGCGTCGACTCCATCCCTTTCGCGGTGGAAGCTTCGGTGTGCGGCGTGGCCGGCAAGCTTGTGAACTGACGCTGGATTTCCTCCGTCGGAGTCATGGCCACGCGACCTAGTGTTAGTGTTGGTTAGTAGTACAGGCGAACGTGTCGCAAATTCGCAATGGGGGGAGTGGAAACATAGAGCAGCAGTATGAAAACAGAGTGCTTGTGCAAGAACGAAATCAATTGCATTAGTCTTCCTGTTGCAAAGCAACAATTTACATGATAGTTCGTGAGAAGCTAAACACACCAACGACTGTTGATGCCTAACTGAATCGTTGTAGGCTTCTACTCCATTAAGGACGCTGTTGTCGCCGTTGTACTCCACGTCCAAGGTAATGGCGAGAACGCCCGACTCTGCGCCGCTTGGTTCTTCGTTTCTGATCACGTCGTCGTCCAGGTCGATCGTCTCCTCCGTCGCTGCGTCTGGTGCTTCGGTTGGCGCGTAGAGCACGTCTATCCAGCCCTCATCGGAGTCCCAGTCCGGGAGCGCCGACGCAGGGCACGCCAGTGCTCTGATCCTCCTCTCGGCCGTGCCGTGCGACATCTCATCCTCGGCCTCGTCGGTGTCAGACTCCGATTCCCATAATGCGGCGTCCAGCGTGCTCTTCGGCGACACCCATTTGCTCTCCACGGCTTGCGGCTTCGCGCCGACCACGGCGGAGGCCAAGAACGGGTGCTCCAGCAGCTGCGCCGCCGTGCACCGGCCGCTGGCCTGCCTGACAAGGCATCTGGCCAAGAAGTCCTTCGCGTCGGCGGACAGCCATTCGGGAACCTCGGGCACGGCCTCCGTGTAGCCGATCCGGTGCAGCGCCGCGAGCGCGTCACCGTCCATGCCGCTCCAGGGCGCGCGTCCAGTGGCCATCTCGACAACCATGCAGCCTAGCGCCCAGACGTCGGCCGCGGTGCCTTGCTCCTCGCCGCGCGCCACCTCCGGCGCCATGAACGCGGGCGTGCCACCGATGATCGACCCGCCGCCGGCTCCCGCCTTTCTCGCGCACCCAAAATCTGCGAGCTGGGCTCGGCCGTCGACGTCGATCACGACGTTGCGCGCCTTGACGTCCCCGTGCACCATACCGACGCCCTGAAGGTACGCGAGCCCGGCCGCCACGTCGGCCGCGTATCCGCGGACGGCACGCTCGTCGAGGCCCCCGTCGATCGCCACCCGGTCCGCCAGCGAGCCGCCAGGGGCGAACTCGAGGAAGAGCTGGTAGGAGCCGTCGCGGGCGTCGCGCCCGCCGATGCAGGAGACTAGGCGCGGGGAGCTCAGGCCGGCCATCACCTGCCGCTCCCTCCTCAGCGCCGCCACGCAAGGCGTGCTCGCCGACTTGACCGCGAAGAGCTTCCCCGAGGCGTCGTCCGCGGCCAGGAACACCTCGGCCCCGGACGAGCCGCGGCCGAGAGTCCGCAGCCGCGTCCATTGCTTGCTCACGGTCACGGACATGGCCATCTTCTTTGCTCTGCCTTGGGAATTCGGATTGTGGTGGTTTCTGTTGGCACTCTGTGTTGTCGAGCTTGCTTGTGGCCTGCTGAATTGTTGATGGGTTCTCTTTTTTTGGCGGACGTGGAAGGAGTACTTGTGGAGAGGAAAAGTTGGGGAGATTGCAAGTTTAGAACATGGAAGGCATTTGGCGTGTGCGGGTACTAGGAAATCCAGGCGAAAAGGCGTGGGAAGCAAGCTGTTTCGGGTCTCGGCACGCGCGTGTGGCGCCATGGATGGGGTTGGGCGGTGAGTGGGAACGCGAGGCCTGTCCCGCGCTTGACCTGACCAACCTTGGAGCTCCGCCTATTCTTACTACCCGCGTAAATTAATCTCGTGCCGGAGCCGGAAAAAGGCAAAAACCGTGTCAAATCTATCGCATTCTATCTATTACTCGCCAGTACAGCAGTTGTCAAAGTCTTGGTCGGTCGTTGCAAGACGGACTGTCTGAAATGGAGCAGTGTGCTGGTGGTGTAGACGAATCGCCGGTCGGGGTCAGCGGCTGCACCTCAACGGTGTTGGCCAGTTGGGTCCGCTCTCTACGGTTGGTATGGTACTTTGACACTGTGGTTGCCCAAGTCCACCGCTGTACTTAGAGCAACTCCAATGAGGCGACTCATTTCGTCCGTCCACGTCCGTTTGGATCGGCGCGGACAAAAGTGACGTCCAACACGCTGACCCAAACTTAAATCGTGTCCGACTGGCGTCCCCGCCGACCCATTTCCGGCCCAAAATTGCGCCTGGAATGCGTCGGCGCGGACGCGCTGCGCGTCTCCTCGCCGTTCGCCGCGTCCCCACCTGCCGGCCACCCAACCGCCACCGGTCGTCTTATTTATGACAACCACCGACAGCGGGCCCACGCGTCAGCCAGTGGAAGCGTCCTTTTTTAACCACGCGTGCGGCGGGGTCGGCCTCATCCACTTCTCCCGTCCCCATCTGCCCCCCCCCCCCCCCACCACCACTCCCTTTGCTACCTCGCCGGCGACCGCAAACCCTAGCCATGGGCCTTTTCGGCAGCAGCAAGGGCAAGGGCATCCCTGGCGCCTCGTCCTCCCGTGCTCCCCTTCCCCCTCCTCCTCCTCCGGCGGCGACGCGTTTCCGCCCTGGTCACGGGCGCCTGCACATCCCGGTGCACCAAGCGCGGTGGCACTGGGAGTACAGGCAGCCATTGCCGTACCCCGATGTCACGCTGCCGCACCGTTGGCATCTGGATCCGCAGCGGATCCCGGTGCCGGCGGTTCCTCGTACCCAACGGACGCACAGCGACGAGGTGCGCAGGCGCCGCGCACAGCTCACGCCGGAGCAGCGTCGGCTGCCAGAGTACGCCGCCGACTCCCCCAACTGGGAGGCGTGGTTCGCCCTCGAACACGAGGAGCAACGGCGCTCGAGTGTCGACGCCGTCCCGCCGCCGTTCCCACCGCCGCCCCCGCAGGTAGAGCCGGAGGACATGGAGGCGGAGGCGGAGTTCCAAGCCGCCCTCGAGAAGGCCCTGCAGCACGCACTGGAGGCTAGCCGCCTCGAGGAGGACGCGCACTGGGATGGGCTGGAGCAAGCCCTTGCCCTGTCGGCAGCGGGGGACTTTGTCGACACCCCGCTCTTCGTGCCGCCACCACCACCGTCGCCGCCCGTCCAGCCCAAGCCGGAGCCGACGCGTAAGCGCTCCCCGCCTCCACCCACTTGGCCGGAGGAGGCCTACTCGTGGACGGGTCAGTACCGCTAGTGGGTGAGCGCGCCTCCCGTCCACTTCGCCGCGACGCCGGAGGAGGAGGCGGCCCACCTCGAGCGAGGAAGGAGCACTGGCTCCGCCAGGAGCAGGCCGACGGCGAGGAGCAGATGCGCTACGACGCCATGCTCCAACGCGACGCGGAGGCGCTCCGGCTCGAGGAGGAGGAGGAGCGCGCGCGGCTTGCCGCAATGCCGCCGCCCCACTAGACGCCGAAGGAGGCTGCCCTGGCAGCGTCCCAGGCGGCGTTCGGGTGGGCTGGCCCTGCTCCAGTCTTCATCGACCTCACCGACAACGTCTAGGGCAGCGTGTCGGGCGGCAGCTGGCGGGCGCAGACTTTTTTTAATGTTTTATTTAATGTTTGTTAGATTTAGGTGGACTTTGGCCGGCGTTTGACCGGCCACTTTATGTTTAATTATGTTTATTTCGTGCAACTTATTATTTTTTCCACGGCGGCACATTTGGGTCGGCCTCCCCGTTGGGCGGTCAAGCCGACCCATTTTAAAATGCGGGCGCGCACGTCCGCCTGGCCGACCCAAACGGACAAAAAGCGGACAAAGCGCGCCTCCGTTTGGGTCGCCCGTTGGAGTTGCTCTTACTTCTTATGGTGCAGACTGTTTCGTGTGTATCTGCTCCAAACATCCATCTAGAACCAATACTCTGACGGAGGTATTAGAGCATCTACAACCGCATTGGGCAAATCCGACCCCTCAAATGCCCACGGACGCGCCCGGCGCGGGCACTGACCGGGCACGGCTTATATTTCGTCTTTCATACTCGCGTCCCTCATATCCGAAAGCTCAAAACTATGCAATTCATGCAACGCTACGTAAAACGCATGATCAAAGCACAGTTCATCGGATTAGCCGGACAAAAGGAACATGATTTATCGAGTTCAACGGCGTACAATGCAAATCCATACTACAAACTTATAAAAAATAGATAAAATATAAACAGAACCAGGAAGGACGGAGGAGATCACCATTTCCTCGCCGGCCCCTTCCCCTTCCGGCCATCGGCGCAACTCTACCCCTCCTTTGTGTAGGCGTCGGCGTGCGGAGGCGCGTCGTCGTCAGAGCTGGAGGTGGAGCCGTCCGTCATATCCAAGTCGGAGCTCCACCTCATGCCCGTCAACCTGCGGAGTCAGCGTCCTGCTCCTTCGTATGGCGGGCCGCCTTCGTCTTCGTCTCCTTTGTTGCCTCACACTCCAACAACTCGATGGCGAGTCGGAGCGCCTTGGCATTCTTGCGGCGGAGCCACCGCGCATCCGTCTCCGCCGTTGTGAGCGAGCGGCGGAGGACAGACGCGAGGAGCGCTGCCTCTGGATCGACCGGCGTGCTCGCACGTGGATGATGCTTGGACATCGACTCATACGCCGCTTCCCTCTCCCTCGCCCGCTGCCGCTCGCACCGGGCTGCTCGTGCCTCTGACTCAAGCGTCTGAGTGCGCGCCGGCCCTGGCGCGAGCACGAGGATCCAGCGGTGGCCGGCCACCACCTCCGGAGCAGAGGGTGCTGGTGTTGGGCGGCGTACCTGGAGGAGCGGAGCAGAGTGGTCGGAGCTGCGTGCCCGGGGGGAAGGGCCGGCAACG